>NC_138776.1:123650905-123730905 GCF_965119305.1 Pelophylax lessonae | reverse complement strand
ACATTGAACAGACACAAGTGTAAATATCCAAATTTCTCTACAAAACTGAAGGTTTTAATTTTTCCATTACAGCTTTAAGAATTTGTAAAAGATCCCCCCCCAACCCCCAAAAACAATATATTTACTGAAGGCACATGACCAGAAGAATAAAAAGGTGCTGCTGACTCTTAAGGCCCTGCGATTTTTGTGCAAATGTTTATCAAATCTCTATTTTCACTAAAAATACGTAAATTCTTATTTGCACACACAAACATGTAATTCCTGCTAAATTCCTATGAAGGCTTAGTTCAGTGTAGTGTGCTAACGTGTACGCCCATGGTGGGCCGTGTTTACCTGCACGTGGATGTACAGGTATTCTGTGCAGACAGTCCTATTCATGTCAATTGGGACGCAGCAGCTGCAAGGACATATGACATTCATGTGGGTATAGGTAAGTGGACCCAAATGCAGAGAGTGAGTTCAGGGACATGCACCCACCAGGATGTCGAGTTGGGAGCAGTGGCTGTGTCCTTGCAGCTGCTGCATCTCAATTAACACGAATGGGACTGCCTGCAGAGGAATGTACGCAACACCTGTGCATTCCCATGCAGCTGCTGTGTCCCAATTGACATTAATGGGACTGCCTGCATTGGGATGCATAGAATACCTGTGCATCCCTCTGCAGCTAATCTCAGCTCTGTAGTAGTATGCCCCTCGTGAACAAGGCCTTCGGCTTTGTTTAGACTTCTAGTTGGATGGGGTGGAAAAAATGCACAACTGAGCTGCATTTCTGCCAGCCACCAACCACACCCCTCAAGCTGCAATAGGCAGTGGACAGGGGTGTTTACATGCTGGGGCTGCAATGCTTTGCGCCCGTGGCAAAGTTGACCTGACTTGTAACGATGCCACCTCCTGAACTCTACACATTTAAATAAATAGGGAGGTGCCGCAAACTCCCTGAAACTGCGTGCAATGCATACAGTTGTGGCACATTTGTTGGCAAAACTGGGATTAAAACAGGCAGTGAGGAGGCATTGCATCTCTTCCTCACTGCCTGTCAGTAGCCTTTGGAGCGTAGCCTTGGGCTTCAGAGGCAAAGGCTATTTAGACGCATTTCTAAATCTACCCTTTGGGCCCTTTCACACAGGCTGTTCGATCAGGTTCGCCTGACAGTTTTTCAGGTGGGCCTGATCTGACCCTCCATTTACCCCTATAGAGCAGCAGGTGACAGCAGGGACATGTCCGCTGACATCCACCACTACCTGATCTGATTATGCCTTTAAAGAACAGACTGATGGTGGTCCTATCTTCCATCTGTTCAGGAGCAGATGGTCCATTAGGGGCGCCACCCCCCTAGTTTGCATTCGGGGATGCATGCAGGCCGCCGGACTCATGTTTTGGAAGAGTTTTTTTTTTTTTTTTCCAAGCAACATGATTAGGCTCTAATTGGCTTGAAAAAGTTGGTCTCAGGGCGCAGAGCACTACACCCCAAACCCACCCACTTCTGACAATAGCGAAACAATATTCGCTATGGTCTTCTGGCTTCTCCTCCTGGCCAATCAGGACAGGAGGCAGAGCAGGTTGACCAGGAGGAGAAGCTGAGGGGCTGAGTGTGGGGGGCTTCCTCAGCTTTTCCTCCCAGGTCTGCACTCACCCCTCAATGGCATTGTCCCCATGACCATGCCATTGAGGGGTGAGTGAGGACCTGGGGGGGGGTTGTTTGCTGCCGTCCCCCCCAAAAATCTAGCACCAGCTGCCGCTTCATCTGTCTACGGATTGGATAGGATCGAAGAAAAATAGACAGATTGTCCGTTTTCACCCGATCTCACCATAGTAATCATAGTAGATCTCACCATCTCTGCACAGTAATAGTAGGCAGACCTGTGCCTTGCGGGGATCAGCAGATTGACCCCACGCTGAGCAAGCAGATTCCGTCCCACAGAGGCGCTCATGTGAAAGGGGCCAGACTTTGATTTTTTTATTTTTTTACAGATACAATTTACATTTTTTTTTGGGGGGGGGGGGGGGGGTTGAGACATCATGGGTCTGTTTTTTTATTTTTTTTTTTTCAGAGAAAAGGACTGAAGAGTTCAGTCCATTTTTCTGCAGGCTCAGCTGCAATGCATAGGGGCTCCAATTAATTCATTCACTGGGGTATAGTAAATAGTAAACACTGTTTACTATGCCACCGTGACAGCTGAACATTGCCAGCTCCCCCACCCTCCCCCTACTCCCCATCCTGACAGCCAGCGATCGGGGATCCCTCTCGAGCTGCAGCCAGCAGGAGGCTGGGAGGGAAAGCCGGCCAGCTGCAGTGCGGGGAGGGGTCCTGCGAGATCAGCAATGGAGGTACACTACAGGGGGTTCAGAGTTCCATCCCCCCCATCGTATGTAGATGATTTTTTTTATCGATAATTTGAGCCTCTCCTGCAGCACATAAGCCGACGGGAGGCAAGGAGGGCAAGCCAGCCGGCTGGACTGCAGGGAGGGCTCTGCAGATATTGGGGAGGGCGCTACAGGGGGGGGGGGGTCAAAGCTCCACCCCCCCCCATGTATATTTTTTGTTTTTTTCCCCACTGTGCCTCCCCTGCAGCATATAAGCTGGCGGGAGGGCAGAGGCAGGAAACCACAAGCTGCAGTGTTCTTTAAGGTAAACCAGAACACGCAGTGTAACAGTAGTGGTGGGGAGGGGGGGGGGAAACTTTTGGGGGAACAGCTCGTATCAGCAGAATGTGATTCACTGAGCAGAGCTATGATTTTGTTCAGCAGAGTCGGCTGAACAGTTCTGATATAAGCTCATGGTCATTAAAGTGACTATGAGCTCATAACACAAGGAGGAATGTGAGGTCAGTCGTACGGACCTGGCCAGCTGCAAGCAGTTCTGTAGGGCCCTACGGACCTGGTAGTAAAAGTGTTGAAGCTTGATTTCACATATTTAAAAAAAAAAAAAAAAATGTATTATTAAATTAGCAACAATGGGGGAAAAAAAAGGCAACCAGTCCACATTGAAAGATATGTTTTGAAATAATAAGATCTTGTTCACCTAAAGTCTAATGTTGGATGCACCATGAGGCCTTTAAAAAAAAAAAAAAACAGAATGGTCGAACAAATCAGGGACTTTAATAATGCAAATGTGACTCATCCCTATAAAGTCTCAAGGCATTTCTTGAACCACTAGCTTTGTACATTTATTTTTCTCTAGATACTGAAATGCTAAAAGGTCTTTAAAGTAGTAGATAATGCTCAATGTTTGAAGCTTAACACATTGAGCTCCATAAAACAAACCTATTTAAACTATTTGTTGAAATTCTTACCCCTGGAATTGCAGTTTACAGCTTTTAATGCTGATGACTCCTGCTGTCTCAGTGCTGCTTAAGGCCTCTTTTACACAGGCGTTCCGTATGTCCGTATATCACCCCATCCGTTTGCGGGTGATCTATGGACATAATGCATGTCAATGGGATTGCGGATGTCAGTGGATGACCATCCGCTGACATCAGATTTGCGTCCTTTCAGTTCTGTTCCGTTTTTTGGAACGGAACCGAACCCTATTTTTTCTTCCGTTTAAAAAACGGAAAGGACGCAAAATCGGATGTCAGCGGTGTCATCCGCTGACATCCGCAATCCCATAGACATACATTATGTCCGTATATCATCCGCAAACGGATGGGATCTTATGCGGACATACGGACCGGATGACACAAGTGTCCTCCGTGTTCGTAATAAAAAAAAAAGTGCCGGAGCGGATTGCAATACGGTCCGCTCCGTGTGAAAGAGGCCTATCTAAACTTCGAGTCTTCACAGAATAGAGTTGACAGTGCAGTCTTGAGCCAGTCTGTTAGCTTGGAGAAAGGGGGGGTTATGTTGAAACATGTTCCAAAAGGTGAATGTGGCCTTTTACTGGGTGTGGTGCAGTACTCTTGTTTAAGCTTACCTACACTTCATTAACTTGTGGCAACAAGACCTTGCTAGGCCAAAATGCATCTCCTTAGCCGGGGTTCAAACTATTGCAAACGCATTGCTGTACAGATCACATGCGATGTCTGTGCCATGCGAATTCAGCCATAAGTTTTGTATAAATGAACTTTCCTTGCATTAGCACAAAAATGCTACAGCAACCTTTTTTTTCTTGTACTGGAATCAGATCGCATGGGTGTTCACACAAATGCAAGACGATTCCTGTCCAAATTTACAATTTGCACTGCAATCTGCGAACCGATTTGGGGATGTCATTAACTTTGTATTGACACCCACAGCGGTTCACAGAAGGCAGTGTGAACTGCCTGCGAGGGAGATGCGATGTGGCAACCCGCACTGTAATCTCGCTGGTTCCCGCATCACAATAGTGTGAACCCAGGCTAATTGGTCTTGTTTTTACCTTTTTGCCAGGAGGTTTATAAATGTGTCTTAGGCCTCTTTCACACTGAGGGACCGATCGGGTCCGCCTGTCAGTTTTTCAGGCGGTCCCGATCGGACCATCCATTAGCTCTCTATGGAGCGGCCGATGTCAGAGGACACGTGTCTGCTGACAACCGCCGGCATCCATTCCAGTCCACTAAAAACACATGGATGGGGATCCGTTCACCATTCATCCAGCAGATCGAATGACAGTTGGATGGAAACAAGACAAGCAGTCCTTTTCCATCTGACTGCCCTATAGAGAAAGCGGGCTGTGTCCACTCTGCATAGCAGACATGGACCTGTCATCCGCTTGCTCAGTGGGATCAGAGGCCCCCCCCCCCCGCTGAACAGGCGGATTCCCCTGTCTGCAAGGGGCCTAAAAAGTTAGTTTTAGGTTATTCAGATGGATGCGCTGTTCTTTTTCTAGACCTAGATTTGTGCTGTGGAAGGCACATGAGCCAAACAAGCACAGCATGCCCAGTCTTGCTCATCAGATTTTTGTCTGCCGAAATCTGTACTGACTGACGGAGAATCGGCCGTTGTGTTGACGGCCAACAAAAATTTTATAGCCTGCACACCAGATTTTTTTCGGGCCAAAAAGTCGGAGTCGGTTGTCGGAAGCATCATACTAACAAGCCGAAAATCGGCCGATCGGACGTTGGCTGAAAATTCCCGGCCAATAATCGATGCGCGTGTACGAGGCTTTACACTTTACTAATCAGCAGTGTCTTTGATCTCATTCTGCAGATATACAGCTATGAGGCTGTAGACAGTGTGTACGCACACTCATACCAGGCAGTGCACTGCTATTTTTTTTTTTAGGAGAAATTCCCCCACAAATACATTTTTCATTGTACTGCTTAGACACGCTAACACTCCTGAATATTTACCAGCAAATATTTTACTTTTTGATTTCAGTTCATCCTTAAGTGGCACCAGTAAGTCCCACTACGAAGCCACTGTTGAACAGAAAAGTGTGGAAGAAAGAGAACCCAAATTCTTTTGCTTCAATTTTTTTTTTTTTTTTTTTTTTGCCTTGGCTTGTTGACCAGTGTTGATCGGATAATTTAATTAAATATTTCACCCTAATTCAACTATAGGCATTGTAGTTCATTTTGTAGAAAGTCTGCTGTGTGTACATCGGCTTTTATGGCTATATATTTATAGATCTTGCTGACTAGGCAAAACCGTGGATTATGTTTTTTAATGATAGTCCAGACTGTTTTATTATAATGTATCTCTAGGTTTTGCATTTTTAGTACCTTTTCATTTCTAATACACCAAGCAGTTCAAGATTGTTTTCCAGTCTTCACATGATGTATAGAGCACATTTGACTCTCAAATGTGTTATTGATCATGTTCTTTTTTTTTTTTTTTTTTAATGTGTTTTAGTCATTGGGTCATCTACATATTCTTATTATTGGTGTTTTTATTTTTTTTTTTTTTTGCTGGAGCTATTTTAGCTTTACTTTTTTCTTAATCAAAACAGTCCATAGACCAGAATTGAAGGAAGATTTTTTTTTTTTTAAAGACGTTTTTTTTTTTTTTTTTTAGCTAACTCAAACCTTTATTTAATGGATTATAACTTTATCGCCACCATAAAATGTCTGATTTACACCTCTCCTTAGTGTACATCCCATAGGATCTCACAATAGATGCTAGATGGAATCCTGCCATATTCCAAGAACTCTGGTTTAAAATATTCAGTACACAAAACGCCATTTATAATGATGAAGTAATATAATTTGAACTGATTCCTATGAGTGTTAAGCAAATTACATTTTTTTTTTTTTACTACAAGAATGTAACCTTAATAAAGCCAAGCACTGCATGTGTTCAGTTTTAGTGAACTGAATATATATACACTGCTCAAAAAAAAAAAATTAAAAACACTTTTTAATCGGAGTATAGCATCAAGTCAATTAAGCTCCTGGGATATTGATCTGGTCAGTTAGATAGCAGAGGGGGTTGTTAATCAGTTTCAGCTGCTTAAGTGTTAATGAAATTTAACAGGTGCACTAGATGGACAACAATGAGACCACCTCTTAAATTGGAAGGGTTTTACAGGTGAAGGACACAGTTTTTAACCCTACTCCTCTTTTTGGACTGTTTTTCACCAGTTTTGCACTTGGCTAGGGTCAGTGTCACTACTAATAGCATAAGGTGATACCTGGACCCTATAGAGGTTGCACAGGCAGTCCAACTCCTCCAGGATGGCAGATCAATACATGCCATTGGCAGATGGTTTGCTGTGTCTCCCAGCACAGTCTCAATAGTGTGGAGATTCTAGGAGACAGGCAGTTACTCTAGGAAAGCTGGACAGGGCTGTAGAAGGTCCTTAACCCATCAGCAGAACCAGTATCTGCTCCTTTGTGCAAGGAGGAACAGGATGAGCACTGCTAGAGCCCTACAAAATGACCTCCAGTAGGCCACTGGTGTAAATGTCTCTGACTAAACAATTAGAAACTGACTTCATGAGGGTGGCCTGAGGGCCTGATGTCCTCTAGCTTGCCCTGTGCTCTCTGCCTGGCTCAGTGGAGCTCAATTTGTATTTTCCATTGAACACCAGAATTGGCAGGTCTGTGCCCTGTGCTTTTTATAGATGAGAGCAGGTTCACCTGAGCACATGTGACAGACGTAAAAGGGCCTGGAGAAGCCATGGAGAATGTTATGCTGCCTGTAACATCTTTCAGCATGACCGGTTTAGTGGTGGGTCAGTGATGATCAGGGGAGGCATATCCATGGAGGGACTCAGACCTCTACAAGCTAGACAATGGCACCCTGACTGCCATTAGGTATCCAGATAAAATTCTTGGACCCATTGTCAGACCCTACACCAGTGCAGTGGTCCTGGGTTCCTCCTGGTGCACGACCATGCCTGGCCTCGTGGCGAGAGTGTGCAGCCCGTTCCTGGAAGATGAAGGAATTGATACCATTGAATGGCCCCCACGCTCGCCTGACCTAAATCCAATAGAACACCTCTGGGACGTAGTCAGGCGTGCATACAAGGATGTGGGGGCCATAAAAAATGAGTACAATTTTGAGTTACTGCAATGAAATTTCAGCAAAATAGACTAGCCTGCTTCATCATATTTTCAATTTGAATTTGGGGATGTCTTTGAATTCAGCCCTCTGTAGCTTGATCATTTTCATTTTTATCAAACAATGTGGCATTCTTTAGTTCCTAACACATTACCCAGTCCATATCCGTCTAGATAGCCAGCATGATATTTTTTTCCCATTTGAGATCTGATGTGTTTAAAAGTGTTCCTTTTATTTTTTTAGCAGTGTATAACATTGTATTAGACCACCTCTGCTGAAAATCTGGCTTTGCATAAGCTACCATTGATAATGAAAGCTGACAGATGTTTGCTTGAATGCTGGCTGTAAGTTGAGGTTGTACAAAAGCCGCATCTGTGCGTCTGTGAAGTTCTCCTCTATTATAACCTCTTCTGTTATGCCTCCTGCCCAGATGTTCATATCAGTCAGCTTTTGCCATCGATTGCTAGTATGCCTGCCTGAAAAAACAGACTAAAGCTGGCCGTAGACTGATCAGAATTCAGCCAGTTCAGCAGGAACTGGCCAAATTTCAATTCATCTATGGGCAAGCTGGTTGCACTGAAGTTAATTTATTGTTTGACTTCAGTACAGCCAACGGATGATCCCTGCCAATAGTGATCATTGTATTGTGACGGTGGGAAAACCAGTTTTACTGCTACAGGAAGGCCGCGCTGCGTAGGATCACTTTTGTATATAAACGTAATCCTGCACTTCCAGGTATCGGGCGTGAGCACGCCCCCGGTGGCTCGCTCCTGCTTTATCTGTTCTGCACCCACTGATCGTTCTGTATACAGGCAAAACGGCGATTTGCCTATGTAAACAAAGCAGATCACTGTTCTGTCAGTAGGGAAGGCAGCCCCAGCCAAAGCTACGACCACATCCAGAGAGACCCCCCTGATGTCGATGCCTATGACCAGCCCTAGATCCCTAGTGGCGTATCACAAAAAATGGCCTGGTCTTGAAGGTGGGTAAATGTTACGGAGGGCAAGAGGCTAACACTGTTGGAGGAATCAAGCAATTACAAGTTACATAATGTATGGGCAGCCTAAGATGTTATGTGGACCAGTATTTCAGCATTCCATTCTGTGTTATTCAAACCTTGCTACATACGTTATATTTTGTACAATTATTTTCAATTCACACTGTGTGCTTGTGTGTGTATGTGTGTGTATATATATGTATATATAATTTTTTTTTCCCGTTAAATGTGAAATCTTGCATATTTCATGTTTTGTCCCCAGCCAATGGGTGAATCTCTGCTCTTTTTCTGACGTTTACCTATAACCTTAGTTACTTTGTGGGAAAAGTTGTTTATGATGCTGGTTAGACTACACTTAAATACAGCTGAATGAGGTAGTAGGGTTGGTTAACTAAAGGCAAATAGACTGTTCTCTTTGAAAGGGAAGTTGCACTTTGCAAGGGCATTTTGCGCAGAGCTTCATAACTAGTGTAAAGCTCTGCCGACTTCCATCATCCAACTGCGTAGGCAGAAATGTGTTTGTTTTTTTGATTGGATATTCTTTGCAAAGTGAAATTTCACCACATTCACGAAGCATTAGGGAAAATTCCTTTGAAAAGGGCAAATAGTCAGTTCAATTTGTGAGGGAAGTTGCATTGAGTAAATAAAACCCCAGTGGGGCTTAATTCCTTTCCAGATCTGCTCCATATGGTGTTTCAATGCGACAAATGGTCACAATGTGGGAAACTCCGACTATGCTTTTAGAATACAATGGAACATTGAATGCTCTCTAAAAAGGATCACGATTGATCTTTTATTAAATATTTATTTGCAAAATTCAGATTTAATATAAATTATCTAAAACCTTAGTTTGAAAATTTTACATTTATCCAAATTTGGAAATTGTAATAGAACCAGATATTTACTTTAAGTGGGTGTCAATCTGATTGTTGAAACTATTATTTTGATAATCTGAGCAGATCTACACTTTATCTGTATTTCCTATTTTTGTTGTTTTCAACCAATTTTGTAGGATTGAATCGGAAGATGAAATTCATTGGTTGGACTTCAGATTTCTAGTCCCTGTCAACTCAATCATGTGTTAGGACCTTTACCTAACAGTTGTTTGTGTCAACTGCTTCTCTCCCTATACAACTCTATGGAAATGCAAAAGTGAGTTGAGGCAGGGCAAGGAAGGTCACTAAAACCTGCCAGTCACATCTGAATTATTTCATTTTTGTCTCAAACTGACTGAAAGCACTCTGCGTTTGCTCATTGACCCAGGCCTGTAGATGGACTAGTTGATTTCAAACTCTTGTGTTCTTGTGTTTACGGCAAATTGTTGACCCAGAAAGCAATTGGAATAATGCAGGCAAGTTTAGGGCTTATGTTGCACTAGATGATAATTTTGGGCGTCTGATCTAATTGGAGGAATAAAATGTCACATGACTAATACATGAATGGGTCTTCATCAAAAAGGGGAGAACTTAATCATATTTTAACCAATGAAGTCAGCTTAAGGGTTAAATTCGCCCAGTGGTGTGCTGCTGCTGCTTTAATTACCAATCATCATTTATTTACCAATGATCAGGATGATTGGTAAATAAACCAATAAGGCCTCTTTCACACTTGCGCAACCTAAAAGTTGCGTGATTTTGACTGGACTTGGAGCAATGCCTGTGTAATCCTGAGGGCTATGGACCTCAAAATGCATTGAAGTCAGACCAAAGTAGTGCAGGAACTACTTTGAAGTCGCACAGATATGAACGGTACTCTTTGGAAATCAAAGAGTACGACTTGTCATGCGACCTTGCAGTCTCAAGTCGCAGGACAAGTTGCACAAGTGTGAAAGGGGGCCTAAAACAAAGACCTATCTGTATGCAATATTAGGAACACAACCTAAGCTTTACCTTAACCTTGCTAAAGATAGGAGCACCACCAAATCTTTAGCAATAAACTGCATTGCTTGACTTTTCTACAGATAGATGTGTGTGCCCAAAACTTACACATCCCTAATATTTCAACTCTATCCAGAGTGCAGGCTTTACTGCAAACTGAAGCTAGTTATCCAGCAGAAGCCAGTTTTAGTTTACTAATCCTTTAACCTTTTATTGTAGTTTACTGGGCCATTTACTAAAAACTGCTGTACTGCGAAAGTAGAGGCCTGCGTTGAGAAGAGCCAATTACAAAGTTTACAAGTTTAAGATTTCTCCATGGTCTGCGACTGGAAGCTGTAGTTGCATCTCACATTTGGGTGAGTAGGGTGATTGGCTCCTGGACATAGATAAGCAGTTGATTGTAGACAAGAATAAAGAATTATTATTTTTTTTTGTAATTGTCAATGTTCCTTTTGAAATGATTCCCCCCTGACTCCAGTTTTGGTGACCCAACAGAAAGGGAATTGTATCTAATAGAGAAGGAAGGTTTTTTTTGTATTGCATTCTACATCCCCACTGGTGGTCACTATAACTTTGAGTGGGTTGAAATCTCAGTGGGACTTTTCCCCACAAATCTAGCTTATTTTTAATAATCCATTTCAATTGCATTAGGCATTTCCAAGACTAAAATGGCAAATAGATGAATCCACATTGTTCCTTTTGAAATGATTCCCCCCTGACTCCAGTTTTGGTGACCCAACAGAAAGGGAATTGTATCTAATAGAGAAGGAAGGTTTTTTTTGTATTGCATTCTACATCCCCACTGGTGGTCACTATAACTTTGAGTGGGTTGAAATCTCAGTGGGACTTTTCCCCACAAATCTAGCTTATTTTTAATAATCCATTTCAATTGCATTAGGCATTTCCAAGACTAAAATGGCAAATAGATGAATCCACATTGGCTTGTATGGGTGAATTCCCTTTTCAGACTAGTTTTTGTAAATAAATTGGCCTTTTATCCATAGTTTAAATTGTTCCTGAAAACAGAAGTGAGCCTTTTTTTTTATAGCGGTTTAACATAACTTAACATGTATAACATAACATGACTGAATTATTAAATTGTGTGCACACAGACACTTTATACCTCGGGGATATGTACTACAAGTTGTATGATAGATTTAGATAATGGACAGAAATCTTTGTCTTAAGCTTTTCATAAAGCTACAGTACTAAACTTTGTTGTACTTGATGAATGAATGTATGTCAAGTTAATAACAATTGTGATGTAATAATGACTTAAAAGTGATGTTTTTTCAGAATCTCTGCCACTACATGTACAGAAAATATACCTAAATGTATACTGAGTAACTTTATTTTTCTGAAGTCTAAAACATGTAACTTTTGTAATGTGATAATTCTCTAAATATAATAGCTGTATATTTGGCATACCTGAATTGCTATTAAAATGAGTTATTTGACAAATTATGCTGTGTGCTGTGATGTCTGCTTTGAGCAAAAATACCAAATACATACATGCATGCATGCATACATACATAAAACATACCTATGTATAAAGTGTAATTCGTATTTGAGAAATGTGATTTTAGCTACACATGTGCATATTCACAAAAACTGGAGGTACTTGTGGGCTTTAAAGTTCAACTTAAATTGCCTTAAAGCAGTACAATTAGAAACAAAAGTAGTTTTCGCTGCAGTACTCACCTTTCTGGTGCTGTCCTCCATAGACACTAGTCTCTATTGTCCAGCACTGGTTCTCTCCTTAGTTGAATGATGCCCAGCATCTTTAAACCTGCTTTCTGCACATCAAGGCAGCTGGACACCCCATCTTTGACTGTCTTGGTTCAACATACAGGGCTGCAAAGAATCATAGTGACATCTTAAAGTGTTACTAAACCCCGGACCCTGCATTCACTATATCTGGTTTCTCACAGTACATAGAAATGCAATAGTTAAGGCTGCAGGACCCCTGGCCCTCTGTCTGGACAGCACTATTTTGGCCTTGTGCCAATCACATGCACTCTCAAAAGAGAAATAAAACTCTAGCAATACACACCAAACTGAGCATGTGCAGCTGGTCTCCCAGCCCCTGTTCTATCAGAAGATGAATTTGGGACAGTAGAAGAAGAATGGGGGGGGGGGCAGAGAAAAGAGGGGGCACTTGTCTGGGCTAGCTCCTGAGCCGCTCTGTCTTTATTGATGCAGACAGCACGGCTTCGCCTTGCCCCCTGCTCTGTCATAGGATTTGATTAAAAGCAGTAGCTCCTGCTGCGACCTTTCCCATGCTCAAGGGGGCCTGTGTGGCCGCCCTCTCACATTCGGTTTTATATCACCCATAGAACAGGGCGTGCTGTCACGATGCTGAGGGGAATGAGTGAGGTGGGGGTACAGAATATCCAGCTGGAGCCAGCTTAGGTGTCGGAGATCCTACAATGGGGAGGCAAATTCATCAAGTAGTGAGAGCGGAGCAGGGGGGAAGTGGAGGGATGAGGGACTGAGAATATTTAACAGTCTAAGACACTGACAGGGTTGGGGGGACTTCCCCATATTTAAAGGGCACGAGACTTCTCTGGACTCCTATACTGGGGACATCCCATGTGTGTGTGTGGGAGAGACAGGAGTCAGAATGGAGGAGGAGGTGTGAGTCCTGGACATGCAGGGACTTCTGCAGGGGCAGTTTGGATGATTTAATCCATGCTGGCAACAGCGCTTGCTTCAATAGTAAAATACATTTTGTGATGTGTGAGTGCAGAATTATTCAAACTTCTTAATATGCCATATATATGCTTCAAATGTAACATGGGTAAAGTCTATATACATTTTAAATACTTCCAAAACCACAATTGTGAGATATGACGTGCCAAATAATATTAAAAACATACATAACAGATGGGGTCCTTTTTAACACGGGTTTTCCGCCCTGCGAACTCCGTTTTGTTCAGCGGAGATCGATCTGCCGATCCCCGCTGAGCAAGCGGATGACAGGTCTGTCTCCGCTTACTGTGCAGAGACAGACCTGTCAGAGCGTCACTCTCCTCTTTGGGAGATCGGATGAAAATGGACAGCCTGTCTGTTTTCATCTGATCCTATCGATCCGATCCTCCAGATGGATAGAAAATGGGGTTTCTATCTGTCTGGATTTCACGGACAGGATCGGATTGTATAGCAGCGGGTGTCAGCGGAGATGTCACCGCTGACATCCGCTTCCCTATAGGAGTGCATAGAGCATCCGATCAGGTCCGCCTGAAAAACTGACATGCAGACCTGATCGGAAAGCCCGTGTGAACGGGGCCAAACAGTGTGCATAAGTGTCCAGTAAGAAGGCAATCCAAACAGGTGCATATCAATATATATTCCATGTATTCCAAGATAAAGCAGCCGCAAATCTTTCAACAGTAATTTGAATATTCTTCCCAAGACTGAGTACTCCCACCAACTTCTGAAGACGTCAAGCCAATGACGAAACACGTTAAGTTGGAATGCACGCGGTGACGTATGCTTTTTAAATATTATTTGGCACATGTCATCATGTTTCACAATTGTCGATTTTGGAAGTATTTAAAATGTATATAGACTTTACCCATGTTACGTTTGAAGCATATATGGCATATTAAGAAGTTTAAATATTTCTGCACTCACACATCACAAATTTTTTTTCACTATTGAAGCAAGCGCTGTTGCCAGCAGCTATGGACTACTAGAATTTATTTAAAGCTCAGAACGGGCCTATGTTTCTGTAGAACAGGTCGCCTTCATCTGTCTTTAAACTAGCATTGTGAAGTACTGAAGACTAGAAAAGCCCCGTTAGCCATGGCTATATTATTGCACTGCTCAATGCTGGAACTTTAACAAATAGAGCTTGCTGATTGGAGGAAAGTATGCACATAGATGAACACATCACTGAATGTTTGCTCCTTCACTGTACAACCATAGTCTTGACAAAGCTGTATTGTTTTGACTGCAGTCCAGGAAAGTACCGTAATTGATTTGGACTTTGCATATTGTCAGGAACCTGACTGATCAGAATACATCTCTGGCAGGTAAGACATTTCAGGCATATTTGCTTCTGTGTGTTTTTAGCAGTTTGTCTACATTTACACATAAGATATTCCAAATGTGTTTTTCGTCTGACACATTTCTATATGGAAGAAGAAATGACCGTTCCTGACTGAGTCATCAAGTAGTCTTAATCCCTGTAGCCGCTATGAAAACTTCACTGCTGAATGTCCTTGAGGACTGATGTAGGGAGCCACTGGTCTAAACAAATTAATGCTGCTTGCCAGTTTCACAACGTACAGATTTCCCAGGGAAGCCGCCATTAAGTGAATACGGAGCATTATTTCATTACCTGACTGTAGAAACGTAATTTACGTAGCTGGGTCTGGATAATATATATGCAGATAAATCTCTATGGAAAGAAACATGCTGATTACTTTTACTATTTACTGCCTAATACATTTATAATTTGCATTGTGTATGGACGCAGAAGTCTTTATCAGCTGGTGATACAGTATTGTGGTGAATTGCAAATGCTGTGTATCTAATTACTGCATGTGCCTGTCTCGGCAGGCTGAATTCCCTATGATCATAGTGAAGAATAGATTTTGGCTCTTTTGCAAAAAAGAAGATGCTTAAGGTGGAAGTACATGCTTTTAATATAGCCAATATTTCACAAATAACAATGTACATAATTGACTCATTGTGATAGCATTCAAACCTAGGTCCCTGCTGAGCCCTTCCAAGTCCAGATTAAGGCAGTAATAAAAGCCAAAGACAAGCATTTATAATGTTGCAGCCTACCAATTTTTAGATGTGATGGCTGCATTTTTTTTTTGATGTTTACCTTGTGATCTGGCCAGTAAGTCAGTTGTTTTTTTTTTTTTAACAGAACAAGCGGTCTTGCAGATATAGCAGTTAGAGCAGGGGTCTTCAAACTATGGCCCTTCAGTTGTTCTGGAACTTCTATTCCCATCATGACTAGTCATGTTTGTGACTCTCATGGGATGTGTAGTTCCACAACAGCTGGAGGGCCGTAGTTTGAGGATTCCTGAGTTAGAGGGTTGAAAAATACCATTTAACACTGACACGGGTGCTTACAATGATAAGTGTTAGATGGAGTGTGGCTTCAGTTTGCATTTAAAAGGCCCCTTTTACACAGGCTTTCCGATGCGGTCCGCCTGTCAGTTTTTCAGGTGGACCTGATCGGATGCTCCATGCAGCCCTATGGAGAAGCGGATGTCAGTGGTGACATCTCTGCTGACACCCGCTGCTATCCGATCTGATCCTGTGTGTGAAATCTGGTTGGATGGAAACCCTATTTTCCATCCATCTGGAGGATCAGATTGGATGAAAACGGACAGGCGGTCTGTTTTCATCCGATCTTCCATAGAGGAGAGCGGGACTGACAGCTCCATCTCTGCAAAGTAAGCAGAGAAGAACTGTCATCCACCTGCTCAGCGGCGGATCGATCCTCGCTGAGCAAAACTGAGTTCGTCGTGTACACTGCCCTTTGCCCAGACTGAAATTGTTGCGATCCAAAGGCGTCTGTGTTGCTCCATCAAAAGTGTGGACGCCCTAATACAGAGGGTGTGTTACTGGCCAGATCACCAGGTTAAAACAGAAAGGGGGATGCTCCTAGTGCTTCCCGAGGGCTCCAAGCACTCCACCAGACACCATAACCACCGCAGACCCCAGGAACTGCCGCAGCTTGGTCTGGGTCTCGCTGTCTCCTACCCACCCTGGACCTACGACAAGGCTCCAGGTTGCAGCGGTTGAACCTTTCTTTCCCATGAGAGTGCAGCAGGAACAGGCACAGGAACAAGCTCTTACAAGAGATTAGTGATTATCCAAGGGAGTATGAAAAGCATAGCAATCCCTTGTAGCAGGTTCTCCCAATGAGAGATAGGACTCTAGATTGAGGGTGAAGTATCCCTCTTTATTGAACAAGAAACAGACTTTTATACAGTTTTCCCCCACAAGGTTACCGCCCAGGTGGACCTTGTGGAGAACAGGACATGACATTCACAATCCAACGAAAACAGAGTTTTACACTCCCATACAGTGTACACAATCCCTCCCCTCTGGCTGATTACAGTATCATATGCAGATGAAAGTGTATGCAGGAACAGAATTAACCTAAACTAATTATCTAGCCATCTGGACAGAACAATGTGAGGCCATTAACATTTAACAATGGAACAGGCACAATCCACATTCCATTTTAATGGGACAGGCACAATCCACATTCCATTTCAATACACAAACAATAGGGAAGTCTGCCACAGTCTGTCTCTCTCTCTAACAGACAAGCACACGGAATACACAATTATCTAGGAGTCAGACTTCATGGCAATAACAGTCTAAGTCTCTCAGTGTAAAGTAGGATTAAATCTTCATATTTCTATATGATGATATTGCTAACAACTATTACTGTCCCATTTGAAGTAATTCAAACCATTAATTATCTGTCTTTCACTCCCAGTGACGGTGAACACCATCACATAGGGAGTCTAACAAAAAATGAATGTAGCCACTGCATCTAATGATTGCTAAGCTGCAGTATACACACTGCTCAAAATAATGTAAGGAATACTTTGAAAACACATCAGATGTCAATGGGGAATAATCTCATGCTGGATACCTATACTGATATGGACTGGGTAATGTGCTAGGAACTAAAGGATGCCACATCGTTTGATGGAAATTAAAATTATCTACCTGCTAAGAGCTGTATACAGCCCTTAGCCCTGCCCTCAGTTGTTGAACTATCAAATGCCAGAGCCTCAACTTCCCATTGAGATTCTGGCATTTGACAGTTGAATAAGAAGGGGAAGAGCTTACCACCAAGGTGAGAAGTTAATCCTGACTTGGAGAAAAGTCCAGGGCCATAGTAGACTCTGGAATTAGATTCCAAGGGCTCCACTGGGACACAATCAAAGATGTACACTGATAGCTTAGGTATCCCCATATATGATCATATCTGTTACATATCCAGTTATCTGATTCTGGGTCCCAGCTGAGTAAACTATTTGACTTACCATACATGTAAGATGGCAGATAAGTATGCTTGTACAACCTTTTTTTTTTTTTTTTTTTTTAGTATGCTATATCTTTCATTTAGAAAAACACATTCAAAAACGGAAAATTTATATCAATACTTACCGTAATTTTCCTTTCCTGATAGAACTCCATGGCAGCACACGTATGGGTAGGCTCCGCCTCCTCTCCTACCCTATAGGACCCCACTCCCATAAATTTTTGCTACGAGCCAGGAGCCGTGTTCCATATATAGACTACTCCAGCAGATGGGAGGGAACTCCTGCTGCCACGGAGTTCTATCAGGAAAGGAAAATTACGGTAAGTATTGATATAAATTTTCCGTTTTCCTGACAGACTCCATGGCAGCACACGTATGGGAAATAACTAGCCATACACACCCGGGTGGGCAACTGCTGGTCAAACAGAAATAGGTTTAATTTGCACCATCAACAGACGAAATTCTTAAACCAAAATCAACTGAGGATAAAGAAGCAGGTTCAACACAATAGTGTGACATGAAAGTGTTAATTGAGGGCCATGAGGCCGCTCTGCAAATGACATCCGGTGCAACGTGAAGGGAAGCCGCCCATGACGTAGAAATCCCTCTGGTGGAATGAGCCGTCACCACCTCCGGAGGAGCCAGTCCCTTGGCTCTATATGCCCACTGGATGGTCTGAACTATCCAGCTAGAAATAGTTCTGGAAGAAGCCCTCTTGCCTCTGTTCTTTCCATAAAAGAGAACAAATAGATAGTCTGACTTGCGAAAGGAAGCTGTGAACTTCAAGTATGTTTGAAGGACTTCGCCCACATCCAACGGATGGGAACTCTGGTCATCTTGAGACTTGAATGTAGGTAAAACAATTTCTTGGTTGACATGGAAAACTGAGTTTACCTTCGGATTGGACCCTAGCATAGGGACCAGGACGACCTGATCAGGAAAAAACGGCAGAAATGGTTCTTTGCAACCCAAGTCACTAATTTCAGAGACACGTTTAGCCGATGTGATGGCTACTAAAAAGGCCGTCTTCATAGACAGATTCTTAAGGAAGAAGGAATCTCCATGTTCCAAAACTGTTGCTGAGAGGAACTCAAGGACTAGTGGAAGGTCTCATTTGGGGAACCTGGGTTTCCTGGGAGGTCTCATTCTTGACGCACCTCTGAAAAACTGCCGGACCAAAGGGTGTTTTGCCCATGAGGTCCCCGTGAAGGCAGAGATTGCTGAGATCTGTACTCTGAGAGAGCCAACAGCCAGAGATAGGTCTAAGCCTGTCTGGAGGAACCCCAGAATGTGATGGATCTTAGGATTAGTGATGGAATCAGACTCATTAGACATGTAATCCTCAAACTTAGACCAGATCCTCTCATAGACTTTGTTGGTGCCCGGTCTCCTGGCACTCATCATTGTGGACATTGCCGCACTTGGACAGCCAAGAGCTTTTAGTCTTTCCCTCTCAAGGACCATGCCATGAGATGTAACTGCGCTGGGCATGGATGCAGCACTGGAACCTGAGATAGAAGGTCCGGCCTGAATGGCAGGGGAACAGGATCCCGAAAGCTCAGTTGGAACAATAGGGGAAACCAGGGCCTCCTTGGCCAAAACGGAAGAATTGCTATGACTTCTACCCTCTCTCTCCTGAGTCTCTGCAGGAACTTGAATATCACTGGTACCGGGGGAAAAGCATATGCTTTGTGGAACTTCCAGTGGTCCGTCAGAGCATCTACCCCGTAGGCTTGGGGATAACGCCATCTCGAGTAGAATTTCGTCAGTTTGGCATTGTTTGGAGAGGCAAACGGGTCTACCTCTGGAAGAATCCCCAGAGAGATGACCCACTTGAAGGTTTCTGGATGAAGAGACCATTCGTTGTCTAGATTGGTTCTTGACAGAAAATCTGCCTGAACGTTCTGGACTCCTGGAAGATAAGCAGCTGATAGATTGGAAAGATTCCGTTGGGCCCATGCCATGATCAGTTTCACTTCTTCCAGAAGGGAGGAACTGCGGGTGCCCCCTTGCCTCTTGATATATGCGACTGCCGTCGTATTGTCTAGCAGTAGGAGGACCGAGGACCCTTTCACCAAGTGATGGAAAGCCTGGATGGCACGAAAAGCTGCCCGAAGCTCCAGGACATTTGAGACCAACCCAAGGGTGGGAAAGTCCCACCTGCCCTGGGCCACCTCTGACAGGCAGTGCGTGCCCCAGCCTGTCCGGCTGGCATCCGATGTTACAACGATCCAAGGACCTGGAATGATCGAATGACAATTCAGGAGGTTTTCCCGTTGTAGCCACCAAAACAGACTCGCCCTCATAGAGGATGTTATCCGCACAGGAGTGTCTGGATTCCCGGAGCTCCATTGACGGAGAAATCCGATCTGAAAAGGCCTCATCCTCCACTGTGCCCATTTGACCATGGGGGCCATGGAGACCATAGTCCCTATTATTTTTAGACACTGTGAGGCCCGAAGATAAGGGATTGACATTGCCGGTTGTATTCTGCTGCGGATCACCGGAATCTTCTCCACTGGAAGAGAGATGGTGCCTCTGGAGGTGTTGAAGAGTGCCCCCAGGAAGATCAAGGATTTTGTCGGATCCAGATGGCTTTTTTCCAGATTCAAGAGCCACCCGAATTCTTGAAGGGTGGAGATTACCTGAGACCTGTGTTGTAGAATCTGTGCTTGGTCTTGAGAAAGAAGAAGCAGATCCTCTAAGTAGTGGAACAGTCGGATCCCTTTCGATCTGATCAGGGCTACAATAGCCAGTAAGATCTTTGAAAAGACTCGAGGTGAGGTGGTAAGCTCGAAAGGGAGACAGGTAAACTGGAGATGCACTTGACCTACGGCAAAGCGAAGAAATTTTTGTAGTTCTGCTGCCACTGGGACATGGAAATAGGCATCTTTTAGATCTATGGAGATCATCCAATCTTCTGGTTGCACCACTTGGCGGATAGTGAAGAGTGTCTCCATCCTGAACCTCTCTTTCCTTATGAAAGAGTTTAGATGAGTCAGGTCTATGACCGGCCTCCAGGAACCGCTTTTCTTTAGCACCATGAATAGAGGTGAATAAAGGCCTTGAAACCTTTCTTCGGCCGGAACTGGGATGACAGCACCTTGAGAGATCAGGGAATCTACGTATGACAGAAGAATTGACTTCTTTTCTTCCACGCGAGGTAGAGCCGTAGGAACAAACCGCAGAATTGAAGTTTCTTCGAAAGACCAAACGTGACCATGAGACACGGTCTTGACGGTCCATTGGTCTGTAATCGAGGCTGCCCAAACGTGCGCAAACTGATGTAGACGAGTGCCTACTCGCAACGCTTGAGCAGGCCTGATATCAAAAAGACTTTGTGGTCTCCCGACCACTTGAAGGTGTCCCCTTGTTGAACTTCTGACCTGTAGGTTGAGATCTTTTCCAATTCTTTCTGAACTCACGCCCAGGCCTGTAAGAGCGGGCTTCTCTGGATCGATCCGAACTTGGTGTGTGCTGAAATCTTCTGCGGTCAAGCAAACGGCGATCTTGAGGGAGGAAACCTGATTTACCACCAGTGGCACGGGTAATGGCACTGTCCAGTTTGTTGCCAAAAAGGGACGCACCCTCAAACGGGATCCTGCACCAAGCTTGTTTGGAAGCCGGATCGGCCAGCCAGGGACGTAACCACAAAGCACGTTTGGCCGTGACAGAAGAGAGCATGACCCGCGCCACCAGGCGAATGATATCAATGGAAGCCTCTCCCAAAAAGGCCGTTGCCAACTTTAGTTCATACACAGCCGAGTTTCTGGCTGCTTCCTCTGAGACACTTTGCAGTGTGGTCTCCACGTTATCTACCCAAGCCTCCATAGCTTTGGATGTGGCTGCTAGGGCCAGGGCTGGCTTGCAGGTCATACCAGCTAACCGATAGATCTTTTTGAGATCCATATCAATTCGTCTATCCAGACCATCTTTAAATGAGACGGAATCCTCCAAAGGCAGGGTAACGTGTTTGACTAGCCTCATTAAGGCTGCGTCAATTGTAGGTGCCGAATCAAGATGTTTCACTTTGTCGGTCTTAAAAGGATATAACCTGGAAAACTTGGACGATAAGGAATTCTTTCTTTCAACTCCTTGCCATTCGTCTGTAATGATTTCCCCCAGCTCACTCAGAAAAGGGAAATGATCCCTTTCTTTCTTGAGGTGTTTGAAGTATTTCTTCTGTTTTGCAGGGGAATCTGCTGGCTCTTCCCATTTTAACGCCTCTTTTACCGCTCTCACTAGCGGAGAGATCATGGCAAAATCAAAGCCTGAACTTTAGTCTTCTAAGTCATCCTCACTTTCAGAGGAATCCGAGAAGCGACTTGGCTGGGAAGTGCCTGGCTCTACATCTTCCCTCTGAGGGGGAACTGGAGTATCAGCTGTATGACCAGACAGCCGGCTGGGATCCCAATCCCTTAGGGATTCTTGCACGATCCGCCTGACCAGGGTTTCCACTGGTTGATCTGGGACCTGTTTTTCCTTGATTGCCTGAGAATAGCAGGCATCACACAAGGATCTATCCTCAGGGACTACAGCCCTACAACCCCAGCAAGATTTGCGTGCGGGGCGGTCAGTATGGCGGGAAGACCGGCTTGGACAATCTTCATGGCGCCTAGACCTAGACCTGGATCTACGGTGCCTGGATTTGGATGATGCATGGTGATGGCCTGAAGGTGATCTATCCTTTGAACCTGATGCAGGACGTTGGTCAGACCTAAATGGGCTGAAAAACAAAGGAAAGAAATCTCAGGCTACAGTAAGCCAGCTGGCAGACAAGCGAGCGTTTAAAGCCAAAAACTCACCTGTTGCGCAGGGACTGGCCACCGGGGGGGCGGTGAGGTATCCATTGCAAATCACAGCGAGATAACCTGCAATAGGAAGGATGTAAGAACTCAATCTTACCTTCCCATAGCCGCCCTTCCCCTCCCCCATTCAAGCAGGACTGACCCAGCACAGGACTTAACAAACACAGGCAGAGACACAGCGTGGGGAGGCCGCCGCCAAAGCCCACAGACATCCCAAGAATGACAGCTCCATCAGCTGTTTAACCACTTTACCACCGGAGGATTTTGCTGTCTTCCGTCCAGGCCACTTTTTGCGATTCGGCGCTGTGCTACTTCAACTGACAATTGCGCGGTCGTGCGACGCCGTACCCAAACGAAATTTACGTCCTTTTTTTCCCACAAACAGAGCTTTCTTTTGGTGGTATTTGATCACCTGTGCGATGTTTACTTTTTGCGCTATAAACAAAAAAAGAGCGTTTATTTTGAAAAAATAACAATATTTTTAACATTTTTTTATATGAAATTCCCCCCCAAAAAGATGTAAAAACCAATTTTTTTAAAAATTTTGTTTTATGCTACATATGTTTGGTAAAAAAAAATCGCAATAAGCGTATTTTGATTGGTTTGCGCAAAAGTTATTGCGTTTACTAACAAAGTGAAAGATTTCTGTCATTTTTGGTGTTTTTTTTTTAACAAGTAATGGCGGCGATCTGCGATTTTTTTTTTGCGGGACTGCGACATTGCGGCGGACAGATCGGACCCTTGACTGACATTTTTGACACTTTTGGGGGTACCAGTGACATTACTGCAGTAATCAGTGCTATATATATGCACTGTTACCCAGCTATGCTGAACAGTCCGATCTGTCACTCCCTGTCACTATGGAGATCCAGACTCGATCCCCGACGATCGGGTAAGAGTAGTGATGTCGCGAACCTAAAATTCGCGGTTCGCGAACGGCGAACGCGAACATCGGCAAATGTTCGCGAACCGGCGAACCGGGCGAACCGCCATAGACTTCAATAGGCAGGCGAATTTTAAAACACACAGGGACTCTTTCTGGCCACAATAGTGATGGAAAAGTTGTTTCAAGGGGACTAACACCTGGACTGTGGCATGCCGGAGAGGGATCACGCAAAAAAAAGTTCTTAAAAATTATAATTTTTTGATAGAGAGCCAATTATTGGAAAAATTAAAAAAAAAATAAAAATAAAAAATTTCTTTGGATTTAGCATCTGGGGGGTCTAAAAAGTGTACCTGTGAAGTTTCAGCTCTGTAGCATGTCCAGAACCCCTAAAAAACAGCATTTTTCTTATATTTTCAGGAATATGGCTTCTCTGCGGCTGGCTTTTTCTCTTGCAGGCATTTATCGGGCATTTTTTTAGGCAGGCATGTCATTTTTTGTATTTAGTGTCTGGGGGGTCACAAAAGTGTACCTGTCAAGTTTCAGCTCTGTAGCATGTCCAGAACCCCTAAAAAACAGCATTTTTCTTATATTTTCAGGAATACGGCTTCTCTGCGGCTGGCTTTTTCTCTTGCAGGCATTTATCGGGCATTTTTATAGGCAGGCATGTCATTTTTTGTATTTAGTGTCTGGGGGGTCACAAAAGTGTACCTGTCAAGTTTCAGCTCTGTAGCATGTCCAGAACCCCTAAAAAACAGCATTTTTCTTATATTTTCAGGAATACGGCTTCTCTGCGGCTGGCTTTTTCTCTTGCAGGCATTTATCGGGCATTTTTTTAGGCAGGCATGTCATTTTTTGTATTTAGTGTCTGGGGGGTCTAAAAAGTGTACCTGTCAAGTTTCAGCTCTGTAGCATGTCCAGAACCCCTAAAAAACAGCATTTTTCTTATATTTTCAGGAATACGGCTTCTCTGCGGCTGTCTTTTTCTCTTGCAGGCATTTATCGGGCATTTTTTTAGGCAGGCATGTCATTTTTTGTATTTAGTGTCTGGGGGGTCACAAAAGTGTACCTGTCAAGTTTCAGCTCTGTAGCATGTCCAGAACCCCTAAAAAACAGCATTTTTCTTATATTTTCAGGAATACGGCTTCTCTGCGGCTGGCTTTTTCTCTTGCAGGCATTTATCGGGCATTTTTTTAGGCAGGCATGTCATTTTTTGTATTTAGTGTCTGGGGGGTCACAAAAGTGTACCTGTCAAGTTTCAGATCTGTAGCATGTCCAGAACCCCTAAAAAACAGCATTTTTCTTATATTTTCAGGAATACGGCTTCTCTGCGGCTGTCTTTTTCTCTTGCAGGCATTTATCGGGCATTTTTTTAGGCAGGCATGTCATTTTTTGTATTTAGTGTCTGGGGGGTCACAAAAGTGTACCTGTCAAGTTTCAGCTCTGTAGCATGTCCAGAACCCCTAAAAAACAGCATTTTTCTTATATTTTCAGGAATACGGCTTCTCTGCGGCTGTCTTTTTCTCTTGCAGGCATTTATCGGGCATTTTTTTAGGCAGGCATGTCATTTTTTGTATTTAGTGTCTGGGGGGTCACAAAAGTGTACCTGTCAAGTTTCAGCTCTGTAGCATGTCCAGAACCCCTAAAAAACAGCATTTTTCTTATATTTTCAGGAATACGGCTTCTCTGCGGCTGGCTTTTTCTCTTGCAGGCATTTATCGGGCATTTTTTTAGGCAGGCATGTCATTTTTTGTATTTAGTGTCTGGGGGGTCACAAAAGTGTACCTGTCAAGTTTCAGATCTGTAGCATGTCCAGAACCCCTAAAAAACAGCATTTTTCTTATATTTTCAGGAATACGGCTTCTCTGCGGCTGTCTTTTTCTCTTGCAGGCATTTATCGGGCATTTTTTTAGGCAGGCATGTCATTTTTTGTATTTAGTGTCTGGGGGGTCACAAAAGTGTACCTGTCAAGTTTCAGCTCTGTAGCATGTCCAGAACCCCTAAAAAACAGCATTTTTCTTATATTTTCAGGAATACGGCTTCTCTGCGGCTGTCTTTTTCTCTTGCAGGCATTTATCGGGCATTTTTTTAGGCAGGCATGTCATTTTTTGTATTTAGTGTCTGGGGGGTCACAAAAGTGTACCTGTCAAGTTTCAGATCTGTAGCATGTCCAGAACCCCTAAAAAACAGCATTTTTCTTATATTTTCAGGAATACGGCTTCTCTGCGGCTGTCTTTTTCTCTTGCAGGCATTTATCGGGCATTTTTTTAGGCAGGCATGTCATTTTTTGTATTTAGTGTCTGGGGGGTCTAAAAAGTGTACCTGTCAAGTTTCAGCTCTGTAGTATGTCCACAACCCAAAAAAAAACAGCATTTTTCTTATGATTTTTAGTAGAAAACTAATGCAGTGTCTTTCCAGCTGTCTTTTTTTCTTTCTGGCAAGCTGAAATATGATATGCCAAGGCAAACATGCCTATCAGTTGAGCTATGACACAGACAACACTGCACACATGGGGAAATATGTAAAACAAAAAACAGGAAAAGGAAATTAGGTGACGGTAACAAAACATGATATTGTGATTGGCCAAATAAAAAGTCACCTCGCGATGAGGTCGCGCCAAAGTCGCGCTAAGTCGCGCCAAAGTCGCACTGGAAGCGACGCTACTTTAGTGGTAGCGGCAGTGTAAACCAGCACTAAAACATCCAGTGTGTGAATACGATCAGGTATGATGTTTTATCGGTCAAGTAGTGTAAGGGTTACGCCTGTTGCCCGCTTCACAGTGACAGACCAAACTCTGACAGACCAAACTCCCCGTTTAACAGTCAGTCAGTCCATTTGCACAACCGCAAACTCCCAATTTGCACAAGGTTGGATACCAAGCTAGCCATGTCCCGTTCCTTGTCCTCACTGACATCATTGAAGGTCTCTTCCTCCACCCAGCCACATACAACACCAAGGGTCCCCGAAAGGTGAGAACAAGCCCCCTGGGACGCCTGCTGTGGCTGGTATTCCACCTCCTCAAAGCCACCTTCCTCCTCTGACTTCTCTTCTTCAGACTCCTCTCTCTGCGTTGCCACAGGTCCAGCAATTGACAACGACAAGGCTGCTTCTGGTGGTGATGAGGACCACAACTCTTCCTCTTCATGCTCATCTACAGCCTGATCCAGTACTCTTCGCAGGGCATGCTCCAGAAAAAACGCATATGGGATGAGGTCGATGATGTTGCCTTGGGTTCGACTGACCACCAGGGTTGTCATCTCCGCAAAAGGACGCATGAGCCTACAGCCATTGTTCATGAGCATTCAGTAACGCGGCCAAAAAATACCCAGCTCCGCAGAAAGAATGAAAGAAAATGAATGTTTTTTTTTATGAAAAATTATCCTGCGGATCGCTTTTGGTCTGTACACAATGAAGCAACGACCTTATCATCTGGGGTGTGTCAACACAATCCTAGAGGTGATCGCTTCATTGTGATACGCAAGCCCCTTCACCACGACAAGGTAACGATCACGAAGGGGAATTGACACATGTATGTGCCTTTTTTTTTGTTTTTTGTTTTTTTGCAGCCACAGTGTAGCACCAGAGGCCAGAAAAATTAGGCATGTACACATGCATGAAAAAGTAGGTATTGTTGCAGCCGCTGCTGTAGCAGCGGCCTGAAAAATTGAGGTTTTAAGGCAGAAAGTGCACTAAAACATTGCTGCTTGAACCGTAGTTGGTGGCGGAGACGTCACGTAAGTCATCCGGCATGCAGAGAATGATTATATACAGCAGCGTGTGGACCATTTTTAGGCCAAGGCATCTCAGTCATCACCAGGCCTTTTTTAGTCAAATGCATCCCCCACTGTCAGTCCCTTCGGGATCCATGCCTCATTCATCTTAATAAACGTGAGGTAATCAAGACTTTTTTGACCTAGGCGACTTCTCTTCTCAGTGACAATACCTCCTGCTGCGCTGAAGGTCCTTTCTGACAGCACACTTGAAGCGGGGCAGGCCAGAAGTTCAATGGCAAACTGGGATAGCTCAGGCCACAGGTCAAGCCTGCACACCCAGTAGTCAAGGGGTTCATCGCTCCTCAGAGTGTCGATATCTGCAGTTAAGGCAAGGTAGTCTGCTACCTGTCGGTCGAGTCGTTCTCTGAGGGTGGACCCCGAAGGGCTGTGGCGATGCATAGGACTAAAAAAGCTACGCATGTCCTCCATCAACAAGACGTCTGTAAAGCGTCCTGTCCTTGCCGGCGTGGTTGTGGTGGTAGGAGGAGGATTACTTTCACCTCTTCCCCTGTTGGATTCCCGTTGTGCTGTGACATCACCCTTATACGCTGTGTAGAGCATAGTTTTTAACTTATTTTGTAGCTGCTGCATCCTTTGCGACTGCCGGTAATTGGGTAACATGTCACAGACTTTCTGCTTATACCGGGGGTCTAGTAGCGTGGCCACCCAGTACAGGTCGTTCTCCTTCAGCCTTTTTATACGAGGGTCTCTCAACAGGCATGACAGCATGAAAGACCCCATTTGGACAAGGTTGGATGCCGAGCTACTCGTGTCCAATTCCTCGTCCTCACTGATGTCATTGAAGGTGTGTTCTTCCCCCCAGCCACGTACAACACCACGGGTACCAGATAGGTGACAACGAGCACCCTGGGATGCCTGCTGTGGTTGGTGTTCCTCCTCCTCAAAGCCACATTCCTCCTCTGACTCCTCTTCCTCACACTCCTCTTCCAGTGTTGCCGCAGGTCCAGCAATCGATGGTAAGGCTGTTTCTGGTGGTGGTGATGGTGACCACAACTCTTCCTCTTCCTCTTCACGCTCATCTACGGCCTGATCCAGCACTCTTCGCAGGGCACGCTCCAGGAAAAAAACATATGGGATGATGTCGCTGATGGTGCCTTCAGTGCGACTCACTAGGTTTGTCACCTCCTCAAAAGGACGCATGAGCCTACAGGCATTGCGCATGAGCGTCCAGTAGCGTGGCAAAAAAATACCCAGCTCCGCAGAGGCTGTCCTAGCACCCCGGTCATACAAATACTCGTTGACCGCTTTTTCTTGTTGGAGCAGGCGGTCGAACATTAGCAGTGTTGAATTCCAACGTGTCGGGCTGTCGCAAATCAAGCGCCTCACTGGCATGTTGTTTCGCCGCTGAATATCTGCAAAGTGCGCCATGGCCGTGTAGGAACGCCTGAAATGGCCACACACCTTCCTGGCCTGCTTGAGGACGTCCTGTAAGCCTGGGTACTTCTGCACAAAACGTTGCACAATCAGATTCAACACATGTGCCATGCACGGCACATGTGTCAACTTGCCCAAATTCAATGCCGCCAACAAATTGCTCCCGTTGTCACACACCACTTTGCCGATCTCCAGTTGGTGCGGGGTCAGCCACTGATCCACCTGTGCATTCAGGGCGGACAGTAGTGCTGGTCCGGTGTGACTCTCTGCTTTCAGGCAAGTCAACCCCAAGACAGCGTGACACTGTCGTATCCGGCATGTGGAATAGCCCCTGGGGAGCTGGGGGGGTGCAGTTGGTGTGGAGCAAGACGCAACAGCAGAAGAGGACTCAGCCGAGGAGGTTAGCATAGAGGATGGAGTAGGAGGAGTAGAGGAGGTGGCAGCAGGCCTGCCTGCAAGTCGTGGCGGTGTCACCAACTCCTCTGCAGCAGAGCCACGCATTCCATGCTTGGCAGCCGCCAGCAGGTTTACCCAATGCGCAGTGTACGTTATATACCTGCCCTGACCGTGCTTTGCAGACCAGCTATCAGTGGTCAGATGGACCCTTGCCCCAACACTGTGTGCCAGACGTGACATGATTTCTTTTTCCACAATAGAGTACAGGTTGGGGATTGCCTTTTGTGAAAAATAATTTCGGCCGGGTACCTTCCACTGCGGTGTCCCAATAGCGACAAATTTTTTGAAGGCCTCAGACTCCACCAGCTTGTATGGTAAAAGCTGGCGGGCTAAGAGTTCCGACAAGCCAGCTGTCAGACGCCGGGCAAGGGGGTGACTCTGCGAGATTGGCTTTTTGCGCTCAAACATTTCCTTCACAGACACCTGACTGTGGGCAGGTGACGAGCAGGAACTGCTGAAGGTGAGAGGCGGAGGGGCGGGTTGTTGATAGGGGGCATGGAGGACAGCAGTGGTTGACGTGGCTGAAGATGCTGGACCAGGAGGAGGATGGTGGCTTTCAGTTTGTGTGCTGCTTTTACTCATGTGTTGATCCCATAGGCGTTTGTGATGTGAGATCATGTGCCTTCGCAAAGCAGTTGTACCTAGGTGGGTGTTGGACTTCCCACGACTCAGTTTCTTTTGGCACAGGTTACAAATGGCATCGCTGATATCAGAGGCAGACACACAAAAAAAATGCCACACTGCTGAGCTTTGCAAGGACGGCATTCTGGTGGTGGCAACAGCTTGCGTTGATTGGCGTGCTGTCTGGCTGACCCCGGGTGCCGAATCTACATGCTGTCTGACTGCGCCACTAGCTCCTTGCGATGACCTCCTCCCCCTGCTTCCAACTCGTCTCCTCCTCCTCCTCTCTGTCTCCCCATCTGAACTTTCCCCCTCTTCTTCTGCTCTTCGAGCAGGCTGCCAGGTGACATCCACAGACACATCGTCATCATCAGCCGCTTCACTTGACAACTCAGCAAAGGCAGCAGCAGCAGGTACAACATCATCATCATCACAATGTACGTCCATGTGTATAATGCTGCCTGACTGAGACATATCCCCGTTATCTACATCCTCTGGCACTAATAGTTGCGCATCACTTATTTCTTCAAACTGATGTGAAAATAACTCCTCTGACGGATCAAGTGAAGCGGCTGTGGTGCTAGTGTTGGTGGTGGTGCCGGCGGGCTGGCGAGTGGTAAATTGAGAGGTGCCCGAAGCTGAGCTGGAGGAGGATGGTGCATTAAGGTTCCGAGCGGAAGCTGTAGACGATTGGGTGTCCTGTGTAAGCCAGTCAACTATGGCCTCAGAATTTTTTGAGTTCAGGGGCTGTGGTGGCCTCTGAACACTGGGCATTATTCTAGAGCCTAAGGAAATCACAGCACCACGACCACGACGGCCCTTGCGGGGTGGCCTGCCTCTGCCTGTCATTTTTTTTTTAATGTGTTGTTACTGTTGTACTATGAGTGCAAGCTGCTGTGCCACCTTATATATCAGTGGTGGGTGGGCAGTGGCACAGTACACTCTCTGTGGACCTGACAGCAGTCACTGGCACCCAGGCAACTGCAATTTAAAAAATATATATATTTTTTTTTACTTTGCAAGCTGCTGTGCCACCTTATATATCAGTGGTGGGTGGGCAGTGGCACAGTACACTCTCTGTGGACCTGACAGCAGTCACTGGCACCCAGACAACTGCAATTTAAAAAATATATATATATTTTTTTACTTTGCAAGCTGCTGTGCCACCTTATATATCAGTGGTGGGTGGGCAGTGGCACAGTACACTCTCTGTGGACCTGACAGCAGTCACTGGCACCCAGGCAACTGCAATTTAAAAAAATATATATATATTTTTTACTTTGCAAGCTGCTGTGCCACCTTATATATCAGTGGTGGGTGGGTGGGCAGTGGCACAGTACACTCTCTGTGGACCTGACAGCAGTCACTGGCACCCAGGCAACTGCAATTTAAAAAAATATATATATTTTTTTTACTTTGCAAGCTGCTGTGCCACCTTATATATCAGTGGTGGGTGGGCAGTGGCACAGTACACTCTCTGTGGACCTGACAGCAGTCACTGGCACCCAGGCAACTGCAATTTAAAAAAATATATATTTTTTTTTTACTTTGCAAGCTGCTGTGCCACCTTATATATCAGTGGTGGGTGGGCACACAGTGGCACTGCAGTGGGCACAGTACACTCTGTGGACCTGACAGTCACTGGCAGCCCAGGCAACTGCAATAATAAAAAATATTTTTTTTTTCAATTTATTGCAACAAGATGCTGTGCCAACGTATATATATCAGTGGTGGGCAGTGCACTGCAGTGGGTACAGTGCACTCTGTGGACCTGACACAGCACTCACTGCAATTATGACAGAGAAAAAAAAAAATATTTTTTAAAATGCCAGGTACTGTGCCTGTGCCACCCGAAATGAGTGTGGTGTGCACACAGTACAGTCTGTGGTAGGTCTGTGGCCTCTCACACACAGCGGGCAGGCAACTGCAGTGTACAATAGATATATATATATAAAGAAAAAAATCTATTACCTTACCAGCCCTTGAAAGGGCTTTTGGGGACACTATATATATATATATATATATATGTATATATATAAAAATAAAAAAATCCTCAATTACCAGCCCTTAAAAGGGCTTTTGGGGACACTAGATAGATATAGATATATATATATATGAAGAAACAACTCAATTACCAGCCCTTAAAAGGGCTTTTGGGGACGCTAGGTATATATATATATATATATATATAAAAAAAAAAAAAACCACAAATACCAGCCCTTAGAAGGGCTTTTTGGGGTGCTGATATTACAGCAGTAGTGGACCAAGAACACTGCAAGACCAGGAACACTGACTAACTGTCCCTAGCTTAGCAGCAGCAGCAGCAGCTCTCTCCCTATTCTCACTACACACACTGCTTCAGAATGATCTAAGATGGATGCTGCCCTTGCTTATTTATAGGAGGTGGGAGGGTGTGGGAGGGAGGTACGCTGATTGGCTGGAAATGTGTCTGCTGACTGTAAAGTTCCGGGTCAAAGTTTGCCTCAATGATGTCTTATGGGGGGCGGACCGAACATCGCATATGTTCGCCGGCAGCGGCGAACGCGAACATGCTAAGTTCGCCGGGAACTGTTCGCCGGCGAACAGTTCTATACATCTCTAGGTAAGAGCAGCGGCGATCGCCGCTGCTCCTCCCCTGGCCCGACTCCCGCTGTGAATGAAAACAGCGGGAGCGAGCCTCCGGTGGCGCGCAAGCGCCGCCCAGAAGGGGGAGTGTCTGACGACGTAGTACTACGTCGTCTGACGATAACGAGCCACTCTGCCGCAGTAATATTACTGTGAGCAGATGTAAAGTGGTTAAATTTACCGGGAGCTGTAAGGCCACGCCCCCCCGACGCCGCGTTATGGAGGACCGGAAATTGCGTGCGCTCATGCGCAGACCACTTGGAACCAAGCCTCATGCTGAACACCCAACTAGGATTCAGGAGGCAGGGGGAGGAGCCGAGAGCGACGGTCTGGAACGCAGGAGCGCTCCAGCCGCCATACTAACCAGGAAGCAAAACGATACAAAATATAAAAGTAAGCAATACATTACCACCAATACCGACAGAAGGACCTGGAACGCTCCTCAACCGGAGACTGGCGTGTGCATCAGGGTATAAGGGCCTCCCGCTAGTAGCAAGGACGTTTGGCCAAGCGATGCAGCCCACCTCTCATTCAGGATTTACGGCATCTTCCGGCATCATTTCAAATTGCCCGGGTCCACCCAGTAGTACTGAGATTGCTGGACTAAGGTAGAAAGGCATCATCCAGGAAAGCCACATGCCACCAGGTATGTAAGAAAACGCATCCTATAAGGTAAGACTTCTCTTGCGGAAGGAGGACAAAAAAGGAACACGGCTCCTGGCTCGGAGCAAAAATTTATGGGAGTGGGGTCCTATAGGGTAGGAGAGGAGGCGGAGCCTACCCATACGTGTGCTGCCATGGAGTCTGTCAGGAAATGTTTTTTTTTTCCACCAGAGGTAAAAAGAAAAATGCAAAAATAAAAAGTGTGAATTTTATTTGTTTTCCTTCACAAATGCGCCTGCAAAGCATTACAACTGGACTCAGTAGAATGTGGGTACAATTCCCAGGCTCGTGCAGACTCTTCTGTCTAAACCTAGGTAAAACTTTTGGTTTTAGTACAAGAGGAAGTGTCAATGGATTTGGAGTGGGGTGATCACCGCACTTGTGTTCCCTTGAGAACTACATGTCCATCTACCTTGGTAGTACTTGTAGCTTATTCATTCACAGATCTCTGTGTAAATGAATGGGACGTGCAGAGCCCTGCAGTGCATCCAAAATTCAAAATAGACAGCTGCCCCAGGGGAAAAAAACCCCTGCACAAAGGGGGGGGGGTTAGTTTGCCACACTGCTGCACACTAAAAAGGGGTGTAACATGGCCAAAAACAGAGCTGAAGGCATTTAACAAGACTGAGAGCAGGCAGGCTAATATTGCAGAAGCCATATGCAGGGTCTCTTCTACAATAGAATACACCTCTCTGCCTGCTCACAGTTTTATGCAGCATGCAAACTGAGCTGTGTGTGTGCAGCTCAGCTTACATTGTTGGTGCAGTCCCTGTGCTGCGTCATCCTGTGCCAACCAATGAAAATGCCTGAAGTCTGGTACCTGGTGTGAAGATGCTGGTATTGGCAAGGGGTCTGGACCCATTAGGTAAGTTTAGTTCCTTTTTAAAGTTGGGAATTTTGATCCTCCAGGCTCCAAGCCTACACTTAATGTTTGTGACCAACAGGGGGTTTGACATTTAAATATCAGCCAAGGCCCTGGGTACAGTCTAGGTCAGGGGTCTTCAAACTATGGCCCTCCACTTGTTCAGGAGCTACAATTCCCATCATACATAGTCATGTCTGTGAATATCAGTGTTTTTACAATGCCTCATGAGATGTGTAGTTCCGCAACAGCTGGAGGGCCGTAGTTTGAGGATCCATGGTCTAGGTGTTGGATCCAGGGTCCTTGTCAGGTACAAATGGTTTGATGTGAAAGCAAATGTGCCTAAATGTTAAGAATGATGTTAGGTAATACACTTGTGGACATAAAAGTTTCACTTTAAAAGGATTCTATTTCTGTTTAGAAGATGGCGATTATTCAATCTACTGTATATTAAACACTTCAATGTGGTTCCAAATACTGTGTTTGAAGGGAAATGTTACCATTGCTGATTTGTTTCTGAAAATGCTTATTCCCTAGCTTCGATACTTTCTGATGTACTAAACCTAAACAAATATGCAAAATAATTCTGCCTTCACTTTCTTGCTGTAGGTGTTAATCAAAATGCAGATAGCTATGTAACTTGCATTACATCAAAAGAGTGGTAGCCTCAATGTTTCTACAATCCAGGTTTCCTTTAAAGTGAAGAACCTCTTTAGATCTAATTGCAATAAAAAAAAGAAAAAGCAGCAGCAGCTTACAGTATGAACGCAGTCAATATCGAAGTTCTGTCAATTCAGGTGCCAAATAATTTTCATTATTTTAACATGGATACTATGTTTGTGCCTTACATTTGCTAAGACCCCTTTCACACGGGCGGTTGTTCTGCCACTGGTAAAAGCATGTTTTGTTATTTAATCCCAACACTTATGGCACTAAAGCCCCGTACACACGTAGTGATTGTCGGCCGTAAATATTCGCCCGCCGAACGATCGGCCGATTGTCGGCTTGTTAGTATGATGCTTCCGACAACCGACAGCGACTTTTCGGCCGAACAGAATCGGGTGTGCAGGCATTAAAATTTTTGTTGGCCAACACCAGAACGGCCGATTGTTCGCCAGTCAGTACAGAATTCGGCCGACAAACAGCCGATTAGCAAGACTGGGCATGCTCCGAAAAGAAAAAAACACACGGAAAGTTAACCATCACATGACATCACTACTGCAGTCGGCTGTTGTTGGCCGACAAAATTCATGTGCAGTCTTTTGCAGTTTTCAGCCGACAGGACAGCACCGGACAAAAGACGGCCGATCGTTCGGCCGACATTCGGTACATGTGTACGGGGCTAAAGATTACTCACATTTGTACATTGCCTGTATATATGATTACTTGTGTTTACATGCGGTAGTAAATTCTTGCCTTTTGTATAGCAACTGTTTACTTATTTTTTCTTTGTACCTGTGATTAACTGCGCTTATATACAGATAGCTGTGGTACATCGCTCCTGGATGCTGTCAACTTTATTTTTCCTAAATGCACAAAACCGTATGTTCTGAAAATGTTGCTAAATTCATTCACGCAGTGTGCGAATGGGACCATAGGGATGCATTGTCTGCATTTAGCTGCGGTAAATAAGTTCCTTTTTCCATAGCTAAAAGCTGAAATCTAACCACTCGTGTGAAAGGGGCCTAAAGGTTTGTTTTTTTTTTTCGGCTGGTATCACTCACTCACCAAACTTGCCTCTTCTACGCATAACAGCACACCCCTAGGATTTCAGATTGCAGAGGATGTGTGTTACTGAGGCATGATCAAACTTACTGTACTACTTGAGATGAACCCAAAAAGTCTGCAACCGCAGTGAAGATTGCAGGGCTGCCATGGATCTCAGTTGGAGATGACTGAAAACATCAACTGCAATTGCTAAAAAGCCTGATGGAATGCCAAACACTCTGCAGCTCTGTATGTTACTGGTGTCATACAATGAGAAGAGCCTTGTCAACACTTTACCTATCATCATCACAAAATGTGATTAGTGGCTCATTATTTTTCTTTTTTTTTTTGTAAAGCAGGAATGTGTTAAAATGTGCAGACATGTATTGCATGCATTTTTTTTCTGTTTAAATAACTTTTATTGTCTTCAGTAAGAAGAAATAAGAGATTACAGACACATATCACTCTTACATCAATAAGACACTAAGGTGCAGAATAGGAGCTGACGACAGCTAACCAACAAATGAAAGAGTTACAGAAAATGGGAGCTGAACCCCGACGAGTTGTCTATTTATGCAGCAAAGAGTCCATGACAGAGCTAAAGGGACCTGTCAATCTAATGGCATCATCATCGATTCAAAGCCTTCTCTAGAGTTAACTGTATGTCACTACTCCGTCAGCAGAAACCATTATTACTCGGCTGGAGCTATATACGTTGTGGCAGCTTCAGAATCAACAGCAAAGGAAGGAAAGAAAGAAAAAAAATAGGAAACCGTAGGAAAAAAAAAGATCTCTTCTCCAGCTAGGGAACTACTTCTGCCATCCAACCCATCAAGTTATGCTTTTCCTGACCAGGCCTATTTCTGACACTTGTTGCTTACAAGTTATTTTGCTAGAAAATTACTTAGAACCACCAAACATTCTATACATTTTTAGCAGAGACTCTAGAGCAGGGATCCTCAAACTACGGCCCTCCAGCTGTGGCGGAACTACGCATCCCATGATGCATTGTAAAACTCTGACATTCACAGACATGACTAGGCTTGATAGGAGCTGTGGTTCCTGAACAACTGGAGGGCCATAGTTTGAAGACCCCTGCCCTAGAGAATAAAATGGGGGTTGTTGCCATATTATATGTCACACTGTATTTGCGCAGCGGTCTTTCAAACGCAAATTTTTTGGAAAAAATACACTTCACTGAATTAAAAAGAAAACTAAACAGTAAAGTTATATACTACAAAAGGTTGGAGATGCAGGGGTTCTGCTGAAAGAGGTCAACTATGGGCACCAACATACAGGTGAAGTAGATTAAACTTTATTGATACAAAATGCACACGTGGGGAATACAAGGTATGACATATAGCACTGATAAAATAAAATTCATAAAACCAAACCACAATGGGATATTGCAGCAACCCGGGTTGTAAACAAGTGCACGCTGGTGGGATTATGATATAAAGTTGAAGGACAAGGGAGGCAAGTCAATCTTGCTCAAAAACCTGAAAAAAATATATATATGAAAAATACATAAAAGTATCAGTCCCAGCAGCAAAAGTGATACTCGGAACGGCAATGTATGAATCAGGTATTTCTTCATAGAAGGAGCATGTCCAAATGGTTTAGGAGCACTGGGCTGCCACGCAGCTTTAACTGTCTAGCAGTTGTTATTACATGTTATGTTATGCTATGTTATTGGTATCTTCCTTGCACCCCTGCTGTTTCTGGCTAGAAGGTTTCTCCCATCTCCATTTTCCTGCTGTATCTACCATTTTGTTTAGTTGTTATGAGGAGACTGCAGAGTGTGGAAGCTGTGTAACTTCATTGTAAATTTAACTATGGAAAAGCCTCTATGTTTATGCCTTTGCTAACTTGAAGCATAAAGAAGCATTGGAGAACACCTCTGGAGTCTTTATTCATTGAGTAAACTATCTTTTAAAGCCATCATTCAACCTGCTGCACACACTTTCAGACTGGGGGTCTACAAGAAGGTCACAGGTACAATCGATGCTGAGACAGAACAGTAAATTTACAACAGCTTCAGAAAGTACATTTCCAAGAAGTACTTGAAGTAAATTTACAGGAATACACAGCTTCAGAGAGTACATTTCCATGAAGAATCCATCACAGGTATCTCTGCAGCTTAAGAAAAGTAAATTTCCAGGAATACACAGCTTCAGAGAGTACATTTCCAAGAAGTACTTGAAGTAAATTTCCAGTTGTTTCATCACACAGGTATCTCTGCAGCTTCAGAAAGTAAATTTCCAAGACTCTTCTCAGAAACGTAAGTACCACACCTGTGAGTCACCAGAAGCATTACTCTGCATATGAAACCAGCCACCTACTGAATGCTTCCTTACTGTTACAGCCTTCTGAGGTGATCCAGTTTGAACTAGTTCCAGCACTAGCCACTATTGTAACAAAAAATACCTCAGCCCAGCCTGCTTAATAACAGAAGTCACTACTTACAGAGCTGAGCTCTGGCAGATTTCTAACAAGACACCAGAAATACAGTACTTATTATGTCTGACAGAGATCTCACAGAATTACCTGCATTTAGTCAAGATAAAGCAGACTCCTTACTTCATTCTGCTCGTCCTGTCAGAGCCCCTCATCCATCCTTGAAGGCAAGGGAGGTTTATGAAGCAAGTAAGGAAGAAACATCTAGTAACCTGACTGCATTGTGGGAAAAGACTTTAAGTTGTATAACAGCCACTAATGAAACTAGCAACAATTCTGAGCAATTGAACACTGCTCTCTCAAGGGTTAAGAAGGCATTTGAGAATTATAAAAGACTTTCTGAGAAGTACTATTCCCTATTGTCACATTCCAACATAGAGGACGCTGCATTGGAATTAAAGGACTTTACTTCTAATGACCAGCAGAGGCATAGTACATATCTTGAAGCAAAGGCACAGATAGAAGGTAGATTGGCACAGCTACATGAGACTATATCCTGTAACTCTGCTTCTTCCAGACACTCAGGAAAATCTTCTAGGTCTGCCCGCTCATATCATAAATCTTCTTCTAAGTGATTGCGGTCCTGCTCTATAAGGTCAATACTGAGCGACCAAATACTCAAAGCTCGCCAAAAGGTTGCAGTAGCCCAGGTTCAAGCAGCCTGCTCTGAAAAAGAAGCAGCCTTCAAGGCAGAAGCTAAATGCAAGGAAGCAGAAGCTCAACGCATTCAAGCAAGAATACAAGCAGAAACAGAGGCTCAGATAGAAATTCTTCAGAAGAATAGAGAAAAGGAAGTAGCTTTAGCAGAGTTATCTGTCTTGGAACAAGCCCTATTGGAAGAAGAAGGAGCAGCTTGTACCAGCTTAGCTGCTTGTCAAGACCCTGTTGAAAGGACCCTACAGTTTGTCCTAACTCAGAACCACAACAATACAGTCCCACCTACAGTTGGAGATTCTTCTCATAATCATCCAGCAAGTGGATCAGAAGGCAATGTGTCGCCAAAGCAAGCTGGTCAACTAGACGCACCTACTAACAGAGACCCTCCACAATTACCGCATGTCACAAAATCAAGTGAATCAACCTATGCAGCTCATGTGCCACCACAACCCTATGTGCATATAGATTACAAGGGCACAGCAGAAGACTACAGAATGAACTCTATACCCCCTTTGATACAGCTCTCTTTGACTTCAAATGCTCAGAGACCTTCAGTCGACAGACCCTTACCTAAATTAAACCCATCTGCAACACCTTTCTCTCTACCTACCAGCCAACATCAGATACCAACCATGGTCCAAGACGGCGCACCATCAGTAGACCCTGTGGCTATAAAAACTGAAAGCACTGACATTGCAGAGTTCAGCAAGTATATGATTCAACGAGAGTTGATTACAACTGGACTGTCTAGATTTGATGACCGCCCAGAGAACTACAGGAGTTGGAGATCTACATTTAAGGCGGTAACCAAGAACTTGGACATTGATCCTCAAGCAGAACTTGACTTACTAATAAAGTGGTTGGGGCTTCAATCTTCAGGACAAGTCAAGAGACTTAAATCTGTCTACATTTATAACTTTAAAGCAGGCCTTGATGCTGCCTGGGATCGTCTAGAACAAGACTATGGAAGCCCCAAAGTCATTGAATCTGCCTTATTCCAGAGACTTAACGACTTCCCTAAAATCTCTGTTAAGGACAATCATAAGCTTAGAGAGTTAGGTGACCTCCTTCATGAACTTGAAATTGCTAAGTTAGATCCTAGTTTACCAGGTCTTAGCTATTTAGACACTGCTCAGGGCGTAAATCCTATTGTAGCAAAGTTGCCTAGTCATCTTCAGGGAAAGTGGACTAGTGTAGGATCAAAGTATAAGTATGAGCATCGTGTTTCCTTCCCTCCCTTTTCTTATTTTTCAGAGTTCATGTGGAAGGTTGCAAGATCCAAGAATGACCCAAGCTTCTTCTATCCAGATACAACCACCATTCCTTTAAGTACTTCAAGGGGTATTGCCACCAACAGTAAATTCAAGAATTTAAGGCATCCTATTGCCGTGAGGAAGACTGCAATAGCATCCAACGTCTTGACAGACATCAAAGCAAGCAATCTTAATCAACAGTGTCCTATTCATAATGCGCCACACTCTCTCTCCAAATGTCGTGCATTTAAGGACAAGCCTATTGAAGAACGCAAGTCATTTCTCAAAGAGCATAATATCTGTTTTAAGTGTTGTGCATCCTCCGATCATTTAGCCAGAGACTGTAAGATCGCCATCAGATGTTCTCTCTGCAACAGTGCCAAACATGTGGACGCTCTTCATTCAGACCTGTTCAAAAGGAAACCTTCACCCGGCAGCAACCCCAAGACTACATCAGATGATGGCGGGGAGAGAACTGAGCAATATGCCGACCCCATAACCACAAGGTGTACAGAGGTATGTGGAGAAGGGCTTCATAGCAAGTCTTGTAGCAAGATATGTCTTGTAAGAGTTTTTCCTGAAGGATGTCCACAAAAATCCATAAAAATGTATGCCACACTCGATGATCAGAGCAATCGCTCATTGGCCAGTACAGAATTCTTTGACCTATTCAACATTCAAGGAGAGACCTGGTCTTATACCTTGCAGACATGTGCAGGAAAGGTCAATACTTCTGGAAGAAGAGCCCATGGCTTCATAGTTGCATCAGAATATGAGGACACAGAGTTTCCTCTCCCAACTCTAATCGAATTTGATCAGCTACCGAACAACAGAGAAGAAATCCCCACACCAGAGGTTGCACGTCATCACCCTCATTTGAGCCACATTGCTAACTACATTCCACCACTTAACAAGGATGTTAAGATTTTGATTCTACTAGGGAGAGACATTCCTAGAGTTCATAAAATAAGAGAGTTATGTAACGGTCCAGATGATGCTCCTCAAGCCCAGAAACTCGATCTTGGATGGGTGATAATAGGAGAAGTCTGTTTAGACCAATCTCACAAGCTCTTGGATGTAGCTTCCTACAAAACTAATGTTACCTGTCGATTGATGAAATGTCCATTGCACTACTATGTGAAGGAAAGACTTGATTTCAAAAACGAAGTTCCATATCAAGCACTCCAAAGCATTAACTGCAAGCTCACATCTCAAAAGGACTTTGGTGATTCAGTGTACCAAACTACTCGTGATGACAACAAGATTGTCCCTTCAGTCGAAGACAAGGAGTTCATCAAGATTATGGAAGAAGAGTTCTTCAAGGACAATTCCAACAGTTGGGTAGCTCCATTACCCTTCCGAGTACCAAGGCTTACTCTCCCTAACAATCGAGAACAAGCTTTAACCAGATTTGCTGTACTGAAGAAAACTCTCCGTAACAAACCTGAGAAGCAAGAACACTTTCTAGCATTCATGCAGAAGATTTTAGTGCCAGCAGTTGTCCTCACACAAACCATTTGGTTTTCAGGACCCAAGTTTTTAATGGACCAGTCTTCTACAAACTCAGAAGAAGATATCGATTTCCACCTGGAGGATTCAGATACTGATCCGGATATCCGGCCTGAAGTTGTAGCATTGAGTTCCAACATCTGCTCAAGAAGAAATTTGGAGGATGAAGATGATTCCACAGATATGGGGGATGGAGCTTATGAATGGATGCAGGCCAAGACTCTGGTTAAGCCTCCGGACCAGCTGGAACTCAGCGAGGACTCTGGTTAAGCCTCCGGACCAGCTGGAACTCAGCGAGGCTGAACTTAAGGAGGAATTCACTCGTATCCTGACTGCAAACAACCCTCATGCCCCCCAGAACATTGTGAGGTACAGTTTTAAGGAACGGGCCTACAAACCCATTAGCATCGTGGACCAGCTGGCCGTACGCTTATCCCTGGATGGAAACATGTTAAACGAAGACTCTAATGAAGCGCGGCGACAGATGGCGAAGTTGGGAGTCATTGAAGAGACTCAGACCAACGACTCCACAGAGCCGGGAGACAAAGATACAGATGGGAAGTCTGATGCTCAGGCTAGTGAAGAATGGACAGAAGGTGAGGAAATACCATCCAGGAACAAGAAGGAGAGAAAACTGACCAACCAGTTCAATTATAGCGAGAGAGCGTCCCAGAGCATTAACAAACCCCTGCAGGAGCGAGCTTCTCAGACAGAGCCACCTCCAAGGACCACCTTCTCCGCCACTGCAAACCAGTGGAAATTCAACCCACCACACGCTTCACACATGGGCGGAGCATGGGAACGTATGATTGGGATGGCAAGGCGCATACTGGATTCTATGTTGCTTGATGTGAGTTCTTCACGTCTTACCCATGAAGTACTTACTACATTCCTTGCTGAGGTCGCAGCAATAATCAACTCAAGACCGCTGACAGCTGTATCCACAGACCCAGAATGTCCAACTGTTTTAACTCCAGCTGCATTATTGAGCCGGAAAATTGGACAGATCCTAGCGCCAAAGAGCATCTTTGATGAAAAGGACATATATAAACGTCAATGGAGATACGCTCAATACCTTGCAGATTGTTTCTGGGACAGATGGAGGAGGGAATACCTCACACTTCTTCAAGGACGTAAAAAGTGGCAAACCCAGAAGCCTAACTTAAAGGAAGGGGACATGGTTCTTCTAAAAGACAAGCAAACCAATCGGATCCAGTGGCCAGTTGGAGTTATTACAAAGGCCATTGCTAGTGATGATGGAAAGGTCCGAAGTGTGGAAGTCAGGATTGTAAAGGACGGGAGCCCAAAAACCTTCCTGAGACCAGTCACTGAGACAGTCCTAATTATGCCTGCTTCCAAAAATTCTGATTCAGTGTTATGTGAAGGAGTCACTTAGATCTCTAGCATAGTTAGCTTAGAGGAGAGGGCTACATAGCATTCTACTGTATGCAATGTTAATTGTATGTTTATGGAAAATAATTGTGTAGTGGTATCTCACGATACCAGGCGGGGAGTGTGCTGCCACGCAGCTTTAACTGTCTAGCAGTTGTTATTACATGTTATGTTATGCTGTTATTGGTATCTTCCTTGCACCCCTGCTGTTTCTGGCTAGATGGTTTCTCCCATCTCCATTTTCCTGCTGTATCTACCATTTTGTTTAGTTGTTATGAGGAGACTGCAGAGTGTGGAATCTGTGTAACTTCATTGTAAATTTAACTATGGAAAAGCCTCTATGTTTATGCCTTTGCTAACTTGAAGCATAAAGAAGCATTGGAGAACACCTCTGGAGTCTTTATTCATTGAGTAAACTATCTTTTAAAGCCATCATTCAACCTGCTGCACACACTTTCAGACTGGGGGTCTACAAGAAGGTCACAGGTACAATCGATGCTGAGACAGAACAAGCACAGAAAGACCAAACAAAACTGATCAGTGAGCAGGGCGTATAGGTGGACAGGATGAATCCCTGTATCTGCAGTCCTGGTTGCTCCGTTTGTTCGGACAGAGTAAATGCTATCTGGCTTGGATGGTTCAATCCCGCGGACACAGTACCTTATGGAAGTGAAGAGTGATAAATGCCGACTGGTGAAAGTCCCGGTGGATGACCATAGACCTCCGTTGAGTGCAGCCTGGCCGCGCGTCCCCGCCGTTTCTCCTTCCTCTTCCACTCATCCAAGCTTGCTTGGCAGTAGGTGGGCTTGCGCCCTGACGTCACGCCGGACGTGGGTGGTGGCTTGACGCTAGGTACGGGCGTAGGGCGCACGGTCTTTAGTCATCAAAATCCCATTGAATGAATCCGGATGACACGATGCTGACGCGTTTCACTGGCCAATAGCCAGTTTCCTCAGAGCTAAAGACAGGTGTCCTAAGGCAGTGGTCCTCAACCCTGGCCTACAGGGCCCACTAACAGGCCAGGTTTGCAAGATAACTGAAATACATCCCAGGTGATATAATTTGCTGCTCAGTGATTGCAGTACTCTAGTCTGCATCTCCCCAAGGTAATACTTAAAATCTGGCCTGTTAGTGGGCCCTGAGGACCGGAGTTGAGGACCACTGTCCTAAGGGATCCTTTATAGGGGCAAATGATTGATGGCACCTGTTGAACTTCGGAACAAAAATACCTTGTAATACTGCATTTTGGCCACAAGATGCCCTCACTAGCAAAAACATAGTTAACCTCATATTGGAGTCATTCGGATTTCCCAGGGAGGACCCACCTGATAAGTGATATATCAGTCCTTCCTGGGAATATTTCAACAGATTAAATATTCAAAAGTTAAAAAATACAGGATACTGTGATTGAAGATCAAGACTGATAGTTGGTGCAAATATATAAACATTATGACCGTGACTTAAAATCATATCAAAGTTAAAATTAAACACCGTGACCACAGGACACTTATGACCGGATCAAATATTACAGAGGAGATGGGAGTCCTTCAATTATATAAATTACTGGATATCATCATCGAAAAAGTGATGTTTTATCGCTCAAGGAAATAGTTTATCTTGTCAATTAGTTATAGGCAACGAAAGCGATAAGAGTACCCTGCTAGGTAGAAAGTTGCAAAGGACATTAAAAGAAAATAGGTGAACCAAAAAGAAAACTAAAATAGAGCAAAATGAAATGAAATGGAAGTAGCAGTAGCCACAGCAATAACAGACAAATGAATGAAGGGAAAAAGGGGGCGCCCCCAGAGGAAGAGGGGTGGTAGTCAGCTCTGGCTTATAAACACAGATTGCCATAGTGGAGTGTATTTCGTTAAGTGTTCAAGAAATGGTTGGAGACTAAGTTCCACATTAAGGCCTCTGGGAGCTAATGACCCCAATTTAAAAATCCAATATTTTTCTTTCTGCATCAGAATGGTATCAAAGTCCCCCCTTCTCAGGGGGAGTTTGAGTGCAAAGATGCCTCTTACCTTGAGGCCTTCTGGATTAGAATTATGATGTTCCAAGAAGTGGAGTGGTACTGTTTTTTTTTATCTTCTCCCATCCTGGCACCCACTCTGTCATGTTCGGTTGGGCTTTGGGATAGAATGTGTACTAGTGGTCAGTTGGTGTCCTCTTTTAAACCACTCACTCACTCATTTAATAACCCAGACTTACCTCCGGGAAGTTGGAGCTTTTAGATGGTGGTTGAATAAGGGTTTATATAGGATCGGACATTTTTTTTACTCATAGAGGGCCTTTCACTCTCAAGCACTGTAAGGAAGTTTTCGAGATGCCAGACTCGGAACAATTCAGTTTCTTTCAAATTTTGCATTACCTTCACTCCCTTTTGCCGCTTAAACCGAATCATAACCAAGTAACCCCCTATGAAAAATGGTTTACACAGGATGCGGATCGGTTGGGGGGGGGGGATATCTCTCTGATATATGGGCTGTTACTATGTCTTCCTCCTAGGTTTCCCTATATGGAGGACTGGGACACGGACCTAGGTGAGATTAGGGACACTGAGTCCTGGCACACGAGCTTCCTGAGATTATATAGGGGTGTTATCAATGTTGCCCTGATGGAAGCGAACTTAAAAGTACTCACCTGATGGTACTAAGTACCGACAATTTTAGGTAAAATGTATCCATTAGCGTTGCCCCTGTGTTTCTGTGGCTGCCGGATGGCGGGGTCAATGTGTCATATCTGGTGGAAGTGCCCTTGGATCCAGGGTTTCTGGAACGGCATCTTCGCCCTAATTCAGAGGGAGACAGGTCAGTGCCTCAGACTTCGTGGGTGGCTCTTCTCAATTCTCCAATTCCTGGCTTACCCAAACAAATACAGTGATTGATTTTCTTTATTTTCCTGGGAGCTAAGATGACTGTGGCGAAATCTTGGAAGCTGCCTACCGTTTCGCTGACACAGGCAAAGAAGAAAATTACTTGGATTATGATACATGAGAAAATTGAGGGTATCTTGAGAGACGTGGTCCACACATTTTGGCAGACATGGGAGCCCTGGGCGACTTACATGCAGGTCTCCCTTGAGGGTTAGTTTTGTGGCTTCTGTCAAAATGCAGGTACACTCTTGTATCTCCGTCTCCACGCTGGACCATATTCTTCCTTTCCGTTTTCCTTCTCTGCTCTAATCTGATTCTTTCACCTTCCTGTTTTCTTTCTCTTTATAATTCTTCCTCTTGTTTCTCTTTTTTTCTTATCCACTTCTGTCCCTGGTCTTGGGAAATGAGGGATTGCTCCGGGTTTTAGCAAGTTTGTAGCGTTTATTATGTACTGTTGACCTAAGGAGTAATCTTTATGGTATGAGCTATGTTTATGATACCTCAGTGTTCAGGCACTTTGGACCTGATATATATTTTGTCATCTAGGTCTAGGACACTAGAGACGGGAACAGAAAAGTTGATGTTTGTCTTTGACTTCTGTTTTATTGGCCAGAGCCTTTTTGTTGGATCTGGTTTTGCTATTTGTACTGATTGTAATTGCAATGAAAATCTTTAATAAAAAAATTGTGAAAGTACAAAAAAGTGCAACAATTCTGGGAAAAAAAAACAATATTTTTAACTTTCTGCTGTAAAACACAGCCAATTAATTTTTTTTTTATTTTTTTTTTTTTCAGGAACAATTGGGCTTTTATTTAGTGGTAAATGGTTATGGATATCTCCTGTTTTTTTTTGTATTATTATTATCAATGGAAAAATGGCCCAAAATAGCAAAAAAATATATTTTTTTTAAATTAGCTGTAAATTTCTTGTTACTACCATAACCTACCACCAAAGAACAACCCAAACTAAATTCTGCTTCTGATGATCACAGTTATACCACATATGTGTCCACTATTTTTTGTTTGTACCCATAGTACAGCTCAATAGCGCACATTTTTCTTTTTTTTGTCCTACCTAAAACACACAGATATTGACACTGATACTAATTTAAAAGAAATGAGAAAGAAAAATCCTGCCCAAAATATACCTGCCCTAACCTTTGACCCTTACTTGACCCAAACACTAACCCTGGCACTGACCTAGATCAAACATTCATCTAGGTTTTTTTTTCTTTAATTTGTTTTATTATTTATTTATTTTTTACACACTTTTTTATTTAGGCTCCTTTCACACGGCCGCTCCATGTAAAGGTGCGCTGCGGGACTTTTTTTTTTTTTTTTCCACGGAGCGGATGACATTTCTGTCATCCGCTCCGTGTGCCCGCATATCATCCTATCCGTTTGCGGATGATATACGGACATAATGTAAGTCTATGGGCACTGCGGATGTCAGCGGATGACATCGCTGACATCCGATTTTCCTTCCTTTCCGTTTTTTACACGGAAGGAAAAATGGGGTTCTGTTCCGTTCGTAAAAATGGAACAGAACTGACAGGAGGAAAATCGGGTGTCAGCGGATGGTATTCCGCTGACATCCGCAGTGCCATTCACTTACATTATGTCCGCAAATCATCCGCAAACGGATTGGATGATTTGCGGACACACGGAGCGGCCGTGTGAAAGGACCCTTTCTCTCTGCAAGGAGAGAGAAACATACAATGTTTTTTTCCTCTTCATTTACAGAGAGAGAGAAACACATGAGGGGGCTTCACAGTAACTGATCACTGTGGTAGCAAATCGGAGGCAACCACAGCCATCAGAATACCCGTAATCTGGAGCACTGGGTCCTGTTCATTAGTACTCTGTTCTGGGAGCAAGCTGTGTGCTCCCAGCAGAAAGGGAGATACGCATATATGTGGCCCCACGGCAAAAAGCCCAGTGCAGTGGGGCCGGCCCGCATATACTGGTTATGTCGGCGCCATGGGGTTAAGTTGTTCCTTTGGGCCAAGCTGGACAAAAAAATATTTCCTTTACTAACAGCAGAACCTGTTGTCAGCACTATATAAACGATATTTAGCAATGATTTTCTCGGCTTCAGCCCCTATTCGCATTGGCGCGATTAGACATGCGATTTGACAGATCAAATTGCAGCCTATTGCCGGCAACGGGAGCGTCCCAATTGGTGCAACACCGAGTTTGCGGTGCTGAACTGATTCCCAAAAGTAGTTCCTGCACTACTTTTGGTGACTTGGGGTGTGACTTCAATAGACATCTGTGCATGAACCCGCACAAATGTCTTTCAAGTCGCCCCCCCCCCCCCCAAGTCAGAGTGAAATGCAGCTTTGAAATCGTGCGAGTTTAAATGAAGTTGCACAATTTCAAAGCTGTGTTCAGTGTGAATGAGGGCTTACCCTGCTGGACAACAAGTGTGTTTATTTCCTCCTTCTTACAATATAAAGCTGGATATGTACTGAAATTCGGCCGCTTCAGCAGGAACTGGCTGACGTTTGGTATGTATGTACTCCTCTCTTTTCTAACATCAACTTCTGCCAAATGGTCATGCTGGATAACCAGCATTTCATCTGCGCTTGCAACCAATGGCTGTAGAGTTGATCTATGTATTCTGAGAGCGAGGGAGCACCTGCTGTCAGAATACAATAGTGCAGCAGGGGAGATGCCTGTATCCGCATCACTTGTGTAGATATGGGGATCTGTCAGGTTTTTTTTCACTCGACCCACTGGCACTTCCAGGTATAGGTGAGTATGTGGCTCTCTTCACTAGTTTCCCTGAAAAAGAACTAGGTGCCTGAACAGCCAGACTCGAGCACTGTCCGGTAAAGGCGGCGTTAAATTTAATAGCCCTTTATAGCTCCTTGTAAGCAAAGAAGAGGATAGAGATTAGGTGATCCGATATATTTGTTCTGCATGGGCCAAGCACAGGTTTATTTTGGAGCATAGATAAAGCATGATTGTAAACTACTCTGCCTCTAATGGTAATCTACAAATCGCTAATTTTACCAAGTGACAAGAAATATGGAAGGGTGAGCATGTACACGTGAAAATCTCTTTACAAAGAGAAAAATGAAATGGTCTTACCTTGCCTGCCACCCACGCTACTGATCCTGACTTTATCTTGCCGAAGTATCCTAAGCATCCATAGCTTCCAGAACTGTTGGGTGACTGGTCCCCCTCAACACTCTGTTGCTCTTTTTGTCAGCCCCTATGCTTAGATAGCAGAAGGATCCACCGCTTGCAGCAGAGGACCAGGCAACTGACACGCTGGAAGATTCTTTACAAGCTTATGTCTTCAAGAAGGCCAATATCAGCAGTGCAGTACAGTTAAAGTGTAACTTCACTTTTGTTGAGAAAAAAACATTCCCCTCTGGGTGATCTATGTACATTGCAAGTATTTTAACAAACTTTGTTGCAGATTCCTACTTTTTGTTATTCTAAAGTAATCCCTGCTTGTTTTTCCGCTGTGCCTCTGTGCTGAGTGGGTCTAATGGAAGTGGTTTCATAATTATCAATCAGCTGTGCAGCTGCAGAACACTAATGAGGAAATCTGCTTGGGCTGTATCCCTTTAGACATGTTCCTATTGGGGGTATCTTATCAAAAATGACATTTTTGTTCCAGGGGATGCCTAAAATCTGACTTGTATCTTATGCCTCGTACACACGCATCGATTATTGGCCGGGAATTTTCAGCCAACGTCCGATCGGCCAATTTTCGGCTTGTTAGTATGATGCTTCCGACAACCGACTCCAACTTTTCGGCCGAAAAAAATCTGGTGTGCAGGCTATAAAATTTTTGTTGGCCGTCAACACAATGGCGGATTTTCCATCAGGCAGTACAGATTTCGCCAGACAAAAATCTGATGAGCAAGACTGGGCATGCTCAGAGAAGAAAAAACACACGGAAAGTAAACCAGCACATGACATCACTTCTGAAGTAGATTTTTGTTGGCCGAGAAAATTTGTGTGCAGTCTAGGCACATTCAAACCAACAAAACACCACTCTGGACAAAAGTCGGACGATCGGTCGGCTGATAATCGTTGCGTGTGTACGAGGCATTAGTGCAGACTTCTGGGAAAATCAGTGAGCCAATCACACAAGCAGGAACTTATTTTTCTAGGGGGCATTCTGTGTACAGAACAGCTCCAGGTAGCCATATTGCATTGCATTTTCAGAAAATTACAGCGGCTGCAGATTGAAAAGGAAAGGTCATTTTTAATAACATTTAATCACAATATGACTTGTGTCGCAATTGTATACGCTATAACAGCCCTCAAAAATTCCACTCGCCTGCTCGCATTTTGCGAGTGGAATGATGAGGATGGCGAGTGAAGGCTGTGCTGTAAGAAAAGGGTGGACCCGGGGCGCAGAGCAGTGCGCCCTGAGCCCACCCATTGTGTGACAATAGGGAATGAATATCTGCTATTGTCACACGGATCCTCCTCCTGGCCAAACAGGAAGCGGGTCAGAGACCGGTTTCCTGAGTGGCCGAAAGGCGAACAATTGCCAATGGCCAAGGAGGAGGAGGAGGACTCGGGAGACGCGGAGGATTAAGGAGAAGCTGGCGCTGCATCAGGTAAGTGCACGCTGGTCTCTCTGCACGCTGTGGGCACTCTTCATTTAATGGGGCACTCTGTGGGAACTCTGCATTGATGGGGGCATGCTGTGGTCACTCCACATTGAAAGGGGGCACGCTGTGGTCACTCTACATTGAAAGGGGGCACGCTGTGGGCACTCTGCATTGAAAGGGGGCACGCTGTGGGCACTCTGCATTGAAAGGGGGCACGCTGTGGGCACTCTGCCTTGAAAGGGGCACGCTGTGGGCACCCTGCATTGAAAGGATGCAGACTGTGGTCACTCTGCATTGAAAGGGGGCACGCTGTGGTCACTCTGCATTGAAGGGGGCACGCTGTGGGTACTCTGCATTGAAAGGGGGCATGCTGTGGGCACTCTAAAGTTGTTGTTGTTGTTAATATTTTTTTGTAACTTAATTCTGAATAAAACATTTAACAGTGTAATTTTATGAGATATTTTACGAGGGCGTGTATAGGGGCGGAGCAGGGTAAGGTTTGGGTGGGGCAACAAGTGGCGAGTAACTCTTAAGGCCTGGCTAGTAGCTCATGACTTGAAATTTTGAGCCCTGCGCTATAATATTTTTTCTTTATTTGCAATTTTATTTTTTCCCCACAAAAGTGGAGTTAAACTTTTAAAGTGGATATTCAGTCTTGTTTTTCAACTTTCATCTGTCTGAATAATCTCTCTCTCCTTACTTCCTTCTTGTAGGGAGACCTTTTCTTTTTAGATTTTTTTTATCTAGTCGCTTTACAGGAAGTAGTAATAACCTTAAATTTGCACTCACTGAAAATACATTATATAATATCTTCCCATTCAAGTAATTTTGAAATATCAGGTATAGTAAGTCAAACATTTGGGTTCCTATTCTCATCCAAACTTATTGCACACCATAATCTAAATGCAGTTATAAGAAACAAACTTTAAAGAAGAACAATGTTCTCTGGATTGTTATCCTTCCTTCTCAGCTCTCATACAGTTGTGCTCATAAGTTTACATACCCTGGCAGGATGTATGATTTCTTGGCCATTTTTCTGAGAATTTGAATGATAACACAAAAACGTTTCTTTCACTCATGGTTAGTTTTTGGCTGAAGCCATTTATTATCAATCAACTGTGTTTACTCTTTTTAAATCATAATGACAACAGAAACTACCCAAATGACCCTGATCAAAAGTTTACATACTCTGGTGATTTTGGCCTGATAACAGGCACACAAGTTGACACAAAGGGGTTTGAATGGCTATTAAAGGTAAACATCCTCACCTGTGATCCGTTTGCTTGTAATTAGTGTGTGTAAAAAAGGTCAATGAGTTTCTGGACTCCTGACAGACCCTTGCATCTTTCATCCAGTGCTGCACTGAAGTTTCTGGATTCTGAGTCATGGGGAAAGCAAAGGATTTGTCAGAGTATCTGCGGGAAAAGGTAGTTGAACTGTATAAAACAGGAAAGGGATATAAAAAGATATCCAAGGAATTGAGAATGCCAATCAGCAGTGTTCAAACTCTAATCAAGAAGTGGAAAATGAGGGGTTCTGTTGAAACCAAACCATGGTCAGGTAGACCAACTAAAATTCCAGCCACAACTGCCAGGAAAATTGTTCGGGATGCAAAGAAAACCCCACAAATAACTTCAGGTAAAATACAAGACTCTCTGAAAACATGTGCTGTGGCTGTTTCAAGATGTACAACAAGGAGGCATTTGAAGAAAGATGGGCTGCATGGTCGAGTCGCCAGAAGAAAGCCATTACTACGCAAATGCCACAAAGTATCTCGCTTACAATACGCCAAACAGTACAGAGACCCGCCTCAAACCTTCTGGCACAAAATTCATTCAATCATTTGGAGTGATGAGACCAAAATTGAGCTTTTTGGCCACAGCCATAAACACTACATTTGGAGAGGAGTCAACAAGGCCTATGATGAAAGGTATACCATTCCTACTGTGAAACACGGAGGTGGATCGCTGATGTTTTGGGGATGTGTGAGTTACAAAGGCACAGGAAATTTGGTCAGAATTGATGGCAAGATGAATGCAGTATGTTATCAAAAAATACTGGAGGAAAATTTACATTCATCACCCCGGAAGCTGTGAATTCCAACATGACAATTATCCTAAACACAAGGCCAAGTCGACCTGTCATTGATTACAGCAGAATAAAGTGAAGGTTCTGGAGTGACCATCTCAGTCTCCTCACTCAATATCATTGAGCCACACTGGGGAGATCTCAAACATGCAGGTCATGCAAGACAGCCCAAGAATTTACAGGAACTGGAGGCTTTTTGTCAGGAAGAATGGGCAGATTTACCATCTAAGATAAAGAGCCTCATCCACAAATACCACAAAAGACTTCAAGCTGTCATTGATTTTAAAGGGGGCAATACACGGTATTAAGAACTGGGGTATGTAAACTTTTGATCAGGGTCATTTGGGTAGTTTGTTGTCATTATGATTTAAAAAGAGTAAACACAGTTGATTGATAATAAATAACACAAACCATGAGTGAAAGAAAGTTTTTGTGTTATCATTCATATTCTCTGAAAAAGGGCCATGAAATCATAAAATTCTGCCAGGGTATGTAAACTTATGAACACAACTGTAGATGAGCAAGATAAGTAAAAAAATAAATTCAGCTACCAGGATGCACTAAAGCTTGTACTATTAATCTAATGTTCGGAGACAGGTGCACACAGACACATTTTGTGGGAGGTCAGACCATGTACATTAGCTGCAATCCCACTATAACGGAAGTCAGTTAAATGGACATTTTGTTGTTTGTTGTAATGTCAATTGTTTCATTTAAAAGCAAAATAGTATAATGGCTTAAAAGCTAAAAAGCTATTTTCTGCTTTCACATTATATCAGAGCTTATTATGCACATGAAGGTTTGATTTTCATATCACAAAGGAGAAAGAGTAAATGTACTCTACTAACACATTTATACATGTTTTCTTTGATTTGTTAATATACTATAATAACTAAAAGTATTGGGACGGCTGCCTATACACACACATGAACTTTAAGGGCATCCCAGGCTAATTCCGTAGGGTTCAGTATTGAGTTGGCTCACCCTTTGCAGCTATAACAGCTTTAACTCTTCTGGGAAGGCTTTCCACAAGTTTAGGAATGTGTCTGTGGGATTGTTTGACCATTCTTCCAGAAGTGCATTTGTGAGGTCAGGCACTGATGTTGGACAAGAAGGCCCGGCTCGCAGTCTCCACTCTAATCATCCCAAAGATGTTCTATCAGGTTGAGGTCAGGACTCTGTGCAGGCCAGTCAAGTTCCTCCACCCCAAACTTGCTTATCCATGTCTTTATGGACCTTGCTTTGTGCACTGGTGTGAACAGGAAGGGGCCATCCCCAAATTGTTCCCACAAAGTTGGGAACATGAAATTGTCCAAAATGTCTTGATATGATGATGCCTTAAAGTGATTGTAAAGTCTTGTTTTTTAAAGAATAAACATGTTATACTTACCTCCTCTGTGCAGTTAGTTTTGCACAGGGCAGCCCAGGACCTCTTCTTCTCGGGTCCCTCGTTGCTGCTCCTAGCCCCTCCCTCCTGTCGAGTGCCCCTACAGCAAACGGTTTGCTAAGGGGCACTCAAGCCGAGCTGCAGCTCCTTTTGTCCTGCCCTGTCTTTCTCCTGATTGGCTGACTTTGATTGACAGTCATGGGAGCCAATGGGGCCACGGCTGTGTCTCAGCCAATCAGGAGGGAGAGTCCCAGACAGTCGCGGGACTCGTGGACAACACTTGACAGAGATGGGACTCAGGTAATTATTAGGGGGTGCTGGGGAGGCTGCTTCACTCAGAAGGCTTTTTATCTTAATGCATAGAATGCATTAGGATAAAAAACCTTCTGACTTTACAACTCCTTTAAGAGCTCCTTTCACTGGAACTAAGGGGCCAAGCTCAACCCCTGAAAAACAACCCCACACCATAATCCCCCCTCCACCAAATTATTTGGACCAGTGTACAAACAAGGTCCATAAAGGCATAGATGAGCAAGACTGGGGTGGAGGAACTTGACTGGCCTGCACAGGGTCCTGACCTCAACCTGACAGAACACCTTTTGGATGAATTAAAGTGGAGACTGTGAGCCAGGCCTTCTTGTCCACATCAGTGCCTGAGCTCACAAATGCACTTCTGGAAGAATGGTCAAACATTCCCATAGTCACATTCCTAAACCTTGTGGACAGCCTTCCCAGAGGAGTTGAAGCTGCAAAGGGCGGGCCAACTCAATATTGAACCCTACAGACTAAGACTGGGATGCCATTAAAGTTCATGTGCGTGTAAAGGCAGGTGCCCCAATACATTTGGTAATATAATGTATGTCTAGAAGTCTGGTGTCCTGGAAGTCTGATGACCTAAGTGTCATGTTCATGAGGTTAAAAAACCTTATGTTGTCAGAAATACGTGCCAATTGGGACATCGCTTTTCTTGAACAATATGTGGTTGACAAAATGGTTCCACATAGTTTGAGATGGGACATCAGCTCGCAAACTGATGAGGCAAGTATAGATGAATGGTTCACCTATTTCAATGAGGCAGGATTGAAATTCCTAGAGTTCCTTATAGGGAGGAAATTAAATAAGCTGACCCGACTAGACCGTGAGATTGGTGAGCTTGAAGACAAACTTACCCCCTTTTAAGGATATGGATGAATACAAGAAGAAATCTGAAAGTTTAATGAAAACTCTAGAAAAGGAGTAACTTGAGCAAAGGAATAGAAATAAACATATATTTAATAGGAAATACAAGATTATGCTAGTATCTTGGTATTTAGATGGCAGGCTAATGAGGTATTGCCTAATTTGGAAACAAACGAGATGGAGGCTGAGGTTAAACACTCTGCACCCACACTCCCATTTAGTAACTAAGTAAATAAACAAAATGTGAAGGGAAATGTCCCTAAAATAACTTATCCTAACAATACTTACCAAACGGTCCAAGGAGGATCCACGCATCCAAATAGTGGCACACCCAGAGAAGGATATAGTGATAATACCCAGTACTCCACTCCTAGGGGTTTGAGATGTGGGAATATGAGGGGTTGCCCATATAACTCTTATAACAATCGAGGTTCAGAGCGCCCCACTAATTTTCAATGTAATAATGGGAGAGGAAGACGTCACTACAACCCCCCTAGGGAGGATTATCAACAGTTTTATACTGCTAAAAGATTTTACCGTCTAACAGAGACAAAATATGACCCTTATAAGGAACAGAATATTATGACCCAACATCCACTTCACACCCCAGAAGTGGATTATTATCATAAGCAACCACATGGATATAGTAACTCTCCATGATTTATGTTTCAATATGTTTTTTATTGTTAAATAAGGCCATGACATAGATAGAACAGGCTGTCACATATGGTGCAGTTGCCAAGTATATATATCATAGTGGTTGTGACAAATATTTATATTAACAACAAATTCCGTCAGGCAAACAATGGAATATTAAGAGGAGAGAAGGGATGGTGTGGAATGTGAGAGTTAGATAATAAGAAGAGGGGGGTTATTAGGCAGAAGGGTAGTAAGAGAGGCAAAAGGCAGGTATGACACCATACTATGGAGTGGCCAAGTAAGTAGTTTAGATAAAGTTGAAATAAGTGAGTTAGATTACATAACATTGTGATATGTGTAGGAAGCAGAGAGAATGAGACCAAATGAAGTAATCATTACTAGGTCATAATACAGAATAAGGTACTAGTTGTGTGGTTAGGAATTGTCAATCGGACTAGCGTAGAGGAATGGTGCAGAAGGGATGAGCGACCCAAGGAGCCCAAGTAGTCATAAATTTGTCCAGCTGTAGGTGGGCTTTGGCGAACATTAGTTTAAGTAAAGCATGTTCATTTAGGATACGAATAGTGGTTGAGATATCAGGGGGAGTTGCTTGTTTCCAGTTCTTTGAAATAGTGAGTTTAGCTGCTATGAATAGGTGGGTCAGGATAGAGCGAAGTGCAGGAGACCATGAGTCTATCTCTATTCTCAGTAGAGCTAGCTTCGGGTTTCCACTGATTCAGTGTTTGATGATGGAGGAGGTTAGGTTGAACACTGAGGACCATAAATTTAAAATTTTGGGTCAAGTCCACCAGATATGGGAGGGTGAGCCTGTGTAGCCGCAGTTCCTCCAGCAATGTGGAGAGTAAAACGATGGTGTACTCGCGCCTAGGTATTTAATTATGGTATTTTGGGGAAGCAGCAAGTAATCAAAGAACACTACCGAGGTAGTAATCTCATAGGTAAAATGATGGATATATGAAAGACCGCGCTACCCTGATAATTTCCTGTGACAGTATAAATAAAAATATAAAAAGTGCCTGTGCAATCTTATACCAATGCTCATATAATAACTTAGTAAGATGGATAAACAATATATATATTACTGTGAGATACCGTGATTCTTCTTAAAGTGCAACGTGCTGATGATACATATACTGTATAATATACCACTCAGAAAATAAATAAATTAATTAATATAAAAATAATAATAATATAAGTCCAATGCAAGAAAGTCCATAAAGTGAATACAAAATGGTAAGTGCAAAAAAACGTGCTCAAACACTGCCGGTGTGGGGATAAAAGTGCTGCGTGCCGGTGATCCTTGGGTTCTCACTCTGTGCCCAGGGGTAAGGTAGCACACTTACCGGAAGGTGTGGATTCCAAAGGCATACGCCAAGAGGAATCGAAATCGCTTTGTCTGCTGCTCCTGTATATCGATAGGTGGGTGGACGGTCTCCTTATGGATATAGGTAAGCGTTCAGCATGGAAGAAAGAAGGTAGAAGCTCCTCATAGTGTAAAAAGGTTTTTCCTTTTATTGAACTTCAACTTCATAAAAACAATTCAACATCAATCTTCCCATACAACTTCCAATAATAAATCCATAAAAACCCCCGATCGGTACTGCAGACTTTAAAAACACTCCAAATGTGGTAAAAACACTCCAGATAAAAACGTAAGGTGACACAGCAAAAACAAACTCGACCCAAAAAAATTTAACTCGACCCAAAAAATTGAACTGTAGGGTCAATATAGTAATGAGAAACGCTCTTAGAGCTCCTATGGTGCCTCGCGGCTGGGATACCACATAGGATGCTGGCTGTAACCGCTGACTCGCGCCGAACCCGGAAGTCGGAATCTCGGCGTGCGGTCCAGCTACTGACTCAGAGCGAGGCAACGTGCGTGCCAACTTGACGCGTTTCGTCAGAGTGTGACGTCTTCGGAAGTGGCACGTACGTTGCGTTCCAGCTTGGTTATATGGAGGAGTGACCGCTTACTTCCGCTCTTTTTTTCTCTCCATCTCGTATTCCCCTTTCATGACCCATAAACCGGAAACAATTCACTCGATTCATGTTCTGTCTATTGCGCTGCCCTATTACTTTTTGCCCTATTTTTATTTATTTTTATTTATTGTGGCCATGTATTTTACCCCTAATGGCAACGTGTGAAAAGATAATATTAATGTGCTGATAAATTATGAATAAATATGCACGTAAGCCTCGATCGGCTGATTACCTATATAAAAGCTATATGTATTTAAGCTATATGTATTCTCGATATGTATTCTCGATTGATGATAATTTAATTAAATACATATAGCTTTTATATAGGTAATCAGCCGATCGAGGCTTACGTGCATATTTATTCATAATTTATCAGCACATTAATATTATCTTTTCACCATTAGGGGTAAAATACATGGCCACAATAAATAAAAATAAATAAAAATAGGGCAAAAAGTAATAGGGCAGCGCAATAGACAGAACATGAATCGAGTGAATTGTTTCCGGTTTATGGGTCATGAAAGGGGAATACGAGATGGAGAGAAAAAAAGAGCGGAAGTAAGCGGTCACTCCTCCATATAACCAAGCTGGAACGCAACGTACGTGCCACTTCCGAAGACGTCACACTCTGACGAAACGCGTCAAGTTGGCACGCACGTTGCCTCGCTCTGAGTCAGTAGCTGGACCGCACGCCGAGATTCCGACTTCCGGGTTCGGCGCGAGTCAGCGGTTACAGCCAGCATCCTATGTGGTATCCCAACCGCGAGGCACCATAGGAGCTCTAAGAGCGTTTCTCATTACTATATTGACCCTACAGTTCAATTTTTTGGGTCGAGTTAAATTTTTTTGGGTCGAGTTTGTTTTTGCTGTGTCACCTTACGTTTTTATCTGGAGTGTTTTTACCACATTTGGAGTGTTTTTAAAGTCTGCAGTACCGATCGGGGGTTTTTATGGATTTATTATTGGAAGTTGTATGGGAAGATTGATGTTGAATTGTTTTTATGAAGTTGAAGTTCAATAAAAGGAAAAACCTTTTTACACTATGAGGAGCTTCTACCTTCTTTCTTCCATGCTGAACGCTTACCTATATCCATAAGGAGACCGTCCACCCACCTATCGATATACAGGAGCAGCAGACAAAGCGATTTCGATTCCTCTTGGCGTATGCCATTGGAATCCACACCTTCCGGTAAGTGTGCTACCTTACCCCTGGGCACAGAGTGAGAACCCAAGGATCACCGGCACGCAGCACTTTTATCCCCACACCGGCAGTGTTTGAGAACGTTTTTTTGCACTTACCATTTTGTATTCACTTTATGGACTTTCTTGCATTGGACTTATATTATTATTATTTTTATATTAATTTATTTATTTATTTTCTGAGTGGTATATTATACAGTATATGTATCATCAGCACGTTGCACTTTAAGAAGAATCACGGTATCTCACAGTAATATATATATTGTTTATCCATCTTACTAAGTTATTATATGAGCATTGGTATAAAAATGTGGAGAGTAGTTGGTGTAAATGTGAGCTATTTTGTCAGCAGGAACATACCAATTATGTAGGAGCTTTTGGTGGGATTCCCAATGTGAGAGGGATCTTGAGTATTTGTGAGGCAGCCGTGTAGCTGTGTGGTTGAGGTCTGCTGAAAATTGGAAAGTTCATTCCCAGTATAGCATAGAGGGAGTTTTCTGAGTGGGTTTGCCTGATATAAGCAAATTGTAGAATGGAGATAGTTCAATGCAGAGAGTTGTGGGAGATTCCATTAGGGCTAGGAATTTTTCAAAAGGTTCCTGTTCGAGGAGGAGAGGGTTTTTTGGAGAGCATGTCTTGCTTGGAGGTAGTTGAAGAAAGTGGCCGATTTTAATGAGTATTTGGCTCTGAATTCTTGGAAAGAGAAAATTTTTTTTTTTTTTTGGAAAATAGTGACGCTATATTGTGGATTCCAGCTTGGTCCCAATCCGCAAAGAGGTGGCGGGGATCAGAGACTCAAGTGTTTTTAATAGGAGAAAGTGGAGTGCTCTTTTTGAAGGACAATGGAAGAGATTAGCTACTGAATTCCATACTTTATTAGTTGCTTTGACAGTGTCTGAGAAATGTGTTGGGGTAATTTGTTGAATCCAGGAGTTACCTATGAGGAGCTTTAGATCAGCTTTGGTTGCAGAGGTTTTGATTTGAGTCCAGGGTAGCCTGAGGTCTGTGGTCCACCAGGGCCTGGATTGAGAGAGAACAGTAGCCTTGTAGACGGATATTACGTTAGGAGCCTCCCTTCCTGCCATGTTTACTGGCGTACGTAAGATCTCTTTCTTGAGACGTGGTTTCTTGGAGTTCCAGATAAAGGTCTGAAGGATACTTTGCACCCTCCTAAGTTGTATTTGGGAGTAGCAAGTGGTAGTGTACGGAAGAGGTATAGGATACGTGGGAATAAAAATGTGTTTGTTAAAGGGATGGGCCCTGCCTATGAGGATACTGGGCCCTGCCTATGAGGATACTCTAGTTTTAAGGGTAGCACAGAGTTTTATTAAAGCATTGTTAAGTGTGGAAAGATGAAGAGATCGAATCTTAGAGGCTGGGGAGGTAAGCTGTATTCCCACATAGGATAAGGTATCGAGGGGAGCCCACGAGAAGGGAGTGATGCCCGCAATCTGTTGTTTGACTTGTGGTGGGAGGCCTATAGATAGCATGTGGGACTTAGAGTGGTTTAGCTTGTATAAAGAGACCAAACTGAAATGATGAAGTAAAGTACACAGGGGTGGAAGGGATTACTTAGGGTTTGTCAAGAAAATGAGAATATCATCTGCGTAGAGGCCAATTTTATGTTGGACTTCGTCAACAATGAGTCCTGAGATTGAGGTGTGTGACCTGATGTGTTCTGCAAGTGGCTCCATGATTAGTGAGAAAATTATTGGGGAGAGCGGGCAACCCTGCCTTATTCCATTTGTTATGGGAAAGGAGACTGACATACTGCAAATCCCGAGGTCTAGACTTTGGCAGAGGGTTGGGAGTATAAGTTAGTTATCGCTGAGAGTATTCGGCCGGAAAGCCCAAAATTAGAGAGGACTGATCGCAAATAGGACCAATGAACGCAGTCAAATGCTTTCTAAGCATCCTAGCTAAATGAGCAGCGAGGGAATTTTGTTATGCTCTGCCCATTGTATTAAAGCGGAGTTCCGGGCACAAAATCGATATTTTTTTTTTGTGCCCGTCCGCTTCTTCCCCTTAACCTGAAACAGAATTGGATAGTTAGATTTTTTTTTTTTTTATTCACTCACCTTGTAATTGAAGATCAAAGATACTCACCTAGTCTTCACTTCCTCCCTCAGCGCCGCGGCTCACCCGTCACTTCCTGGCTTGCACTGATTCCTGGGAGCTGAACGTCATCGCTCCCAGGAATCAATGCGACGGCACCGGCCCCGCTCATCACTTCCGGGCAACGCCGCATTCCCCTGCTAAACAGCTTCTGGGCATGCCCAGAAGCTGTGGAGGAATGCGGCGCTGCACTGGAAGTGACGAGAGGGGCCGGTGCAGGTGCATTCTGGGACAAGACGACGCGGAAGAAGACACAGAAGAGGACCGCGCCGGCTTCAGCTGCCCACAAGAGAGATGGAAACGCTGTGGAAGAAATTTTATAAGTATTTCTTCTAAAAGGTAAGTGCGAACCGGGACAGATCAGAGGCTAGCCATTGTGGAATGTGCTAGCCCTGACTGTCCCGGGGGTATGTTCAGTGAAAAATGACTTCTGTGCCCGGAACTCCGCTTTAAGTTTAGAAAGCGTCTAGTCTCTTCTGATGTTTGGCACTAATACACAAATCCGACCTGGTCTGAGTGGAGCAATTGGGGGGTAATTTTTGCTAGTCGGGTTGCAATAAGCTTGGCGCAGGTTTTTGTGTCTGTATTAAGCAGCGAAATGGGATGAAAATTGGCTAGGTCGTCTGTGGATTTTCCCAGTTTGAGGATAGTGACTATGACCGATTCTAGGAATTCTGAGGGGCAGGAACCTTTCTCAGCAATATTATTTAAGGAGTAGGGAAGGTAGGAGATTAGATGTGTAGAGAATGCTCTATAGTAATTGTTGAAGAATCCGTCTGGACCTGGGGATTTATTTAAAGGTAGGGTTTTCACCACTTTGGCAAGAGGTTCTGTGAACGGTGAGGAAAGGTTAAGGTGCTGCTCCTTATTGAGCGTAGAGAGATTGATCTTATCCAGAAAAGTTTGGCTATCTAGGGGATTTGGAGGGGGAACAGAAGCAGAGTCTTTTTAGGTTGTATAAAGATAAATAGTACTTGCAAAACTGCTCTGCTATGTCTGTGGGTTTAATTGTTTTTAAACCGGAGTGGTCTTTAAAAAGGGAATTTTGGAAGCAGCCGTCCGCCTTTTATATTGCTTTGTTAGAAAAGCCGGTTTAGGCATAGGAATTGAGTTTGAGAGATTTTATGTAAAAATCATGGCCTTTACGACGCAGTACTGTATAGAGCTAAGTTGGTTATGGAGAGAACATATTTAGTCAGTTAGATGTGGGTCATGATGGGTTTTATTGCGGGCTTCTAGATTTTTATTTGATCTATGAGAGGAGATTTGCTGCGTGCGTCTCTTCCTCTCGTGGGCTGATAGCTTGATCAGTATTCCTCTAAGATAGGCCTTGTGGGTGTTCCACAAGAGGGTTGGGTCTGTCAGGATTATCATTGGTTTGAAAGAAGAAATTGATATCAGATTCAATTTACTTTTGGACCTTTTTGGAAAAATTAAACCTCCAGGGAGATGGAGAGCTGGTCGCCTAAGAGAGGTGTATTTCAATGGATATGGTGCGTGGTCCGACCAAGTAATCACATCAATGGAGGACGCAAAGACCTTAGGGTGAATTTGTCAGTTAAAAATAACAATTCTGGAGTATACCCTATGAGCAGGGGAATAGTAGGTATAGTCTTTTTTGTTGCCATGAGCACAGCGCCAGACATCATACAACTCCTCAGATGCTTGAAAGGAATTTAGTAATGTAGAGGTTTTCTGCGCAGGATTTGTGGAATCCATAGATGGATCAATCACTTCATTGAAGTCTCCACATAGGAGTAGTGGATGAGCTCTATATGTTTGGGGTTTGCATGCTATAGCAGCGTAAAATTTTGGAATGGGAATATTCAGGGCATATCAATTTACTATGGTCAGTGGAGAGTTATTAAATGATGCAGAGAGAATCAGGAAGCATACGTTAGAGTCAGCATCCACCGAATGTAGCTGGAATGCTACAGATGCTTTCACCGCTATCATGACTCCCTTTTTTTAGAGTCCGCATTGGCCAGGAAGGTGTGGGGAAATTTTGGGTGACTACATCGTGGGGATTTGTTAAGTGCAAGTTTCCTACACACAAATAACATCACATTTAGAGGATAGGGCCTCCTTCCAGAGTAAGGAATGTTTGTAAGGACTATTCAACCCTTAAGAGAAACAAATTTGATCAACATTGTGAGGGGTGTAAGTATGCCATTGTGTGTGTATCACTAGTTCAGGCAACGCAAAAGACCAGACCTTCTTCACAGCATTAACTTTACAAGAAATACTGTGTTGAGTGAATATCTTAATTATTGCATAATTATAGTTATATACATAGGTGTCAAACCTGAGGGGGAGGCAATGGGGAAACAAAGGGGTGTTAAGAGTGATGAAAAAGAAATAAGCGAGAACGCAATAATGAATAATTGCGTACATGGTACGCTTCCAATTGGGGAGGAGTATGAAAATCCAAATAGAAGTATGAAAACCAAACAGTGGAAACGCTAAACGGGGAGATGATATTAACTAAGGCATGCAGCCCTGTAGATTGTGCCTGAGTAGTAGGCTGTGAAAATATTTACTTGTTGGTGACAGTGCGCCAATCTCCATGCACTAGTTTGACTGCTCCATGGGTGGGAGCTCCTGCTTTGGGCATGGGGATTAGGCCCCAGTTGTGGAGCTGTTTTAGGCCCTGTTTTAATTGGAGGATGGTGGTGGTCTTGCCCTGATGTGTGATGGGGAGCTTGATGAAGAAGCCCCATTTGTATGGGATGCTATGTTGCTGCAGGATTTTGGTGACAGGTGCGAGACCTATCTCTTGTGTGTGGTGGCAGCAGAGATGTCAAAATAGATGGCAAGATGGCCATAAGGTTCTGGAAGAGAAGGCATGGATCTTGATGTCTGTAGAATCTTTTGTTCAGAAAAAAAACATCCGAGGTTTGTCTGCTGCAATGTGTGGGGGTTTAAAGATCCTGTGGGCCCTATCAATTAATATATATCGTTCTGAGAAGGATGGTGCAAGAACTTTGAATAGGTGTTGCAAGTATTGTGACAGCTCTTAAGAGGCCACTGACTAAGGTATCCCGCATACTTTTAGATTTGTTTTTTGTTAGGATTGTTGAATTTAGATTTGGTCATTTTCTTTGGTAATCAAAATTATGTTCATTAACAGGGGGATGCAATGGGTGCAAAATTTGCGTCAAGCATGGCCAATTTATTTATGGCCAAATGGGAGGAGAATGTCATCTATGCACATAGGCACTCAGAACTCATATTCTGGGGCAGGTACATAGATGACATACTCCTGGTATGGGGTGGCACATTGGACTCTTTGCAAGAGTTCATTTGTGCCCTTAATACCAATAACCAGGGCATTATTCTCCAATGCGAAGCCAGTGTTGACCAGATTATTTCCTTGATCTAACCATCAAGGTGGTCTGTCAACTATTACATATTTTAAAGAAACTGCCTCCATCCTTCATGGTTAAAAGCAATTCGGAAAGGCCAATTTTTGCGCCTGAGAAATTTCTCAAAAATGTAAGACTTTTATGTCCAATCTCAGACTTTAAAGTCCAGGTTCATATAAAAAGGCTATAACAGTAGTGAACTTGATGTAGCTATTGAGCAGGTGGCTTCTAGAACTAGAGAGGACTTATTGCTGGCCCATGAAGGACGGGCACCTCATTTTGAAAAATATAATATGGGCATTCCTTACTTCCTATTCACAACAACATAGATTCATTAAAAATATTTTTTATTAAAACTGGAGGGTTTTGCTAAAGGATTCTGTTCTAGGTTCTCTGATTCCAGAAAAACCTGATGTCATCTTTAGAGAAGCCCCATCTTTGAGAAATATTTTGGACCCCTAACCTCATCGAGCCTCTGAAAAAAAAAACCTAATTTTTTTCCAAGAATTGAAAGGTTTCTATCCTTGCCGCAGATGCGAGGTTTGTAGGAAAAAGGCATTTAAGGGTAGGAAAATGAACTCCTTTTTATACATTTAGACTAACAAAACCTATAAAATGCATTTCTTGATTACATGCGACACTAAACATGTTGTGTACATGATAATTTGCCCATGTGGTTACCAATATGTTGGTAGAGCAAAAAGGAATTTACAAACCGGTCTGAAAGAGCATATTTCAAACATTAGGGCAGGTGTTGTAAATCATAGTGTGCCTAAACATTTTGCTAGATGCCATGGTAAAACCCTACTCGAACTACCTTTTTGCCATCAATTAATCTTCTCCACATTGGAGAGGCAATAATACCAGGAGGGAAATTCCTCGCTTAGAAACAAAGTGGATTTACAACCTTGTGTTGGTTGCCTGGTTATCAGCAATATGTGTAAGCGATGTGTGAGCCAGTCCCCCGACGACATTATCTCTTTGACAAAACTAGTTGGGCGTGGCTACAGTGCTTCATCATTACGCATGCTTATTGACCGGCGGGAGAGTCCGGTGCAGCCACACAACAATTGTATCTGTTTTTATTGCTATATGCAAGTTTTTTTAAACCTATTGCATATTTGCTTAGTGTAATTACCTTTGCAAGTTTCACTTGGTATTTTTTAAATGAATGTTTTTTATGGGTTACACTATGGGCCTATATGCTTTTTATTTTTCATCCTGCTGATGAACCAACCCTTACTGGATCACGTTTGGCGCTTTGGAGTTTTCCTTCATAAGGAGATGTAACACGCACATTTTTACCATACTATATAATGGTCTACAGGATCCGATAAGAGGCTTTAATACTTAGTGTAACCTGGTGGTGGAAGCACTACGAATTGTGATTGTGGGGACACTGGTGGAGCAAGTGAATCGTGGACAATTTGTTTCCTTTGGACTTTTTTGTTTCACATATATTTTTCCTTTTCAGCCCTTGTGTATGGGCTCTTTTGGACACTATTTATATATTTTGTGTGATTTATTTCTGTTTTTCAATAAGTTTGATGTCATTATATTGATTCATTTTTGTGTTTTCACAATATTAGGTTAAATCTTTTAGCGCTGCTTCATATATTTACCACAATTCTTGCATCTAGTGTCACAGATTGTTTAAGCAGCTGCTCATTTGTAATTTAAATGTTTTAGCATCGATATCCTATATGAGTTTTGATATAATAAAAATATACAGATATTGACTATTTAGACCAGGGCCAGAAGTAAACCAACCTAGCCTTTTGCCAAGAGCTGACACATACTTTAGTGACATTTCATATTTTATTGTCCTCCAGGCTGGACTTTCCCAAACACATTGCCTCTCATTTCCAAATTTTATGCACAGTGTATGAACTATAGTGAACACTGTTTCTTTATACTTCATACATAGCTGATTAAAGTTCACTTAATAACAGAAGATCACCAATTCTATCAAACAGGTTTTCCCTTCTGGAAAATGCCCAAATTACAAATTATACTTTCTGTTCCACTACAGCCTTCAAATAATATTTTCATCAATGGGCAGACCCTTCAAATGCCTGACACCTTCAATATATACATCTATTGGTCTATATATTTTTGTACAGTGCATCTGTTGGAAATGGTTGTCTATACTGTGCCCTGCAGACTTTGACAAAGAAACTGCAAACAAGCCTGATTCCTTTGATTTAATTTCTTTAAAAATTACGTTTTCTTAAGTAAAAACCAGACAATCCCTGTGTAAAGCTTTTAATATCCTAACTGCAGTTCATGCAAGGAGAGCGGGTTCACTTTACATTAGCAAATCTCTGCAGTTATTAACAATCAGGAGCTCTTTGATTAATAGCTATTATTGTGCCTATCTCATTGCTGACCTCCTAATGGGTGACTTCATCTTCTCCCCTCCCTGAGAACATTGTTTAAAGGAGTTGTAAAGGCAGAATATTTTTTATCCTAATGCATTCTATGCATTAGGATAAAAAGCCTTCTGTATACAGCAGCCTCGCCAGCACTCCTAATACTTACCTGAGGTCCATCTCTATCCAGCGATGTCCATGAGTCCCTCGGCCTACCCGGACTCACCCTCCTGATCGACCTGAGACATAGCAGCGGCGCCATTGGCTGCTGCGGCTGTCAATCAAAGTTGGTTAGCCAATCAGGAGAGAGAGGGGGCAGGGCCGAACGGCAGCTCCGTGTCTGAATGGAGACACAGAGGTGCAGCTCGGCTCAGGTGCCACAATAGCAAGCTGCTTGCTGTGAGCGCACTCGTCAGGAGCAGCGAAGAGGGACCCGAAAAGAGGAGGATCCAGGCTGCTCTGTGCAAAACCAACTGCAGGTAAGTATAACATGTTTGTTATTTATTTATTTATTTTTAAAAACGAGACTTTACAATCACTTTAGGGGATTGTGGCCAGATGACGCATGGTGCCCGACACTATGCAGTGTGAAACTCGTGCTTATCTAAAGTATTTCTTACCAAAGCTCACTGCTGTATGATGAGTGTACCTGCTAATGGAGATACTATGTGAAAAGTGATTTAAAATAGTTAAGTCGAGTTACAGCCAACACCTGTTTTTGATAGCATAGGGAAGGGTTAGAACCTCTGTCAGAACTTTATTATGGTCTTTGTCCTTGTTTGAGATATGTCTTTAACTTATTGTTCTGTGGCATTCTGTCACAGGACAGAAAGTGAGGGGGGATGTCCCCAGTGCCGTTATCCAGAAACAAAATGGCGAAAGAACTGGATTTTTTTGACTACTGGGGAGATTTCTGCTCACAAATGTCACAAACGCATGAGTGGAGTGGATACTCACCTATCGGGGATACAGACATCAAGAAAAATGTAAAAGAGGTTCTAACCTCTCCCCAGTCTATGCAAAACTAAAAAAAAAAAAAAAATTAAAAATGTTTTCTTTGAAGTAAGGTTTTAGAGTGATATTAAACTTGCTTTTTGGGTTTAAAGCAGGGCCCCAGACTCTACCTATTGTCACCTAACCTTGTCCTTTAAATTCTTTTTTTTGGAGACCGGCTCTAGCAAACCTGAACTTGAAGGCTCTGGATGCACCCAACCCTTCAGAGGTTATCTTAGTGGTCAAACTTCCTTATTCATATGAAATAACTCTTGCATTGTGGATGGTCAGGTAGTGGCCTTTGATGCTCAATGGAAGCTTTGGTCTAACTTAGGAGTCTTTAAACTTTGGCCCTCCATTTGTTCAGGAACTACAATCCCCATCATGCCTAGTCATGTCAGTGAATGTCAGAGTTTTACAATGCCTCATGGTACGTGTAGTTCCGCAACAGCTGGAGGGACGTAGTTTGGAGATACCTGGTCTAACTGGTTAATCAGGCCCCATCATGCCTACCTGATGATAGTATTTTGTACTCTTATAAGCCTTGCATAGGAATCTTATGTTTACTTTATTCGTGATATCTGGTATTTTACTCTGGTGACTTGTAATCTTATATTTTTGTTTACAACCTTGAAATTTTGTTTGTACCCGCTACTAGTGGTCAGCTAGTATTTTCATTCCCAAAACTAAAATAAAAATTAATTGACAAACAAAAAAAAAATGTTTTATTTGCTTTTGTGCTGGGGGAATCCAAAGCCTTGGTCTTCCTGCCTGCTTTTGGGTGTCTCCTTCACCTAACTTGGTGCTGAATAGATCCCTGTGCATGCACACTTGTTAGTGCACAGATTTCAAAAGCCAATGATGGCAGTTCATCGGAAATTATCTGAAGGGACAAACACAATTTTTTTTTCTCGTGCACTACCAGATCATACAATTTTCATTTAATCTGTACAGTTTTCCTCCAAAAATACAATACAATACTATCACGTACCCGGTAGCAAAGACTGATATGATGAGGAAGGCCTCTCTTACATTTCTGACTCGTGGCCCCTAATAGTGTAGACAGGAGTGGAGAGTGGCACGAGTGCCTGTAAGTCTTGCTAGCAGCAGGGCAGGTGTCCTCACTGAGGAGGAGGAGTAACAAGGTCAGGCAGGCCAGGTCATACACAGATGGGATGGATCAGGTACAGGGCCAGACAGGAGTGGGGTCAGGAAACAAGCCGGGCCTGAGACTGATCAGTGGAGCAGCCAAAGGAGCAGACAGAAGCGGAGGTCAGAGGACAAGCCGAGGTTGATGCAGGTGGAGTTCAGAGAGCAGGGTCAGCAACTGGTAGCAGGATACAGAATCACAGGTACACAGGAGGCTGAAGACAAAGCAGCACCAATCCTGAGCACTGGCTGAGTTTATATAGTCTGTTTGGTGCCAGTATCTGTCACAGGTGCACACAAGTGCTGCCGCTGGAGAATGCTTGATGGCTCATGTACACGCATGATAACGCACATATTTATTAGCCAATGCCCAATTCCATGAAAGGGAATGTGTTTTAGCCTATGCACAGACGTTCGTCCAGAAGAGTTATCTTGTTTGCTGGCATGCCCATTCTGACAATTATATCATTTCCAAAGTTGTATTCTGTTGTATGAGAATTTTTATAAATTGAGTAACCTCTTCATTAATGATATGGAGACTTACATGCAAAAAAAATGGATGATCATTTGTCAGATTATTCTCATCTTGTGTATGAGCCTTAACTGACTGGAGCAGCTGGAGTTCCACTTCCCTCCTGTACAAGAAGTAAGTTTGAGGAACCATACAGATCGATCCTGGAGCTTGTAATGGTGACAAGGACAGCAGAAAAATGTTTTGGATGGGGGTAGTATATTTTCTTCTGTTTAATTACAGACCTTTATTTAAATAGAGAAAATCACACAAAATGTGCTAAAAAATGTAAAAAATATGTGAGCAGCAAACACAAAAGAGGATATCCTCTCTAATGAATAACAGAAAGTAATAAGTGTTGCGTTATTGTGTATAGATGAAAAAATAAAAAATTGAATCCAACATGCAAAGCAATGCAAATGTCAATGCAAATAGAAAAATGTTTTGGTTATCCAAAGGGAGTGAAATGAAAATATATTTCTACTATAATCACTATTAAATAAAGTGAAGTGACTCAACAAAGTCAAGAGAAAAAAATGTTCAGGAAAATATTATATAACGAATAATCCACAGTGAAATGATGTGCCCTTTAAGATAGGGGAGTGTCACCCAACACCACAGTGAAGGCAAGATGGAGGCTTACTGTGTGCACCAAACCCCTTATTCAAAGTGGTCAGTAAACGGTCAAATTAATCAACCACTATAGCAACTCTCCATGCACATCTAGACGCTGTTAACCAACCAGCACTACTTTTCAGACGTATGGTAGATGCAAAACAGGTAGATATAATCATGCAAAGATAGAAAGATAAACACTTCTCATAGTGTGAACATCATAAAACACCATTTATTTAGGCAAGAACCGCACTTACAAGCATAAGGAAACGTGCATATCATCACCATATGAGCATAAAAGCATCTGTACGCGATGACGTTATGGTGGAGGCTGGTGACTGCGGAAGAGAGAGAAGATTGTGAAGCTTCTCCCTCTTAAAGGGAACAAAAGGAAAACACTAACAATAACCCGGGGGGGGGGGGGGGGCTATAGGGGAAAAATAGTTGTACAGGAGGACCAACCATTGTGTAAGTTGCGAATCATTAATCTTTATTGAAAAAATATATACATAGAAACAAGATGATTCCCAGACACCTGTTTAAAACCACACAAACAACAATGATTCAAACAAAATATTCATACGGGCCCCATTCAATCCAAGATGCACATCACCAGTGCACTACCCTCAAATCTGAAATGTTGATGTATAATTGGTAAAAAGTCACTTCATCACACATTGGGGGAGGTCCACACATCCATGTAATTAAGTCCTTCAATGTAATAGTCCAAAAATTTCAATCAAAAAAGTGAATGGAAAAATGGCTCCAAAATTGGTTCCGATATGGAAAGATGGTAACTTATGAAATCAAAATAGATCATATTTTTCCACTAGATACTGAAAAAGGCATGTGTTGTAGATGTGGCTACTGTCTGAATTAAGCCATCCAGATGATTGGTCAACTAGATCATACCCACAGTACCTAAATACAAGAGTCCCACTAATACTGTGTGTGAAGGCACTACTAGCAACAAGTTCAGTGATACTCAATTCAAAAATGAAACCAGGGCACAAATATGAAGATTCATGGAGGACATAGTAGTCTCCGGGTGCCAAAAGGCTTCTCACCACTCTCCCGTGCCTGGTAACAAAGCTCTTTCTGACTGTTCTTCAGGGTAAGTGCAGATCACTGTAGGGTTGTGACTGCCAGATACAGTAGCATGGGCATAAACAATGTGCATAAACCAAAAAGTACCACTAAATACACGCAAATCCATAGAAGCATAAAAATATACAAGTATACCTGACAGGGTAGTGTGCACCAAGAAGTAGACAGAAAGCAGCACCATCTAAGTGTAGCAGTAAAATATTTAATACAGAGGTGTAAAATAAATACTCACAGGAGTAGATAAAAACCAGCATGCGGGCTCCTTCATCAGGAAACCTGATGAAGGAGCATGCATGCTCCAAACGCCCTACTCCTGCTGACCCTGTACCCAGAAGGGACGTCACCCGCGCCCTCAAGTCTCCTTGAGTACCCCCGAGCACTGCCGAGTCTATAGGAAATGCTGGGAGCCACCAGTGCAACTGGACCCGTGGCAGTCATAACAGCCTGGACGCACAGCACCTCCCCTGGGGCAGAGCAGACGTATCTAATATTGATTCTTGCTGGTTTTTATCTACTCCTGTGAGTGTTTATTTTACACCTCTGTAAATAATATTTTAGACAGGTTAATTAGGGTGGTAAGCAAACTGGTTGGTAAGTCGAGCTTGGAATTTTTCTGGCTTTTGTCTTATATGCGTTTGCCTTTCATGTGCTCCTTGCTGTGAAGGCCAGTTACAGATGGGGGCAGGGGCCATTTTGTTTGTTATTTATGTATACTGGTGAGGGGACACATTGGATGCCTTTGCTGCCATTTTGCTATGTGCTGGGCCCATTGTGCCCCTGTGCCTTTAGGGAGGGTTGGGCCACCTCCAGGCCTACCTGCTCCATATCTATATATTAGAATGCATGTACTCTCACTGTGGAGACACTCATAGATTTACAGGAGTTAGGACTGCAGGTAATATAGGGTGCCGTGAAGTGGCCCTACAGCTTACGCATGCATTCACAAATGTATGCTAACCAAACCCCTGTTTTTAACCCATACAGTTAGACAGGTTAATTTGGTTAGTAAGCAAACTGGTTCGTGAGTTGAGCTGGAAATTTTTATGTTTTTTATCTTGCATGTGTTGGCCTTCCATGTGCTCCTTGCTGTGAAGGCCAGTTATAGATGGGGGCAGGGGCCATTTTGTTTGGAATTGGTTATTATTATAGCCCTACCTAGAGTATGCCATATAAATTAGTCTGTTTGTCTTAGTGTGCACCAAGAACCAGTGCTGTAAATTAGAAAAATTGTGCATAATACCATATAGCGACAATAGGTAAATGCATTTCATAAACATCAGGTAAGTGTTCATAAATAAAATCACAAAAGTGTCCATAAATAATTTGATAATGAAATAAAATCCAGTGATGACAAAAGTGCAATATTACAACTTTTTGTGCAGTGTGATTACACTCCCATGTGCCGTCCACAATCCACCACTGTGCTGCTGATCACCTCAAAGAAAGACCATAGAGGTCTGACAATGCTTGATGATAACTTAATCCTCCACAGGTATTCACTCTGAAGTAAGCTCTCATTTCCTTCGATCAACAATGGCCACTACAATGAGAAGAGTCATCACAATGAAGTATTTCCATATAACATTTAAATAAAACATAGTAACTTACATTAAAATGACAAATGTTCCATATATACAATCTCCAGGGAGAGAAAACAACTGGGCTTCCAGTCTTGGCCGCGACTGAAAGTGACGTCCTCTGGCTCCTCCCGACACATTGCGTCACAGATCACGTGACTTTCTCAGCCTAGTCTATGAAACCACACACAGCTGAGTACAGATGAGTAATAGAGCAATGAGTACAGAGCCGTAAAAAAAAAAAAAAGAAAATATTATGTTTAGGTGCAGTATTGTACGCACATATATGCGTTTACATGAGTATATATAGCAATACTGGCAATGAAGAAGAATTTTACACTTGTATACACACACCCACCTTTACACCCCTTTACGCGTGTTTTTGCAAGGACTTTATGACACATTTTTCTCAAAATTTTTTGTCAACAAGATCCTAAATATTCACCAGTATATTCCTACATCAACAAGATCCTGAGTATATACTGTACACCAGTAAATTCCTTCATAAACAAGAACCTGAGTATATACACCACTAAATTCCTTCGTCAGCAAGATCCTGAGTATATACACCAGTATATTCCTTCGTCAACAAGATCCTAACTATATACACCAGTAAATTCCTTTGTTAACAAGATCCTGGGTATATACACCACTAAATTCCTTCGTCAACAAGATCCTGAGTATATACACCAGTAAATTCCTACATCAACAAGATCCCGAGTATATACACCAGTAAATTCCTACATCAACAAAATCCCGAGTATATACACCAGTATATTCCTTTGTCAACCAGATCCTGTCTATATACACCAGTAAATTCCTTCATCAACGAAATCCTGGGCATATACACCACTAGATTCCTTTGTCAACAAGATCCTGAGTATATACACCACTAAATTCCTACATCAACAAGATCCTGAGTATATACACCAGTATATTCCTTCGTCAACCAGATCCTGAGTATATACACCAGTATATTCCTTCATCAACAAGATCCTGAGTATATACACCACTAAATTCCTACATCAACAAGATCCTGAGTATATACACCAGTATATTCCTTCGTCAACAAGATCCTGAGTATATACACCAGTAAATTCCTTCGTCCGTGTACGACTAGCCTTAGTGAACAGGCCTTCATATGTGTGAGCTGACTCATGATCAAGGCTCTTACCCTCACTCTTTCCATTGTGGAAGCTTTCTGCTGGGTGAAAAAGCTGATGGCTGACTTGTTCTACAAAACCCTACCTTATTGAACTGTGTTTGTTTTCTGCCTTGGAGAATAAAATTGCAGGACAAGCCTATTCTTGGGTGTCCCCATCTAGTGCATGGTTTACGGCTGCCACTTCCAGATTTGCCTGTTCCTCTTACAGTATGTAAATATAGTAGATTATATGATAAACACTAACATGTTTTTGTGTCTTGGTCATTGTATTTTTCCCCATCTTGGCATCCTTTCTATGGGTTCAGCTTCTTTTTTTTTTGCACGTATGGTTTCCTTTGAATAGCAAGCAGTAATAATAACTAATAACCAGGGATAATGTCACATGTTCACAGAATGCAGCAAGAGGACAAAGGGATTATGTTAATGGATTATATTTTACAATATGTTAATGCCAATTAGCTGGAAATGAAAGAACATTTTTGGCTGAAAAAGAAATCAAACTTTATGTTATAGCTATCACAGCTCTTTTGGAAGATAATTATGTATTATTTATATTCATAAAGGACTAAAGATTCAGTAAATCATTTAGAGGAGGAAATTGCAAAATGATGACTGCTGGGGTTGATAATGGTTTGGAATAAGAGCTGCTGACGAATGCTGTTTTGAGGCCTTGTGGAAGAAGGCTGAGAGTCAGGAGCCTTTCAAGTGTTTGACAGACACCTCTTGACTGAGAGATCACTACAGCAACTGTTAACAAGGCAAGGCAGATTAAGCTGTAACCATATTACTATGGCTCCAGGGGAGAAGCAGGCTAAAACGGAATTACTTTGCCAATGTAATCTCTACTATAATATATGTACACTCCTTAGTGAAGTGTATAAACAGTTTACTTTTCTTCTGCTGACTGGGAAATCAAGAATTATTTCATTGCAGCACATTTTGGGCACAGGGATTATTAGTTTTCAGTTTTGGATACTTCTGGCATAGATAGTTTTAATGTTTAAATTAGTGTTAGGTTAACTGTTAAAGTGTATCTAAAGTAAAACAAATTGGAGGGTTTATTAATTATGTGTTGTGATAAAATATTGGGCTAATAGTGAGTGTGATAGTGACAGGCCTCCAGGGTTTTAAATGACAGTAAAATAGCCTTATAAACAAATAGTGCTGATTTGATAATATGGAGACAAAAAAATGACAATTCTGACTATGCATGAGCCACAAGCAGGCACTGGATAAAATACATGGGCTACAAACTGGATAATCCTGAAAATACATGAACAGACGGGCAATCTTGACAATAAATAGGCAATACAGTGCATCTGGAAAGCATTCACCTCGTTTCACTTTTTCCACAATATGTTTTGTTACTGCCTTATTCCAAACTGGATTAAATTCATTATTTTACTCAAAATTCTACAAACAATACTCCATAATGACAAAGCGAAAGAAGTTTGTTTGAAATATTTACAAATTTATTAAACATAAAAAACGAAAAAAATCACACGTACAAAAGTATTCACAGCCTTTGTTGTTACAGCCTCAAGTCTTTTCGAGTATGATGCTACAAGCTTGGCACACCTATTTTTGGGCAGTTTCTCCCATTCTTCTTTGCAGGACCACTCAAGCTCCATGGGGTTGGGTGGGGAGTGTCCTTGCACAGCCGTTTTCAGATCTGTCCAGAGATGTTTATTCAGGTTCAATCAGGTTAATCAGGTTCAAGTCTGTTTTCTGGCTGGGCCACTCAAGGACATTCACAGAGTTGTCCGATAGCCACTTTGTTATTTTGGCTGTGTGCTTAAAGTCCTTGTCCTGTTGGAAGTTGAACCTTCTCCCCAGTCTTAGGTCTAGTGCGCACTGGAGCAGGTTTTCGTCAAGGAGGTCTCTGTACACTGCTGCATTCTTCTTTCCCTCAGTCCTGACTAGTCTCCCAGTTCCTGCTGCTGAAAAACATCCCCAGAGCATGATGCTGCCACCACCACACTTCACTGTAGGGATGGTATAGGCCAGGCGATGAGCGGTGCCTGGTTTCCTTCAGGTATGACGCCTATCATTCAGGCCAAAGAGTTTAATCTTTGTTTCATCAGACCAGGGAATTTTGTTTCTCATGGTCTGAGAGTCCTTCCGGTGCCTTTTGGCAAACTCCAGGTGGGCTGTCATGTACCTTTTACTGAGGAGTGGCTTCCATCTGGCCGCTCTACCATACAGGCCTGATTGGTGGAGTGCTGCAAAAATGTTTTTTCTTCTGGAAGTTTCTCCTCACCCACAGAGAAATGCTGGAGCTCTGTCAGAGTGACCATTGGGTTCTTGGTCACCTCCCTAACTAAGGCCTTTCTCACTCAATCGCTCAATTTGGCCAGGCCGCCCACTATAGGAGTCCTGGTGGTTTCTGAAAGTCTTCTATTTACAGATGATGGAGGCCACTGTGCTCATTGGAACCTTCAATGCTGCAGAAATGTTTCTGTACCCTTTCCCAGATCTGTGCCTCGATACAATCCTGTCTTGGAGGTCTATAGACAATTCCTTGGACTCCTTGGCTCTGTTTGTGCTCTGACATGCACTGTTAACTGTGGGACCTTATATAAACAGGTGTGCGTCTTTCCAAATCATGCCCAATAAACTGAATTTACTACAGGTGGACTCCAATCAGGTTGTAGAAACATCGCAAGGATGGTCAGTGGAAACAGGATGCGCCTGAGCTCAATTTTGAGTGGCATGGCATAGCATAAATACCAAATATATGTACATGTTTATTTTTTCATTTTTTATGTGTTTTTTATGTTTAATGTTTGTAGAATTTTGAGGAAACAATTAATTTATTCCATTTTGGAATAAAGCTGTAACATAACAAAATGTAGAAAAAGGGAAGCGCTGTGAATACTTTCTGGATGCACTGTATACAGACAGACACTACAATATGAAAGCAACCAAGTTGCAATTTGGACAATATGTGTACAACAAATTGTCAAATACAACAACATGTAGACAGTAGGGCCCAGGTCTGAGCCACAATTATGGCCGATGGATATTTAATTAGTGACATGGTTTAAATGTAGCAAAATGTGGGCTTGGCCTCATGGAACTGGACATGGTTTAAGCCAAAAGCTCAGCAAATATTAATATTATCTACTATTATGTTTTTTTTCCAACAACGGCAATGTCAGTAACTACTGTATATTATTATTTTATACCTTATTTTCTTTCAAAGATTTTTATTGAATTTTTACATTACAGATAACCATAGACAGAATGCAACAGTTAGTCATATACAATGGAAAGTAACATACAGCGTACTCCATTAAAAGAGATAGGATATGTGGAATATTAACATCACCCAAAAGTAACATAACAGATCAAAAGGCTCCTATGGGGGAAGAGCCAAACAAGAGAGCTTAGAAAATCAGGCGACCGGGGGAAGCTTACCCGACCTCCAGGCAACCCCAGTGGGATCACAATCTGTTGCTCAGGAAGCCAGGATAAACTCCACCCAAGGTAGCATTCAACAGGAGCATGAGGAGCCTGGCAGTCAAAATGATCAAACGGGTGTGTAAGTGAACAAGAGCAGTTGAGTCAGTTTATTAGAATATTTTATACCTTATTTTATGAACCTTGAAATGATACTGCAAACCTACCCATAGCAGTTTAAGGGCTAGTTTACACTTGCTTCAAAATGTGGCATTGAACACGCTTTTTTTAGGCACTCTGAATGACAATCAAATCGCCTTTCACTAAATAAAATGGTTACTTTAGTGTCCTGTTCACACGTGTTTGCTTTGTTTTGTTTCAAAAATGATACCCCATGTTGGTTCCTTGGTGCTTCAAAGTGTCTCCAAAGCCTCCATAGAAGTCTATGACAAAGCTCGCTTTCAGCACCTGAATCCTTTGAGGGGCTTTAATTCAGCTTTAGCTTTGCTTAGTTTTGGAGGTATTGAAAATATGAGAAATCCCAGGATGCACTGGGAAACCACCAAGTGAACTGGAAAGACGTCATCAGCGGTCACTTCCAGTTCATGTTGATATGTTCTGGGAGTGTCTGGTGTGCAGCGTGGAGCAGCAGGAAGGTGAGGGGGGTGCGGACTGGAGTGGAGCAACTAGCAGATGGCACACACGGTGTATAACTTTGAAATACTATAGCAGAAGGTGAGTGGGGATTGGAAAGAAAAGACTGAGTGACAGAGGATTAGCAGAGCTAGGGGGCCAGAGCAACTAGCTAGATGGGGCCAGAGAAACTAGCAGATGTCACACGTGGTGTGCAGCATGGAAGCAATATAGTGGGAGGTGAGAAGGAACTGGAGAGAGAGGAGAATAAGCAAGCCAGAGGAACAGCAGAACTAGGGGCTACTACTTAGAGGGGGATCAGCAGAGCTAGGGGTTACTACTGAGCTTGGGATCAGGAAAACTTGGGATACTACTGGGTGGGGCATCAGCAGAGCTGGGGGTACTACTGAGCAGGGGACCTGCTAAAAAAGGGTACTAATAATCTGGGGATCTGCTGAACAAGGGTACTAATAATCTTGGGCTCTGCTGAACAAGAATACTTATAATATTGGGCTCTGCTGAACAAGGGTACACATAAGCTGGGGCTCTGCTGAACAAGGGTACTAATAATTTGGGGCTCTGCTGAACAAGGGTACTAATAATCTTGGGATCTGCGTAACAAGGGTACTAATAATCTGGGGCTCTGCTGAATAAGGGTAATAACAATCAGGGGCTCTGCTGAACAAGGGTACTAATAATCTAGGGCTCTGTTGAACAAGGGTATTAATAATCCGGGGATCTAATGAACAGGTGCACTAATGAGCTTGGAATCTTCTGAACAAGGGTACTTATATTCTGGGGATCTGCTGAACAGGAGTACTAATGAGCTAGGGATTTGCTGAGTGGGGGTACTACTGGGCCCCTTTAAAACAAATAGAAAATCAACACACACAGGGTATTTGCCTAGCTTCATTTAAGCTTCAAGAAAGCATCACCAAAGCATCAAAAATACATAAAAAGTATATTGAGGTGTGTGTTAAAGTTAAAGCAAGTGTAAATGAGGGCTAACTGTGTCAATTTGTAGAATTGCAAGTCCCAGCATGTGCTGTTGCTTGTTGCTCTCTGCTCCCCCCTTCTCCAGCAGCCCTATTTTGTTGACTATATGTGTATGGTACTGACAGAGAGCAGCAGCACTTTTATCTCTGCTTTCAGTCAGCTATTGGGCTGGGTTCACACCTAAGCATAGCGGGAACTCGCGATTTGGAGCATTTATGCTTATCACACATAGGGCAGTCTATTCACTTGAAAGGGCTACCCTATGCCCAAATGCCCCAAAGAAACTTGAAATAGTTATTGGAGTGGTGTGTTTTTTTCAGTGCGCATTTTGGCGCTTTTGCAGTGTGTTTGTTGTGGGCTAAAACGTATGGCAAACATGCACCTTCTTGTTGTAGAGTTATTCACTTTAGAGTCATCATAGAGGACAATGGGGAACTCTTTACGTCTGGAGGAAAAGTGTTTTAACCTCCAAATACAGAAAAGTACTTTGCAGTAAGAGCTGTGAAAATGTGGAATAGACTCCTTTAAGAGCTGGTTCTGGCCAGTTCAGTAGATTGTTTTTAAAAAAAAGGCCTGGATTCTTTTATAAATGCTCAAAATGTAACTGGACACTAACATTTATAGGGAATACCTGATCAGATCACATCCATCTCTGATCTTCAGCAAGGCCCAGGGTGTAGGATGGGTACAATAACAACAATAATATATTTACCATTACACTCTACGGCAGCATCTCCTTGGACTTGTTTGGGTATGTGTGTTTTTTTTGTGATGACTTTTGAACTTATTATTTTTGTTGTATTGTCTGCATATCTGATCATGTTATATATAAGAGTACTTTGAATCCACAGTGCTGTGGGCTGATGGTAATGGTGTGCGTGTGTCATGGATTAATAGTATTATAACCGCACCCATGAGGGAGGAGTCCTCCAAGGCCCCACAGATGAGGCTTGGGCCATTTTTTGCCATATAAACTGGTGGTTTTGACATTTGCAATTGGCTCTGAGGAAGAGGCAAAGCCTTAAAATGCCTCAGCCGTCATCCGTCAAGGACAGTGGACATTTACATAGTCTGCTCCTGATGTTTGGATTTGATATGCTGGTTTATACCATTGTTTGCGAGTAGTAACTTTTACTTTTTACCAATAAAGCCTAAATTGAGGATATTGCGCTAGGCCGGTGCGCCCTTTCTTTGTTCTTTGTTTGCTAGAATGAGTGGCCCTGATCATCGCCTGGCATAGCCCAGAAGGACCTACCCCGGGGTAGGCCTCCTATGTAACCCACATTTGACGACCAACAAGTTAATGGGAAACACACTACTGCAACACACACCCTACCCTTACACTGCAAAGTAATTGACACAAAATTGACCCTACATATAAAACTATGGAACACACCTGCAAGATGCCCATCTCATTATACAGTATATACCATTAAAATGTTATTAGAAGGATTCTATTAAACTTTACAAACATGCGTCATAAAACTCTGGTCTGCCAGAGTCAGTATTCAGGATTTGAACCACAGCACAATCTCCTTTAAGGACATATGTTTTCTAAGCCCTATCTGGCAGCTTAAACTGAGCTAAACACACTTTAACAAAATGTTTTTGGCAGATGAGACTTTCAAAGTCTCTATAGGGACCCTGCCTTAATTT
>NC_138776.1:123303405-123645905 GCF_965119305.1 Pelophylax lessonae | reverse complement strand
TTTCCAGGGGATCCCCCCTGGTAAAGCACTCTCCTATGTTGAGGGCATGTGGCCTGAAAGAGTTTGGGGGGGCTTCATGCTTGTATTCTCTCTTTTTTGGCCTGCCAGGCTGCATACTTGGATAAGGGTCTGGTATGGATTTTTGGGGGGACCTTACACTTTTTTTGTTTTTCTTTGCATGGGGTCCCCCTTAAAATTCATGTCAGACCTGGAATAAATTAGGGGGAACCCCATGCTTTTCGGATAAGGGTTCTGATATAGAAAAATAGAATCCATGGCCTCTTGGTTCACAAACAAAACAAAGCTTCTGGAAGTAGTAATTTTATTGGCAATTTAAAGAAGTGCAACCAAAGTTTGTTTGTCTGTACTTTTCATCTGGGTCACAGGAGTGCAGTGCATGTTCTGTGACATGTTTTAAGCAGACACCAGCAGATGTCCCAGAGCCGTTCCAGGCTCAGGCACATGCCTGGCACGGCATCCGGCTCTGCCTCTCTGTGAGCCACTGAGAGCCTGAGCCAGCTGCTCCCGCCCCCTCCACAGTCCAGCACTCCAATGAGAATGGGGGGAGGGGGGGCAAGGCAGAGAGCTGTTGACTGACAGTCAACAGCTATCTGCTCTGGGAGCTCTGGGAACCAAGTGATCATGGTGTTAAATTGCTCGGTCTTAGAGCCAGTGGGGGACAGATGCAGCATCGGACAGATGCTGCATCCTCCTACATAGTTACATAGTAGTTGAGGTTGAATAAAGACGATAGTTCATCCAGTTAATCCTGTATAGATATGTGTGGATGTAATCATTTCACATACCCATGAATGTTTTGATCCTTGAGATGTACGTCCAAGAGTCTTTTAAAAGTAGCCTGAGGTTAAATCGCTTCTCCTCTAATCGCATTGTATGGCCTCGTGTCCTCATGCATGCGTTGCGACTGAATAGTTTTTTTTCTATGCTGAGATCACCATTGAGGTTTTTGTAAATTGCTATCATGTCCCCTCTCAGACGTCTCCTTTCCAGGGAGAATAAATCAAGTGCTTGTAAGCGCTCTTCATAATTAAGGTCCTCCAATCCCCTAATTAGTTTAGTTGCCCTTCTCTGGACTCTCTCCAGCTCCAACACATCCCTTCTGAGGATTGGCGACCAGAACTGGACAGAACACTCCAGATATGGTCGGACCAGTGTTTTATAAAGTGGTAGGATTATAGTTTTATCTCTGGAATACATCCCCCTCCTTATGCATGCTAATATTCTGCCGGCTTTGGCAGCTGCAGCTTGACATTGCATGCTATTGCTAAGTTTATCTTCTACTAAGACTCCCAGATCTTTCTCCCCCCTTGATTCCCCCAGAGGTTCCCTCCCTAAAGTGAATTGTGCATGTATGTTTTTAGTCCCCAAGTGTAATACCTTACATTTCTCCAAATTAAACCTCATTTGCAATGTAGTTGCCCACTCTGTTATTTTGTTCAGGTCATTCTGTAAGATTTCTGCCTCATGATGTGAAGTTATTGCCCTGCTTAATTTTGTGTCATCTGCAAAAACTGCGATTGAGCTAATAAACACATATTCAATGCTATTTATGAATAAATTGAACAAAATTGGTCCCAGGACTGAGCCTTGGGGGACCCCACTTACCACCCCAGACCAGTCTGAGTACGCGTAATTTATTACCACCCTTTTGACATGCCCCTTTAAACCAAATTCGCATCCAAGAGCAAACCTTGTGGTCGATGCCTGCAGCCCTTACAGTATTTTATAAATTAGGCGTTTTTGGGGAACTGTATCAAATGCCTTAGCAAAATCCAGGTACACCACATCCATTGGTCTCCCCCTATCTAGCTCACAGCTCACCTCCTTGTAGAATGTTAACAGATTGGTTTGACAAGAACGCATTTTTTAAATCTGTGCTGATTACTGCTGATGATGTTGTTCTCTTTAGCAAATTCTTCGATATAGTCCCTTATCATCCCTTCCAGAAGTTTACATACTACTGACGTCAGGCTGACCGGCTTATAATTTCCTGGGATATGCCTCTGCCCTTTTTTGAATATTGGTATCATGTTAGCTTTCCTCTAGTCACCCGGTACAGTTCCTGTCAAAATACTATCTGCAAAGATCAGGAACAGTGGTCAAGATATAACCTTACTGAGTTCTTTGAGTACTCTCGGATGTACACCATCCAGGCCTGGTGATTTACTTGTGTTAATTTTATCCAGCCTTTCCCTGATTTCACCCTCTTTTAGCCATGGCGGCAAGTCCAGTGAAGTACTGCTAACCATACAGTCATGGTCAGTGTACCCCTCCTTTTCTTGTGTAAAGACTGAGGAGAAGAAAGCATTAAGCACGGTTGCCTTCTCTGTGTCCTCTCTAACCATCCTCCCATCATCGTTAATTATGTGTGCAACATGCTCTGACCTCGTTTTTTTGCTGTTTATATATTTAAAGTATTTCATAGGGTTCTTTTTACGGTCCTCTGCTATTTGTCTCTCAAAGTTGATTTTAGCCATCTTGATTTTGTATTTACATTTTCTTATTTGATTCCTTGTATTGCTGGAAAGCCGATAATGTGCCCTCTGATTTATATTTCTTGAAGGCGATTTTTTTTACCTAATAAGATTTGTTACATTATGGTTTAGCCAGCCAGGTTTGGCTTTGCTCTTCTAAATTTATTTCCCATAGGAATGCACTGTGAGACGCTTTTGTTTAATATGTTCCTAAAGCATTCCCATTTTTCCTCCGTGGTTAGTGTTCCTAGGGTTTGGTCCCAGTTTATTTTCTCTATCATTGAGCACAGCTTGGGAAAGTTTGCCCTTCTGAAGTTAAGGGTTCTTATGTTCCCCTCTTGCCTTTCTATATTGTGATTTACGCTAAATATGATCATCCTGTGATCGCTAGAACCCAAGTTGTCCCGGACTCCTACCTCCGAGATTAGATCTGGGTCATTAGTAATTAACCACTTTACCACTAGAGCATTTTGCTGTCTTACGTCTGGGCCACTTTTTGCGATTCGGCGCTGTGCGACTTTAACTGACAATTGCGCGGTCGTGCGACGCCATACCCAAACGAAATTTACGTCCTTTTTTTTCCCATAAACAGAGCTTTCTTTTGGTGGTATTTGATCACCTGTGCGATTTTTACTTTTTGCGCTATAAACAAAAAAAAGCGTTTATTTTGAAAAAATAACAATATTTTTAAAATTTTTTTATATGAAATTCCCCCCAAAAAAGATGTAAAAAACAATTTTTTTTAAAATTTTTGGCCAATTTGTTTTCTGCTACCCATGTTTGGTAAAAAAAAAATCGCAATAAGCGTATTTTGATTGGTTTGCGCAAAAGTTATCGCGTTTACTAAGGGAAAGATTTATGTCATTTTTGGTGGGTTTTTTTTTAACGAGTAATGGCGGCGATCTGCGATTTTTTTTTTTGCGGGACTGCGACATTGCGGCGGACAGATCGGACCCTTGACTGACATTTTTGACACTTTTGGGGGTACCAGTGACATTACTGCAGCAATCAGTGCTATATATATGCACTGTTACTGTAAAAATGACACTGGCAGGGAAGGGGTTAATTTTATTGGAGAGGGAGGGGTTAATGTATGCCTGGTGCTTACTGACGTGTGGGGGGGGGAGGTGACTGAGTGAGCCAGGGACAGATCGGATGTTCAGCTATGCTGAACACTCCGATCTGTCACTCCCTGTCACTTAGGAGATCCTCCCGCTCTGTTTAACTGGATTCCCCGACGATCGGGGCAGAGCAGCGGCGATCTACGCTGCTCCTCCCCTGGCCCGACTCCCGCTGTGAATGAAAACAGCAGGAGCGCGCCTCCGGCGGCGCGCGAGCGCCGCCTACAGGGGGAGGAGTCTGGCGACGTAGGTCTACGTCGTCAGACCTACAAGAGACACTTTGCCGCAGTAGTACTACGGTACTCAGCGGTAAAGTGGTTAATAGATCCAGCACTGCATTCTTTCTAGTAGGAGAATCCACTAGCTGAGACATGTAGTTGTCCTGTAGTTGTCCTGTTTTCATAAAGAGATGGGCCTTTAGTGAGTGTGCAGTCCCCTCTTTCCAGTCAATGTCGGGATAATTGAAGTCCCCTAATATGATGACTGGTCCCAGCTTTGCCGAGTTACCCAACAGTGATATAAATTTTAGCTCTACCTCCTCCCTTTGGTTGAGTGGCCTATAACAAACCCCCACTATTACTTTCCAATTTTCTTCTTCTCTATGGAGTTCTACCCACACGGATTGTAACTCCGTACTCATCCCTTCCAAAATATCACTCTTATCTACCACCCTTACATTATTCTTGACATAGAGACATAACCCTCCCCCTCTTTTCCCTTCCCTGTCGTTCCGATACACAGAATACCCTTGGATATTGGCCAGCCAGTCATGTGAGGGGTCGAACCAAGTTTCTGTTATTCCCACAAGGTCTATGTCCTCCTCATGTATTAACAGTTCAAACTCATCCATTTTATTAGCTAGGCTCCTGGCATTTGCGTTGCGTATACCCCTCTTAGTTTTGTGGAAGTTGGTAGTGAATAGTGCTTAAGTTTATTACTGTTTGGTCTGAGGTTTGTCCGCACAGACCCCCCAATGGTTGACGTTACGGATCTACTGTCGCTGCTGACCCCAATAATACCTTCTGTCCTTTGTTCCCTCCTAACTGACTCTACCTCTGTGCCTTCCCCCCTAACTCCTAGTTTAAAAGCCCCTCCAACTTTGTGTCCATCTTTCTCCCCAATAAAGCTGTACCATCCCCATTAAGGTACAGCCTGTCCTTACTAAAGAGCCGGTAGCCGACTGAGAAGTCAGCCCAGTTCTCCAGTAACCCGAACCCCTCCTTCCTACACAAGTTTCTCAGCCACTTGTTCAGTTCCCTAATCTCCTTCTGCCTCTCCGGTGTGGCTCGAGGTACAGGCAGTATTTCAGAGAAAATCACCTTGGAGGTCCTATTCCTCAATCTATTCCCTAAGTCCCTGAAGTCATTCTTTAAGATCCTCCACCTTCCTCTCACTTGGTCCTCCCCAGCCCCACCCAATAATCTGTTCACCCGATCCTTGATGTGCCACACTCGAGCGCCCGGTAAACAACATACTGTTCAGCTACCACAATCATTTTGACAGATTGCCCTCTCTGTTCTCTTGATAATTGAGTCCCCTACTACCACTAAACTCAGGTATGTTCGGCTCATCACTACTCTTCAGCCTCCATAAATGTCCCCACCATTAAACACTTCCGGAAGTGTTGGATGCATGCTTTCCCCACTGTGCACCATGATTCCTTTCTCTGACCACTATATCACTGTAATATTTCAAAGGTAATTATAGAAGGTGCATTGCATGAAACAAAGGGGAGATAGGAGACACAATCCACTGAAGAATTGAGTATGCAACTTCTCTTTACAGGAAACTGACAGTTTTATTTAATTGTAAGCCAGACAGGGTCTCTTTAAAGTGTAATATTTTCCACAACTATATCCTAGCACCTAATGATATATCATATAAGAAAATACTATGCCAGGATTCCGTTGTAGCATTTTACTAAGAATAATTAATGGGGATCTTGGGGACATGTTAAAGATCACAAGGGATAAAGAATGAAGAGATTCATGCAGTTTGTAGATTTTCCCACAGTATTTATGTTTCTTTATTGAGCTGAATATTATTTGTACCACGGAGTCATTTCTACTGATAAATAATCAGCAAAATTTATAGTTACGTTCATGTTCAGCCTACGCTAATTTTATAAAATTTGCTTAATGTAATTCAAACAAGCAGAGCAGACAGACAACAAAAAGGCACTAAGCATTATTTAAGGGGCAATTATGTACATAGCAGAGATGAACAAATGGGTTCATTCACTGTTTGGTCTTTGAAAAACATGCTGTTTTAGTGCACTTTTAACTTATCTTTTTGTGTGTGCTTTTCTGCGAGTTTTGTTCCTTTGCCAGGAGCATTTTAGGCTCTTGATATGTAGCTTTTTCACGTGTTACAAATATATTTTATAGAAATTTGTTCATACACAAGTAAAAATACAGGGTTAGGAAACCTTTGAGAGGTGTTGCGGGGCCCCTAACTAGCAAGGCCTAACTATATAGTAAGGAAAACTTATATTAAAAAAAAGATATAAAAAAAAATATATAAACTGATGCCTCGTACACACGCAACGATAATTGGCCGTGAATTTTCGGCCAACGTCCGATCGGCCGTTTTTCGGCTTGTTAGTATGATGCTTCCGACAACCGACTCCGACTTTTTGGCCGAAAAAAATTTGGTGTGCAGGCTATAAAATTTTTGTTGGCGTCAACACAACGGCCGATTTTCCGTCAGTCAGTACAGATTTCGGCAGACAAAAATCTGATGAGCAAGACTGGGCATGCTCAGAGAAGAAAAAACACACGGAAAGTAAACCAGCATATGACATCACTTCTGAAGTAGATTTTTGTTGGCCGAGAAAATTTGTGTGCAGTCAAGGCACATTCCAACCAACAAAACACCACTCTGGACAAAAGTCGGACGATCGGTCGGCCGATAATCGTTGCGTGTGTACGAGGCATTAGCCTACCTTAACAGTGGACAGTGTCAGTCAATAGAGCAGTGAACACTGTCGGTGGGGCAGAGGACAGTGTCAGTAGGGCAGGTGACGGTGTGGGTAGAGCAGAGGGTGGTTTCAGTAGGGTGGTGGAGGGTGTTTGCAGGGCAGAGGTTGGTGTGTCAGTAGGGCAGTGGACAGTATCAATAGGACAGTGCTCTTTGTCAAAAGGGCAGCTGATGCTGTCAGTAGGGCAGAGTTTGGTGTTAGTAGTTCTTTATTTTATTTATTTTATTTTGTTTCTTTTTTTTTTATAACAGCCCTGTTGGGGGGGGGGGGGGGTTGCTTTGGTGAAATATCAGGCGTATACACAGATGTTTTTGAGACAGAGAAAAGAGATTGAGGACTGTGTCCTCAATTTCCATCTCTGCATCCTCAACTGCACAGATTAAATTAACAGGTAGAGCTTTGCAATTTTCCCTGTTCATTGAACTAGTTAGAAGCTGATTGGCTACCATGCACAGCTGCACCAGATTTTGCACAGTCCAGTTTCAGTAAATAAACCCCACTGTGTTAATTCAGAAAAGAAATAACATATTTACTAGCCCCTTCCCCTGCTCTCCATCTTGAAATGATCCCCCGAAGCAACTGGTGGGAGAGGAGAGAAGCCATCAGCGCTGCGATGGGTGGGTGATCAGGGGAGCACAGGGGGGGCCTGGGCAGCAGAAGGAAGGGGAACCTAGACAGGAGGGGTGGCAGGGGCAGTATTTACTGAAAGCAATCCTCTGGAGTTCCCTCCGCAGCAGCTGAAAGATGGGGAGAGGAGGAGAAGGTGGCATTTAGGCGATACAGGGGGAACTACAGGGGATACAGGCTCCCTTCTGCTTGTCAGCGTTGCAGCATACTAAGGTATTCCTTACCTGCACCGCTCTGCATATGTCGGAGGAATAGTCCAGGGGTCAGCAGGGAATGGATGTAATCTACCCGTTACCTGCTTGCGATTGACAGGTAGATCCTGATTGACGGGTTGCCAACCACCGCTTTACATGTATTTTACCCACATTACTATTCAATTAAAATGTTCAGCTTTTTTACACTCCATTAGCGAGGTTACCCCTCAAATTAGGACACCAGGCAGGAGCATACATCCCAAAATGTCTAAAATGCATAAGTGGGGCACAGCACAAAATATATAGTCATTGGTCACTGGTCACACCTGTCACGTTCTTAGTTATGTGGGCCATAAAGTAATATGCAAAAATTAAATGGTTAAACTGACAAGTGTTTTTTTCCCCATTACTACTCCTTAGTGCTTAAATTAACCTTTCAATATAAAAATGCAATAATTTATAGCATAGATGAAACCTTTAGTGTAGTATGACACTTTTAGTAGTTAAATGATAACTTCTAACTAAAACCTAATTTTCTAAAGATTTATACATCTGGCCAGAAGAGAGGGACAACTTAGGAAGAAAGAAGGACAGAGGGATCCGGTTCCAAAAAGTCACAGCCTCCAAACTGAAGGATAGTTGGGAAATATAAGGAAGTGAAGAAACATCTTTAACAGCAACACAGGCACAAATAAAAATGCATTTTTAGTAAAAGGAGAAACACAGAGCAGCTGTATCCATGTAAAGCTATAGATGCTACTAGGGAGGGGCCGAACGACCGCCTGTTTGGTTTGCTCCAGAACTTTCTAACATAGCGTAAGTGCGGAACCGAAAAACAAATCCCATTGAAGTCTATGGGACCCAAACTGGAAAAATCAAAAGTGAAGGCTTATATGCAAGTAATTGGGCATACAATGGTTATGGGGTCCGGGTACTGCCCTGGGGGACATGTATTAATGAAAAAAATGTTTGTAAAATAGGTAATTTTTAACCACTTTACCACTAAGCCTATTTTTGACACTTTTTGTTTACAAGTTTAAATCAGTATTTTTTGCTAGAAAACTACTTAAAACCCTCAAACATTATATATATATATATATTTTTTTTAGCAAAGACTCTGGAGAATAAAATGGCGGTCATTGCAATATTTTTTGTCACGCGGTATTTGCGCAGCGGTCTTTCAAACTCCATTTCTTTTGAAAATTACGAAAAATCACATTTCACTGCATTAAAAAAAAAAAAAAACGAAACAGTAAAGTTATCCCATTTTTTTTGTATATTGTGGAAGACGATGTCACGCCGAGTAAATAGATACCCAACATGCTACGGTTTAAAATTGCGCACACCCGCGGAATGGCAACAAACTAAGGTCAATAAAATCTCCATAGGCGACGCTTTAAAAATGTTTAAGGGTTATCAGTTTAGATTTAGAGTGTTGCTCTTTTTTTTTTATTATTGCTCACGCTCTGACGATAGCGGCGATCCCTCACATGTGTTGTTTGAACAGTGATTTCATTTGCGGCTCAACTTCCATATACGTTTTCTTTCGCGCGCGAGCTAACGGCGACGGGGGCGGCTAAATATTTTTTTTTCTCCTATTTATTTTATTTTTTTTTAATTCTAACACAGGTTTTTTTTTTTTTTTTTTAAATCTGATCACTTTTATTGCTGTCACAAGCAATAGAAACATCCCTTGTGACAGCAATATGCAGTGACAGGTACTCTTTATGGAGAGATCGAGGGTCTAAAAGACCCTCGACTCCTCCACTACACTTCCATGTATTCAAAACACCGAAAACTGCATTTTTGAATACTGTCACTTTTTGAATCTGCCGCCTTTAGCAGCAGAGTAACCCGGACGTGACGTCATGGACGGTGCCTCCAGGTTACTTAATCGGAGACCCGGTCAAAGCCACTTCTGGCTTTGATCGGGACTCCATCCAGCTGGCGGACGTGCCAGCTGGGTGCTCGGGTCTCCCGGTGGGACGGGCGGGGGGCGGCGGGAGGGGGGGGGGAGTCCCCTCCCGCTCGCTGGAGTAACGATTGAGCGGCTCCCGAGCCGCATCGGTCGTTACCGTCGGAAAGCCGACCGCCGGCTCTAAAAAACGGCATCACCCCGGTACAACCACGCAAAGTCAGCCAACTTAGGTCTACGTCGTTAGATGCTAAGTGGTTAAATAAGCAGTGATTTACTATTGCCTATAGTGAAAGCACCAAAATGAGAAAAAGCAATAAAAATTTAAAATTCCTTTAAATTTTGTACCTGGGTGGTCCGCTTAGTCTACCTGTAAAGTGGTACATCTGTACTGCGAATAGAAGCTGTTGCAGAAATAATTGCATTTATAAAGCCCAAAAAATGACATTTTCCCTGCAAGCTTTCTTTCTTTTATAAACAATGGCTTGGGGAGCCAGTCTGTATGATGAGGCCACAATGTAGTGCACTGGGAACAAGATTAGGGATTTTTTGGATAAATTCTGGTCTCTCTTCCGCAGACTTTGGATAGAAATAAGAGGTGTGGAAAAATTGGTCTTTGTGTGTCGAAGGTGCCTTCACATCATAACCCTATAGAGGAACTCTTGATGAAAGCAAGAATTAGCCTTGCTGTCAAAAATTGAAATGATATGCACCTGTCCAACAGGTGGGGAAACATTGGTCTTTGAGTGTCTGTGGCGCCTTCACACCATAACCCTATAGAATCTTGTTAGCGGTGGTGGTCTTGATCAGGGTCAGGTGCATCCGGCTGCATCGCTATCTAGACGGCTTGCTCCTCCTGTCTCAGGCCAAGTCTCAGCTAGCATCTGGGTCAAGACATTACCGATCTCCAGGAATTCAGGTGGATCCTCAATTTTGAGAAAAGTCACCTGGTGCCCACACAGTCTCTCTTGTTTCTTGGGGCTCAGTTCAATACAGTGGAAAGCACTATCTCTCTGCCTGAGGAGAAAATTTCAGTAGCCTGGGACAGGATTGTACTCACTCTATCTTCTTCCCATCTCAGTGCCCGGCAGTGCCTAAGGGTGATAGGGACTCTGGTAGCCACAGCCCCCATGGTAAAATGGGCATTTTGGAGGATGCCCCCCCCTTTCAGAGAGTCTTTCTTCAGCAGTGGACATCAGGGGAACTTAGCTCAACACATCTTTCTAACTTCAACCATGAAGAGGTGTCTTCCCTGGTGGTTGCTACAGGAGAATCTCCTCAATTGTCATTCCATAGCTTCCATTTCATGGATCACGGTAACCTCGGACGCCAGCAATACTGGGTGGGGAGCTCACTGTTTGTCTAAAATGGCGCAGGGCAGATGGCCCTTTCCCTCCCGCGGAGTAGTCTCCAATGTCCTAGAGCTTCTGGCTGCCTACAGAGCACTTCAAACCTCTCGTCATCTGACTCCAGATGCTCAGGCTGGACAACACAACAGAAGTGGCCTACGTGAAGAGACAGGGGGGAACTCGCAGCCTGTCCATTCCTCTGGGAGGTGGAGCCAATTATGTCCTGGGCACAGAAGAACCTGTCCAATATGTTGGCAGCTTATGTTCTGGGAGTACAGAACGTGGAGGCAAACTTTCTCTCTCGGGTCAGGCTCGGGGTAACAAGGAGTGGTCCCTCCACCAGGTAGTCTTCAAGTGAATTCAGTCCCTGAGGTTCTCTCTGGAGGTCGACATCTTTGCAGTTCCGTGCAGCAGAAACTTTCGTAATACTACACAAGGTTCCGAGATTCCCGGGCCTTTGGAGTGGATGCTCTAACGGACCGCTGGAAGTTTCGCAGAGCCTATGCCTTCCCACCGGTCCTAATTATTCTTCAGTTTCTCCGGAGGCTGAGGATGGCTGAAATCGCATCGCACAGACATTGCATGTGATCTGCACAGCAATGTGGTGTGAATCACATGCGATGTCTGGCATCGCAATAGTGTGAACTGGCACTTAAACTGGCACACATGCATAGGTTTTCTTTTGTTCAGCCAGTGGGCTGAAATAAAAAAAAAACACCAACAGATTCATCCATCCACACAAGAGAGGTGGATGCAGAAATCCCCTCCACGAGACGTATTCTGACAGTGGAGACTCTTCTCAGCAGTGCAGGTGATCGGCTGCATGCCGCTGATAGAACAAGGTTTTTCAGCATGCTGCAACACATCACTTACTGTCTGTGATCAAATCTTTGAATAGGTTAGGAATATACTGGAACTTTTCAGGCTCTACATAGATGTATTCCACATATACACTACAGTAAAACCTAGGTTTGAGAGCGTTTTGCAAGACAAGCAAATTTTTTAAATACATGTTGACTTGATATACAAGTGATGTCTTGATATACAAGTAGCATCATGTCACAACTGAGTATAAAAGAGAAGAGGGCGCCTCTAAGTGTAGCAATATGGTTACATTCAATGAAGGTACAACATTTGGCAACTCACATGGTTAATGAATAAAACAGGCACATCTAAGTATGCAGGCATCTGTGGTAAAGCTGTCCACATAGACCATCCTCCACACCGCCATCTACGTCATCCCTTCCACACCGCGCTCCACGAGCACTTCAAGTCTCACTTTCATTACCTCAGGGTAGTCTTCCCAGTCATGATTGCAGACTGATGGCGGTTAGAGCTGGTGGTGCAGAAGATGGTCTATGTGGACAGCTCTACCCCGGATGCCTGCATACTCACTGTAGATGTGCCTCTTTTAATCATCAACCACGTGAGTTGCTAAATGTTGTACCTTCATTAAACGTAACCATATTGCTACACTTAGAGGCGCCTCTCTTCTCTTTTATACTCTGTAGCTACTGCTGGATTTTACTTCTAATCCCTTTGTGGATGGACATTTTATTGTTACATAACCTATCACATTGCTATCATTTTTTTATATGGACTATAAACTGAAGGATTTATGAATAAATGATTGTGGAACCAATCATCTGAGTTTCCATTATTTCTTATGGGGAAATTCGCTTTGATATACTTTATGAGTGCTTTGGATTACAAGCATGTTTCCGGAACGAATTATGATCACAATCCAAGGTTTTAATGTATATCTTTTTAAAATGCATGATTTTCATTAAGATATAGTGTGTATGTGGAATAAATCTGCAGTGTGTAGAGCAGTGGCGGCTGGTGCTCAAAATTTGGGGGGGGCGCAAACAGAAAAATGTAATAGGCATTGCGCAGCAAAAAATTGCATGACTGAGGTCACAAAAGTTTGAAAGGGGCCTTTAGTTATCAAAGTATAGTGTGCCCCCTTCAATGCAGAGTGACCAGCGTGCCCCCTTCAATGTAGAGTGACCACAGCGTGCCCCCTTCAATGCAGAGTGACCACAGCATGCCCCCTTCAATGCAGAGTGACCACAGCATGCCCCCATCAATGCAGAGAGACCACAGCATGCCCCCATCAATGCAGAGTGACTACAGCATGCCCCCATCAATGTAGAGTGACCACAGCTTGCCTCCATCAATGTATAGTGACCACAGTGTGCCCCCATTAATGCAGAGTGACCACAGCGTGCCCCCATCAATGCAGAGTGACCACAGCGTGCCCCCATCAATGTAGAGTGACCACAGCATGCCCCCATCAATGCAGAGTGACCACAGCGTGCCCCCATCAATGTAGAGTGACCACAGCGTGCCCCCATCAATGTAGAGTGACAACAGCGTGCCCCCATCAATGCAGAGTGACCATAGCGTGCCCCCTTCAATGTAGAGTGACCACAGCGTGCCCCCATCAATGTAGAGTGACCACAGCATGCCCCCATCAATGCAGAGTGACCACAGCGTGCCCCCATCAATGTAGAGTGACCACAGCGTGCCCCCATCAATGTAGAGTGACCACAGCGTGCCCCCATCGATGTAGAGTGACCACAGCATGCCCCCTTCAATGCAGAGTGACCACAGCGTTCAGAGAGACCAGTGCACTTACCTGATGCAGCGGCGGCTTTTCCTCAGTCCTCCGTGTCTCCCGAGTCCTCCTCCTTCTCCTTGGCCAATGGCAAAAGTTTGCCTTTCAGCCAATCAGGAAACGGGTCTTGGACCCACTTCCTGATTGGCCAGGAGGAGGATCCATGTGACAATAGCGAATATTTATTCGCTATTGTCACACAATGGGTGGGCTCAGGGCGCATTGCTCTGCGCCCTGGGTCCACCCTTTTCTGAAGCCTATTAGAGCCTCTGGCTCTAATCATGTGCTTCAGAAGAAGAAAAACCCCATTGAACTCCATGCGTCCGGCGCCCCACATGTAGATTAGGGAGCTGGGTGCATGGATGGGGGGGCGGCGCCCCTGCGCCCCCAACGCACCGGCTGCCACTTGTGTAGAGTCTGAAAAGTCCCAGTATATTCCTATCCTATTCAAAACATTTTACTTTCTCTTTAGTAAACCTGCACTGAAAGGGTCAGTACAGGCTTACAGCACAGCATTACACAGTGTGGAAGACAGGACAGGTCAGGACTCACAGGAGGAGAAAATCCAGTCATCTATTTGTCATCTCTTATCTTCAGTCTACCCGAGGAGAGGTCCGATGTCTACTGGGCAGAAAGCAGTGATCGGGGCTGCAGTGTAGTGCTGTCTGCTTGCTCCGCCCACTTGTACTGGACCTCTCACTGTACCGATCCAGCTGGCCAGCCTGTGAGAAACCTGTGCGAGAGTGTTTCTCTCCTTTCCAGCAAGGGGCGGATAAGCCTGCAGAAGCTATGGGCTTATTATTGGTTCTGCTTTTGAACAGGCTTTAGCAACACAGAGAAAAAAGGTGATGCTCGAGAGTTTTAGTGCCCTCTCCCTCTGCCCAGGGCAGCTTCCCCTCCCACCCGCCCCTTGTACCGGCTCTGGGTCTAGTCATAATTGCCATCCCTCCAGATCCAGGAAGCCCACTGGTACATTCCCAATTTTGGATAGCTTAATTCAACAAGGCCTTGTGCTCTTCAGAGTATACAAATTCATGCCAGTAGAACCATTTTTTGAGGAATTTATCTTGGAGGCCCTTTTCAGTGGCCACCAGGTTCTCAAGGCCTACTTACAGTATATTTTAATGTATTTATACCTATATACAGTACATTATGTCCAAGATGGAGGGTCTGTTAGATTAGTGTCAGGGACCACACTTCACAGCAGGGGCTTCCACATATATTTGCAAATATATGCATACAAAACCTGTGTTTGTATCATAAGTTAACAAAGCAGTGCATCTTTTCTTTTTTTTTTTTTGCTGACTAGTTGGTGGGTGTGCTGGGACATTTTTGTATATCATTGTTTTACCATAGCCTACTATATCCAAAACCCCAAGAAGTTTGGCTAAAGATAGACTTTAAGACTTCATGCACACTGTGCGCCTTTGGATGCCGTTTCTCCTTATACAGGAAAAGCAGCTTAAAAAAAAGTGGCAAAAGCCGCGTTTTTCATAAGTGTTCATGGGTGTTTCCTTTTTTTTTTTCTGCCTAAATGCTCCTCTCTGAATGCGCAAGTGATTTTTTTTTTTTGTCTGCCTCTGAATGCTCCTGTCTGTAAATGCCTGTGTGTGCATGGACACACAGGCAAACCTAGAGGGGCGTTTAGAGGCAGAAAAAAAAAAATTGACAAACACCTGTAAAGTGGGCGTTCTTTAGATGTGGTGTGCATGACGCCTTAAACATGCATTCTTCTTGCGTTGCTGTACAGCAAAACCTAAGATTGCGAGCATAATTTGTTCCGGAAACCTGCCTGTAATCCAAAGCACTCTTATATCAAAGCAAATTTCCCCATAAGAAATAATGGTAACTCAGGTGATTCGTTCCACAAGCATTTATTCAGAAGTCCTTCAGTTTAAAGTCCATATAAAAGGATTATGTGATAGGTTGTGTAACCATAAAATGTCCATCCACTAATGGCAGCCTCCACAAAGGGATTAGAAGCAAAATCCAGCAGGAGCTACAGTGTATAAAAGAGAAGAGAGGTGCCTCTAAGGCCCCTTTCACACAGGGGAGTCCGTCGTCGGACTCCGTTTATCTCAGCGGGGGATCGATCCGCCGATCCCCAGTTGAGCAGGCGGATTGCAGCTCTGTCTCCGCGCTGTGTGCGGAGACAGAGCTGTCAGGTCCCCGCTGTACTCTATGGGGAAATCGGATGGGAAGGGACCGCCTGTAGGGTTTCCATCCGTCCAGATTTGACGGATCGGATTGGATTTCAGCGGACATGTCTCCCCTGACATCTGATGCCCCATAGAGATGCATGGGGCATCCGTTCAGATCCGCCAAAAAAACGGACAGGCGGATCTGTGTGAAAGGGGCCTAAGTGTAGCAATGTGGTTACATTTAATGAAGGTACAACATTTAGCAACTCACATGGTTTATGATTAAAAGAGGCACATCTAAGTATACAAGCATCCGGGGTAAAGCTGTCCACATAGACCGTCCTCCTCAGTCTGCAATCGTGACCGGGAAGACTACCCTGCAGTAGAGCGATCTTAAAGCGAGGCTTGAAGCACTCATGCAGCGCAGTTTGGAAGGGACGACGTAGATGGCACTGCGGAGGATGGTCTATGTGGACAGCTTTACCCCGGATGCCTGCATGCTTAGATGTTTTATTCATCAACCATGTGAGTTGCTAAATGTTGCACCTTTATTAAATGTAACCATATTGCTACAATTAGAGGCGCCTCTCATTTTTTATACTGAGTTGTGATATGACACTACTTGTTTTTTGAGGACATCGCTTGTTTATGAAGTCAAAATTTTATAAAAAATGTTTGCTTGTCTTGCAAAACGCTCTCAAAACAAGTTACTCTCAATCCAAGGTTTTACTGTATATTTTAAAGGGTGTCAGTATGCATTTTACATATGTTTTGCTGCATTTTCGTGTATGTATTTCCTGGTATTAACACATATTTTTTACTGCATATCGTCCCAACTTTGGAACATGAGAAAGAGGTACACCTGGGGATGGACTAGACATACAGTGCCTTGCGAAAGTATTCAGCCCCCTTGAACTTTGCGACCTTTTGCCACATTTCAGGCTTCAAACATAAAGATATAAAACTGTAATTTTTTGTGAAGAATCAACAACAAGTGGGACACAATCATGAAGTGAAACAAAATTTATTGGATATTTCAAACTTTGTTAACAAATAAAAAACTGAAAAATTGGGCGTGCAAAATTATTCAGCCCCTTTACTTTCAGTGCAGCAAACTCTCTCCAGAAGTCCAGTGAGGATCTCTGAATGATCCAATGTTGACCTAAATGACTAATGATGATAAATAGAATCCACCTGTGTGTAATCAAGTCTCCGTAGAAATGCACCTGCACTGTGATAGTCTCAGAGGTCAGTTTAAAGCGCAGAGAGCATCAGTGCTATGTATATGCACTGTTACTTTAAAATTAACTTTATTTGAGAGGGAGGGGCTGTGTGTGTCCCTAGGGGCGTGATTCTAACTGTGATTGGCTGTGACTTGAGCTGTAGGAACACTGATTAACGCTCCTACATAGTAGAACCGTATGATCAGTGTTTCTACACAGGGGAGAATGACAGGCAGCTTGTTTACACAAGCTGCCTGCCTTTCTCCCTCTCCCCCGACGATCGCAGAGTGAGCGGCGGACATCGGGTCCGCCGGTCACACGCGCGGGGGGGGCCCCCGTGACCGCGCGGGAGCGCGCCGCCGGCAGCGCGCGGGAGCTCCCCAGAGCCTCACAGGCTAGTGACGTATATATACATCACTTTGCCTGTGAGGGGCTGACCGCCGCAGTATATCTACTTGCGGTGGTCGGCAAGCGGTTAAGGGGGCTGAATAATTTTGCACGCCCAATTTTTCAGTTTTTTATTTGTTAAAAAAGTTTGAAATATCCAATAAATTTCATTCCACTTCATGATCGTGTCCCACTTGTTGTTGATTCTTCTTAAAAAATTACAGTTTTATATCTTTATGTTTGAAGCCTGAAATGTGGCAAAAGGTCGCAAAGTTCGAAGGGGGCCGAATACTTTCGCAAGGCACTGCGTGGTAAATATAGTTTGAGCCTATATAATGTATATAGTCTATAGTCATTGTGCACAAATTCATATCACATAACACAAAAAGTAAATATTATTATAATTGAACAATGATTCCTTAAGGCAATTCTATAAAAACATAAAATGTTGATGGAGTTATCAGCAGTCTCTCCTTCACGCATGATCTGGGACAGTTCTCACCAGCTCTTTCTGTAGGCTACAGGCTGTAGCCTGTGTGTGCAGTTCATGAGAATGCAACTTTCTTCTTTACAAATGACATTTGCACAAATCGTTTGGTAAATCAGGCCCTTTGCCTTGCCACTCAAAGACCTGATTAGGACCAATTCACTACATTTGTGCCCAAGTGTTTGCAGTGGTGGAAATTAGCTAAGTCTTGTACCGCATAACACGAGATTATGATTATCACAGGAATATGCTTCAGCAAACACATTTTGAGTATTTCTTCATTTCATATGTCATTATTATTTTTCCATAATCTCCAGACTCACAACTCTAGAGTGTATGATATATATCACAGGTGTCAGAGATGTATAGTATTGTTATATTTATAATGACAAGATTGATTGTATTCATCTCAGTCCTTCATGTGATTTTGTGGAAAGCTTATTTCCATTAACTATCTGAATCAGCAGCCTTTAACCTCTAGCATTCAAGTGTGCAGAATACATTTGTAAAAATGCATTGCTGAAATGTTTGTAGGAGGGCAGATACAAGAGCAAAGAAATATTTTCAGCAGACCACATAGAATTTGAAATGCAGTGTTGTGAAAGGTAATTTTCCCTTTTCAGTTTCTCCATATGAATTGTAACTTACAGTGGTGTTGTTAGGCCCAAGGAAAATGGTACATGTCCTGTGTTTATTGTTGGGTGGCCCAGGTGTTTGGAGCTAAGACTGAATTAAAATTGGTGGCCATCTTGGCCTACTATGTACCCCAGCTGCCTGATATTAGTGCCTCCAATACCAGCTGTACTCTGGAGAGGAGGGACAACCATAGTGGCATGCTGATGTTAGACATGCTGCCTGTCCCCAGTGCCTCAACCACTTGGAACTCCGGAGAGCATGGGAATGCAGGCCACACTTATTCCCTCTCAAAAATGCTACTTTAAATTCCTAACATGTGAATAAAAAACAGACAGAATATCGGATGGCAAAATTTATGGCTGCGGCACATTTATTGATGTAAATAAACTCTTAATGAATAATAACATCATATTCTGACCATTCATTATTATTTATACTGTCTGGTAAATTAGCAAATATCTTTAATTTCTTGACTCGGGACGAAGGTATCTGTTAACCACTTGCCGACTGCCTAACGCCGATCTACGTCGGCAGTCAGCCCCTCACAGGCAAAGCGACGTAGGTCTACGTCGCTAGCCTGTGAGGGTCTAGGGAGCGAGCGCGCGCCGCCGGAGGCGCGCTCCCGCGCGGTCACGCACCCCCCCGCGCGTGTGACCGGTGGACCCGATGTCCGCCGGTCACTCTGCGATCGTCGGGGGAGAGGGAGAAAGTCAGGCGGCTTGTGTAAACAAGCTGCCTGTCATTCTCCCCTGTGTATGAAGGATGATCATACGGTTCTACTATGTAGAACCGTTGATCACTGTTCATACATCTGAAGCCACAGCCAATCACAGTAGAAAGTACGCCCCTAGGGACACACATAGCCCCTCCCTTTAAAAAAAAGTTAACCCCTTCACTGCCAGTGTATTTTTACAGTAACAGTGCATTTGTATAGCACTGATTACTGTAGAAATGTCACTGGTAACCCCAAAAGTGTCAAAAATGTCAGTCAAGGGTCCGATCTGTCCGCCGCAATGTTGCAGTACCGCAAAAAAAATCGCAGATCGCCGCCATTACGCGTTAAAAAAAAACAACAAAAATGACAAAAATCTTTCCCTTTGTTAGTAAACGCGATAACTTTTGCGCAAACCAATCAAAATACGCTTTTTGAGATTTTTTTTACCAAACATAGGTAGCATAAAACAAATTGGCCGAAAATGTTAAAAAATTTTAATTTTTACATTTTTTAGGGGGGAATTTCATATAAAAAAATGTGAAAAATATTGCTATTTTTGCAAAATTTACGCTCTTTTTTTGTTTATAGCGCATGATCAAAAAATCGCACATGTGATCAAATACCACCAAAAGAAAGCTCTGTTTGTGGGAAAAAAAGGACGCCAAATTCGTTTAGATACAGCGTCGCACGACCGCGCAATTGTCCGTTAAAATCACGCAGTGCCGAATCGCAAAATACCCCCTGGTCAGGAAGGGGGTAAAATCTTCCGGGGCTTAAGTGGTTAATTACATATTATACCCAACAGAAATTTCAGCCTAATACTTACAACTTTATTAAAGGTTAACTCCACTTTCGTGGGGAAAAAAAAAAAATAGGAAATAAAGAAAAAACAATATTGCGTATGTATACAATTGCGACACAAATCATATTGTAATCGAATGTTATTAAAAATGACCTTTCCTTTTCAATCTGCACCTGTTATTTTCTGATGTCATTTTCTGAAAATGCAATGCAATATGGCTACCTGGAGTTGTTCTGTACACAGAATGTGTACTGACCACACCCCAGAAACATCATTTCCTGCTTGTGTGATTGGCTCACCAATTTTCCCAGAAGTCTGCCTAAGATACAAGTCAGATTTCTGGCATCTCCTGCAACAAAAATTTCCTTTTTGGTGAGATACTCCCAATAGGAACACGTCTAAAGGGATGCGGGCCCAGCGTTTTTCCTCATTAGTGCTCTGCAGCTGCCACAGCTGATTGATAATTATGAAACCACTCCCATTAGACCCACTCAGCACAGAGGCACAGAGGAACAAATAATGATTTCTTCAGAATAACAAAAGGTAGGAATCTGCAACAAAGTTTGTTACAATCCTTGTACATAAAGCAAATAGAGGGAGATCTTTTTTTCTCAAAAAAAGTGGAGGTACGCTTTAAATGCAAAATTCCAACTTTGCTCAGTCATAAAGGACTTGAGCGCAAATAGCATAAATCCTAACCAGTCCCCCCTGTCAATAAAAAGGGTAACAAACCACAAAAATGTGCAACAAGGGAGTGGGGTGGGGAGCTCGCTGCACTGTCACAGAGCCACTGGCAGCAACCTTATAGCAGGGGGTCTTTATATAATAAGCCCCACTTTCTATCTTTTGTATCACGTGACCTTCTCAAATATTCTAAAGGTCACGTGATACCTCTCCTTCCTGCCTAAACCCTGTTTTCCCAACTATGCCCTTTCTTAAATATTTAAAAGTGCAGTACTCCAAATATTTTTTTAAATAGAGGGAGGAGCGACCGCATGTCCATGTTGTCGGGCCCAACTTCTTTTGCCCTCCTTTTCATTCTTTACATATTCAGATACTGAGCTTCTCTCTGCAACCTGCAGCCTTACCTCAAGAAAACGGTATGGGAGTGACGGTGAACAGATTCCTTACAGCTTCATTCTTTGGGATCCACTGTACTCTGGTAGAAGTCTTTTGGTTATGTATGGAGAAACTTGCACTGTTAGGGATCTGATGGTTCAATTGAGACATTTCCTATGGTGGAACTACACTATATTACCAAAAGTATTGGGGAGCCTGCCTTTAAAAGCACATGAACTTTAATGGCATCCCAGCCTTAGTCCATAGGGTTCAATACGGAGCTTGCACTCTAGCCTGTTTATTCGGTTATCCATACCTTCAGTGGTTACCGTAGTGGTTCCCCCATTCAATTTGGACACCTATGGTTAGGTTTGGATAACTGTACATTTTAAGTGTTTTTTTTACGTTGTTGTATGTATTGTATCATATATATTGTAGATTTTTGATATAGATGACCATTAATAAATTTTCTTTTTAATTACATGTCTTACCTGTGCCTGTAAAGTCCATTTGGTCCTAGATTCCATTTTCAATTCATTATAAGGGATGTGGCTTTATACACACACACAGGTGCATCTCATTAAAACTAGAATATCATCAGAAAATGTATTTATTTCAGTAATTAAATTCAAAAAGTGAAACTCATCTATTTTATATAGATGTGTTACACACAGAGTGATATATTTCAAGCATTTTTTTATTTTAATTTTGATGATTATGGCTTACAGCTAGTAAAAACCCAAAATTCAGTATCTCAGAAAATTAGAATATTACAGAAAACCAATAAAAAAAAGGATTTTTAATACATGAGTTTCACTTTTTTAATTGAATTACAAATAAATAACTTTTTGATGGTACTTTTTGTACCAACCCATGCAATCCATACATACTGTACAAAGAAACCAAAACAAATAGGTTTAGAAATTAAGTTATGTGTAATAAAAAGGAATGACACAGGGAAAAAGTATTGAACATGCTAACTGAAATCTATTTAATACTTTATACAAAATCCTTTGTTGGCGCTGACAGCTTCAAGGTTCTCTATATAGGAGGAATCTTAAAGCTGTCATTACCAACAAAAGCATTTTCTACGAAGTATTAAAAACATTTCAGTTACGTGTTCAATACTATTTCTGTGTCATTCCATTGTATTACACATAACTTAATTTCTTATTTGTTTTGGTTTCTTTGCATTTACGGATTGCATGGGTTGTTACAGACATATGGTGAAAATTTCATGTCAATAGCACCTTTAGAAATATAATGACCTAGAAAAATGGTGACGTGTTCAATACTTACTTTATCTGCTGTATGTATATATACACTGTTCAAAAAAGGAACACTTTTTATTCAGAGTATAGCATCAAGTCAATTAAACTCCTGGGATATTGACCTGTTCAGTTAGGTAGCAGAGGGGGTTGTTAATCAGTTCCAGCTGCTTTGGTGTTAATGAAATTAACAACAGGGGCACTAGATGGGCAACAATGAGACATCTTCCAAAACAGAATGGTTTTACAGGTGGGGGCCACTGACATTTTTTTCCCTACTCATCTTTTCTGACTGTTTTTCACTAGTTTTGCTTTTGGCTAGGGTCAGTGTGACTACTGGTAGCATGAGGCGATACTTGGACCCTATAGAGGTTGCACAGGCATTCCAACTCCTCCAGGATGGCACATCAATACGTGCCATTGCCAGAAGGTTTGCTGTGTCTCCCACCACAGTCTCAAGAGCATGGAGGAGATTCCAGGAGACAGGCAGTTACTCTAGGAGAGCTGAACAGGGCCGTAGAAGGTCCTTAACCCATCAGCAGGACCGATATCTGCTTCTTTGTGCAAGGAGGAACAGGATGAGCACTGCCAGAACCCTACAAAATGACCCCCAGCAGGCTACTGATGTGAATGTCTCTGACCAAACAATCAGAAGCAGACTTCACTAGGGTGGCCTGAGGGCCCACCTTCCTCTAGTGGTCCCTGTGCTCACTGCCTGGCACCGTGAAGCTCGATTGGCATTTGCCATTAAACACCAGAATTGGCAGGTCCACCACTAGCGCCCTGTGCTTTTCACAGATGAGAGCAGGTTCACCCTGAGCACATGTGATAGACATGAAAGGGTCTGGAGAAGCCGTGGAGAACGTTATACTGCCTGTAACATTGTTCAGCGTGACCGGTTTGGTGATGGGTTAGTGATGGTCTGGGGAGGCATGTCCGTGGAGGGACACACAGACCTAAACAATGGCACCCTGACTGCCAATAGGTAATAGGGTGAGTATGTAGCCAGTTCCTGGAGGATGAAGGAAGCAATACCATTGAATGGCCCCCACACTCGCTTGACCTAAATCCAATAGAACACCTCTGGGACATTATGTTTGGGTCCATCTGACGCCACCAGGTTGCACCTCAATCTGTTCAGGAGCTCAGTGATGCCCTGGTCCAGATCTGGGAGGAAATACCCTAGAATACCATCTGTCGTCTCAAAAGGGGCATGCCTTGACATTGACAGGCATGCATACAAGCATTTGGGGGGCATACAAACTACTGAGTACAATTTTGAGTTTCTGCAATGAAATTTCTGCAAAATGGACTAGCCTGCTGCATTATTTTTTAACTTTGAATTTAGGGGTGTCTTTGAATTCAGCCCTCTGTAGGTTGATAATTGTACTTTCCATTAAATAATGTGGCATTTTTTAGTTCCTAACACATTACACAGTCCATATCAGTATAGATGTCAATCATAATATTTTTCCCCTTTGAGAACTGATGTGTTTTCAAAGTGTTCCTTTAATTTTTTTGAGCAGTGTATATATATATATATATATATATATATATATATATATTCTCTCACCCTAAACAGCCTTATAATATCCTTACATTTTATAACTAGTTTTTGCTTGCATGTGTACCTTTGATAACTTAAGCAGTAATTTGCCATCTCCACAGGACACCATGTTCATCAATGAGACTAAGTAATACGTCCTTTATGACACTGCAGGAAATCGAACGCAAGAAAAACAGACATGTGCGTGGTTGACATTTAGAATTCCCTCCTCGCCTATCTGATCAGTCAACCTTACTTCCAAGTTGCTTTTGAAATACTGCAGTACATGTACTGCATACTAATTAAAATATGGATGCTGGAACTGATGCACCGAGTATTGATTGCCTGACTGTAATGATGGAAACGGGCAGGATCTCAACAGACAAGTCCCAAATCGTACCTCCATGCAGCTGAACTGTAAATCATACTGGCTCATTTTAGTTGCGTTCAATAATATTCCAAAATGCGTGGTTCATTTTTCTTTGTCAGGCCTTAAACTGAAGAAGTACATTTCTCCAAGAAATGTTTTTGATTTAATAGCATGACAACATATAGAAAATTATCACTTCTGTGATGAGAAAGCAGTCATAAATATTGCATTTGTAGCAGGTTATTTGGTGAAATATTTATTGCAGTACGCTTTATGGCTGCAAAGGGATATGTTTCAAAGATTGATAATTTTGACATTCCATTCAGAATAATTATTTTATCAAAGGGATTATTGTCATATTTGCTTTGAATGATAGTTGATAAACACCATGCATTATACATAAGAGCTTGTAAAAAAATAATCTGGTTTTAATCTTACAAGATCTAGTAAAACATTCATTAATACTTTTTTTTTTTTTTTTAGCTAAGCAGATTAGGATTTTCTGGAGCATTACCACAAAAGCAACATACAATATCCCTTTATTGACAGTTTTTATTTTTACAGAATCTTGGCTGGGTTACATAATTGTTCTGGCATATATAAAATTGTTTATTTACTATAACAATTTATGTTTATTTTTTACGGTTCTGCTAGATGTGAAATTTTATAGATTGCAAAACCCGCTAAAAACAGTGTGTGCGGTCTAATATTACCAGCTAAAGATGAGAGGTTTAATTTGGCTGAGCCTGGACTGAGGTAGTTTGTGGAGAATGCCTCCATCCATGTAATCTGGTCAAGTAAACTACTAAGGACCTTCATTGGATAGCTTTACTATTTCCTATGAAGTTCAATGGCTAAGAAGGATTCAGGGGATTATGAAAAATAAATTCTCCAGCCCCTGTCATGTCACTGCCCAAAAAAGATTTGCAGGTTCATTTTTAACACTATGATATTTTGGGGGTCTGGATCCAACTGTTTTTATTTCTTCAAAACAGGCAAAGTAGCTTTGCTTCAGCATAAACCAAGCAAAAACAAAAAAAAAGACCCAGCTCGCTGCCAGCATAAACCTGCCCCACATCCAGGTTTAAAGTTCCCGCATGCTTCTTTAAAAAGTTACAAGAGCCCAACCATGTCTCAGCAGCCTAAACAATCCAGTCTGCTAACAAATGTGACCTGTTGCACCCGACACCTCATGGACACCTGCCTGCGGATTCCTGCCTTTTTTGAGCCCTCTCTCGCAGGTGGGTTAACCCGTTTTGAACCAGAGTACCTGCAGTTAGGGTTAGAGGCTCTTTCCCACCCAAAATCTCTCCAAGCCTCCAAATCCTGGGAACCATATGAAGACTGCAAGTCTGTTTTCCCTCTTTACTGGACCATCCTGGAACCCGTCATCCTCCATAAAGAGACTACTGTCCAAACAAAGCAGACACCTATCTACCATTCATGACCCATCCCTGGCATCCTGTACAACTATCAAGTAGTTCCTCCCAATCATCCTCTGACAAATCCGGAATATCTTTCATCCACCCAGCTCTAATGGCCTCTAGTCATGAGGGTACACTACGGATCAGAATACTATAATAGGAGCTGATCAGTTTAGTGTGAACATCATACAGCAATTCCTTTTCTAGTAAATAATTAGCCAAAGACACCGGGGGTGCACCAAACTGGGCCGCAGCTGCGTGCTGTAACTGAAAGTATCGGTAGTGCCAAGAGCCAGACGTCTGAAAGTCCAGCTGAAAATGCCGGAATGTTTTAAAGACTCCATCAGAGAACAGCTGGTGGGCATATTTAAGACCCTTGCCTGCCCATGCAGTAGCATCCTGTGAGTCACAAAAGTGCGGAAGACTGGGATTACACCATAGAGTCTGATTAGGGGAGAACCGCACCTCGGGTTCCTGGACCAAGGGGGTACACCTAATATAAATTTTTATGGAAGATTCTAGGAGGGCCGTACCCTCAAAGGGAGCCACGGAGCGACGGTAAATAAGATTCGTTAGCGTCTCAAAAGAGGACACCACTGCCGCCTCGGCAGCCGTGGCCGCATTGTCCCTCTGAGGGAAGAGCCACCCATGGACATACACCAATTGCGTCGCATAATAATAAAGGCGCAGATTCGGTAAGGCCAGGCCTCCAAGAGTTACAGGCTGTTGAAGTGTGTTAATCAAAAGCCTGGGCGTCTTAGGGTACCATAGAAACGCAGAGATAAGAGAATCCACTTCCTTAAAAAACTGGTTCGGGATAAAAAGGGGGCAATTGGCCAGGATATATAAAAGTTTGGGGAGCATAACCATTTTAAACAGATTCACCGTTCTGATCAGAGACAGCGGCAGATGCTTCCAGTGCTCCACTTTAGATTTAAACAGGGTCAGGCAAGGAGTAAGATTATTAGAGACATACCTTGAGAGAGGCTGCTGCACCACAACACCCAGATATCGGAAGGACATAGTAACCCATAAGGGGCACGCAGCAGGCAAGGAGAGAGGCATATCCGGGTCCACCGGGAACAGACTGGACTTAGACCAGTTGACCTTAAACCCTGAGAAGGCCCCAAAGTCTTGAATAAGACCCAGGACCTTCATCAGCGTCTTACATGGATCCGATAGATAGAGCAACATGTCCTCGGCGTAAAGCGACACACGTTCCTCCAGACCACCTATGCACATACCCTGGATTTCCGTGGAGTTACGCAGGAGCTGGGCCAGAGGTTCTATAGCGATTGCAAAAAGAGAAAGGAGATAAAGGGCAGCCCTGTCATGTACCTCTACGTATGTGCAGGGACTGCGACACCGAGCCATTCACCCGAACACGAGCCAGCGGTTGACTATAGAGAATCCTCACCCAGGTGAGGAACACCTCACCAAAACCAAACTTCTCCAGTGCATAGAACAGGTACGGCCACTCAAAGGCTTTCTGCGTATCAAGCGACAACACCACTCTAGGCAGAGGAGAAGAGGACGGAACCTGTAAATTGGTGAATAAACGACCAATATTAGAGTATGCGGAGCGTCCCGGAATAAAGCCCGTTTGATCCACCCCCACTATGTTGCTGACCACCTTATTGAGGCGCAGAGCAAGAATTTTGGATAGAATTTTAAGTTCTACATTAATTAAAGATATCAGGCGATAAGAATCGCAATACTTCAGATGTGGTTTGGGTATCAACACTATAAGGGCCTCGCGTAACGATTCAGGCAAGCGACCCGCGTCGTATATCGATTTATAAAGGGCCAAAACGTGGTAGCAGCAATTCCCCATGGTGCAGATACCACTCGACTGGGAAACCATCGGGTCCCGGGGTTTTGTGTTTAGGAAAAGTTTTTATTGCAAGTGCAATCTCCTCCAATGTGATGGGTACATCTAAGCTGGAGCTCTGACTGCGCGTTAGGGTGCGGAAAGGGATCGAGTCCACATACTCGTACAGTTCAGGAGGTGTGTAGTGAGCCCTGGAGGTGTATAGGTCAGAATAATATGAGAGGAATGCCTGGAGTATGTCCTCTGTAGAGGAGCATTGCCGATCATTGCCGTCATATATCAGGGGTATAGTAACGGGGTCCGGGACCGGTCTCGCCAAATACACAAGCAGGCGGCCATTCTTGTCGCCCGATTGAAAAATGCACTGGGATTGGTACAGAAACCTCTTCTGGGTCCTATCTGTGAGGGCCAACTCATAGGTTCTTTGGGAGGAGCGCCACAATTGGTAATTGGCAGGAGTAGGGTTCAACACATATGTCTCCTCTGCTCTACTTAAAGCATCTGCCGCGTCCTCAACATTGGCCGCAACGGCCCTTCTGAATCCTGCAACACCCTTCATATAGGCCCCCCGCAAAACTGCCTTGAAAGCATCCCATTGGACCAGATCCGGAGTGTTCCCCACATTCTCATCCTAGAAGTGGGACATGGCAGACGAGCACTCCGCTGATACCATAGGTTCCACCAACCAGTAAGAGCTCATGCACCAGACCCCCCTTGTTGGGGGTCTGGCCAACAGGAGATCCAACTCCAAGGGGGAATGGTCAGAGATCGCTCTAGGTAGGTAACGCACACCAGCCACTTTGGGTAGAAGGTCTGGAGGTACAAAGAACATGTCCAGCCTAGAGAAAGTACCATGGGAACTAGAATGACAGGAGTACTCCCTTCCAGCGCCATGCGTCAAGGAGGTTGTAAGCAGCTGCCCACTCCGCAGGGGGCAGGGAAGAGTGCACAGAACCATGCAGCCTATCGAGAGTGGGATCCAACACCTCGTTAAAATCCCCCCCCACGATAATATGGCCCTGGGCAATGGAAAGAACGTCCTGCATACAGGCGTCCAGGCGCTGCGTCTCAACAGGCGGAGGGAGATAAACATTCACAAGCGTGAACAATTGCTCTAAATAGGACAGGACCACTATGAGGTAACACCCAGAGCGATCAGTCTTGACCTCCACAATCTGCACAGGGCAGTCTCTGGTAATCAAAACGGAGACCCCCCTAGAATATGAAGAGTACGTGGCATGAAAGGCATGAGCAATGCGCGGCCGTTTTAACGCCCTCGTTCTGGGATCCAACAAATGGGTTTCCTGCAGAAGGAGGATGTTGGCCTTAGTGCGTTTAACATAATTAGATACAAGGGAGCGTTTGTTATTAGAGTTCAGGCCCCTAACGTTTCAAGTTAACACTTTAAGGGACATGACTGCAGAAGACAAAAAATGAGAAACAAAATGACACTGACCCCCGGCATCCCCCAGCAGGGGTCAACTTTCCCCAACAGATCTCCCCTCTGCCCTGAAAAACCCACAGAGATCTTTAGCCCAAAAACAAGGTCCCAAGCAGGCATAACTACGCCAAAGTATTCCTGAGGAAGGAAAAAAAAAAAAAAGTGAGTCCAAAAAGGAAGAAGAAAAAAAAAAAAATTTCTGGGGGAAAAAGACAATCAAATGTCAAAGTACAGGGGGAAACGGGTATAGCCAGAGTCTGGACGGCAGTAACAGTACATGGCAGGATAAGGTTGTGAACGCCTAATAGACAGTTCCGTGGGAGTACTAGGCCCAAATAACAGGAAAGAAAAACGTAGCATCAGGGCTCAGGAACCAAGGAGAGATGAAGGTCAGTTCCAATAGGGGAAGTGCACAATCAGTATCGGAGGTAGACCTACACAGGGACAGAGAAAAGACATCAGCCTAAGCCATCCAACCATTCGGAAGCCTCCTGGGGAGAGAGGAAAAAGTGTGCTTTGCCATCATTGAGGATCCGTAGTTTAGCCGGGTACAGCATACTGTATTCCATATGCTTGTCACGGAGTCTGCGCTTGACTGCATTAAAGGCCGTCCGCTGCTTTTGAGTGGAGGCCGAGTAATCAGGAAAAATAGAGATCTTGTAGCCATTAAACTGTAGATCAGGAAGGTTACGGGCGGCCCTCAGTATACGCTCCTTATCCCGGAAGTGCAGGAATTTCGCCAGCAGGGGTCTCGGGGGCGCTCCTGGCGGGAGGGGGTGCATAGGGACCCGATGTGCCCGTTCAATGGCAAATAGGGGGGACAGGTGTTCAGTCCCTATGACGTTTTTCAGCCAGGATTCCAGAAAGTCCTCCACTTCCCTGCCCTCAGATTTTTCCGGAAAGCCTATAAAAGGCAGATTATTCCGCCGCATGCGGTCCTCAAGATCCCCCAATTTAGTAGAATGGTCCTTCAAATCCCTCTCACATCAGCAGTTAGAGGGATGACAGTATCCTCCACATCACTAATACGTTGCTCTGCAGTTGAAATCCTTTCACGAACCTTCTGCATATCATGCTTCACTATAGAGAGATCAAGCCTGACAGTCTCTATTTGAGAGGTTAAAGCAGCCTGGCAAGTGCGTATAGCCTCCATAATGTATTGCAGAGTGAGGCCTCCCCCCACGAGCCCCTCAGCATCTATCTCCCCCTCCTGGGTGCCAGGTACAGAGGGCACCCCCGCTTCCCACGTCCCCTCAGCCTCCCAAGGGTCGGAGTCCTCCTCAAGGCCCTGCGGAGCCACAGCACAGGTGATCCGCGAGAGGACGCGGGGGAGTCCGCAAAGTGGTCCCTGATGGTGGCGGGAGGTCGGGGCTTAGAAGAGGCGGCACCCGGTTTGCTAGATGGCGTTGGGATCCGGGTAGATGCCGGAGGGGTGCGCCCATGCTTTCCCCGAGGCGGGAGTACCTGCTGAGAGGAAGTGCCGGCGCCATCTTGGGCCTCCCGGCCCTGACTGATCCGAGAAGTCCCCGAGGATTTAGAGCCTTGTGAGCCGATCTTGACCATGGTGCAGGTAGGTGCTGGTGTCAGGACACAAGCAGGGTCCCAGGAGAGGTAAAAATCCAAAGGATCTATGCCGCGATCACTTCAAGATCTGTTAAAGCCGCCGGAGCTCCGTTCGTGCGCTGCTCACATGTCGGCCGCTAGCCACGCAGGAACAAGTTCTATTCTGACATGTTTTGTGCTAGACACAGTGCTTTCTCAAAGAATGGATGCGCAAAAGCATGAACTAAGTGAACACACTGAATACAGCTTAGTTATTTTAGTAAGTAAAATGTAAAACCTTGTTTTTGACCATCAGTCTTCCAATTTGGATTCTCTATTTTATTTTAATAGGTAATACAGGATACCCTTGCTTACTATAGTACCTGACAATCTGTCTAGCTGCATCAATTAAAGGCCAACAATCACTCTCTTTCAAAAATAATATTTGTAACCTGGCAACTATGACAATATGGAAACTGAAGCAAACTCCTCTTTCAGGAAAAGAACAGAAATACAGATCCTTGGGAAGATAAAACAGCTACACTATATCTATTTAAGGGTCTGTGCGTTTTTGCATATGTGTTCACGTGTTTGACACACATTTAAGTGGCATTTTGCAGTTCATTTTCTTAAGCATTTTTTGGGCTTGTCTTCTTGTATTCCCTTTGTGAGCACTTCCTTCTTCTTTCTGTGGGCTTGTCGCGTAATCCCTGTATGGAGTAAAGGATATCTCCTCTTGTAAGCATAATCCTGATCCTAGCCATTGCTATTTTAGGACATCATACTCGCAGAGACTTGTTGCTGGGTTCATCCATTCTTGATGGAAAGAGACCAAGGGTCAAATCAAGACCCTTTAAAATGACCTTTGCTCACATTCAGACAACTACACATGGATGTTAACTGAAAGGTAATATCTTTTTGAATTACTGTGTGTCACATGGATAAACAGGCAGACAAACACCAATAAATATATATATATATATATATATATATATATATATATATATATATATATATATATAAATCTAAAATATGTAAAAAAAAAAGATTTTTTAAAATACCAAAAAATAGTATACTATTTAGTCACATTAACCATTTGTCACTAGAGTGATGTTAGTAACCATAACAAGGTCCATATTTGCTTTTTAGGAGTAACGTAAAGGTGTTTTGGTATGTTAACTACTTATCTTTCATCAAAACAAATATATGGCAGCACATAGGTGGACCGTTTGGCATTGTTCACAGGCATGTACTTAAAGCGTAACCCTTTGTTCATTACATTTTTTAACAACAACTTTATATAAATAGGCTCAAAATACAGTATCTCAAACACAATAAACCTGGAAATGCCAAATGTATTTAATAGTGGCCCTAAGAATATTGAGCAAAATTAATAATGTTTAACAAAAAGAAATATAGTAAAAGTAAAATATAAAAGTAGTGCAAACTATTTATTTACAAAAGTAAAAGTATGATTGGAATTTAGTCCCATCCTGGTTCCACTCCTCTGTTTGGAACTGGCGAGGTGGCTGCTGGATATGGTGTGGAGGAGTGTAGCATCTATAGACGATGACCTGTGGTTATAGAGAGTCATTTTGAAATTGGTGGCTTTGGAAGAGAGCAAGGTAGGGCCTTTAATGTATCATCCATCAAGGGCATACGTGAAAGGGCAAAATGATAGTTGTGACCTCTCTCTTGCTTCTTCTCTTCCATAAATTAAATGCAAGGCATCTCCAAGATCCTCCCCAGGTCTGCACCTTGTAGTAGGATAGCGCATGTCAGGATGAGTGCACACAGACTGTGATGGCCGGGTCAGCTGGGTCATTGATGGCATTGTGTGGCCTGAAGTAAAAGGAACCTCCTCATCCAAAGTGACATGGCTGCTCTCAGAGGACCTGTTAAACTCTCTCAACAGAGAGAACTCATTGAACAGGTCTCCCACAGCTTCTTCATTAGTCTGCTTCTCCTCTAGCTCATCATCCAGATTACTTTCTGTCCCTCCCCCTCCCCAAAAAAGGTTTAAAATTTCATAGCCACTTATTATCTTTGCTTTGCTTCCCTTCATCCCCTGCATTGTGAGGCTTCCCACTGGATAGAGTCTGTTTACTATTTGAACTGAACTGAGCTTTGTGAGGCTATTTCACCGGATAGTGATTTGCTTAACTGTGAAGATTTTTCCTGTTTATATTTTTATTACTCCTCTCTCTAAGAGTTCCTTTCCAAATACATCATTGATTGAATATTTCACTTTGCACCATGGAGGATTTACATTTTGTTTAATTAGTTTCATCTAATTTCCACACATTATTTTTTTTTTTTGATTGAAGATTCAGGCTATTGTTCTGTCTTTGTTACCTTTGCCAATTTAGTCTTTTATGCTTGGTGGATGTATCACCTGTCACATTTTTTTATTTTCTTTGATGTTTTAGCACTCTGGCACTGTGTCATATTTATTAAATCCAAATTTGCAGAATAGCACAGCACCGTCACTTTTATATCCATTGGCTCATACTGCTGTCAATCAAAGCCAGTGACAAGAGGGCGGGGGGGAGGACCGAGTTCTGCCATCTGTGTCAATGAATTCAGCAGCAGAGCTCGGGAGTAAGCCTGCACGAGAGCCCCCATGGGAAGCATCTTCCTATTGGGGACACTAGCCAGGCAGAAGGAGCTAGGAACCCCAGCAGGGGGCCAAAGAAGAGGGGGTGAGAAGGTAGAAGTATAGACATGTTTGTTTTAAAAAAAAAAGAAAATTTCTTTACAACCACTTTAAGAAGTTCAACAGCTCGAGATATATGTAGCCGTGTCTTTGCAATGCTCCAGCCCCACTTTGTTGCTTAGTCCTCTGTAGATGCAGCTCCTTATTGTAGTTTTCCTTCATACTCCACCAGCGAGTCTTCACAGATTTAACTGGAAAAAAATAATAACATTGGTCTATTAATACACAGGTGCCTCTCATAAAATTATAATATCATCAAAAAGTAAATTTATTTCAGTAATTCAATTCAAAAAGTGAAACTCATATATTTTATATATAGAGGCATTACACACAGAGTGATATGGAAGCCCAGGTTGCTTGAAAGTGGCTTTCAGCTCATCTGCATTGTTGGGTCTGGTGTCTCTCATCTTCCTCTTGACAATATCCCACAGATTCTCTATGGGGTTTAGGTCAGGCGAGTTTGCTGGCCACAGTGATACCATGATCATTAAACCTAGGTATTGGTACTTTAGGCACTGTGTAGGCAGGTGCCAAGTCCTGCTGGAAGATGAAATCAGCACCTTGTATGAAGTCTAGTGTGAAGTTTCCACAGTCAGTGATGATTTGATGAGCCATATCCACTGTGTTTTATCAAGTCCAAGGTCAAAGGAGCCCTCTACCAGGAAATTCTAGAGCACTTCATGCTTCCCTCTGCTGACCAGCTTTATGGAGATACTAATTTTATTTTCCAGCAAGACTTGGCTCCTGCCCATACTACCAAAAGTACCAATACCTAGTTCAATGATCATGGTATCACTGTGCTTGATTGAAAAAGCGGCTCCTAGGGAGGTAGCGCTACATTTGGGGCGCTGGTCTAGGATATTTTCCTAAAAAATATCTCAGCGGTTGCTAGTAGTAAGGGACAGAAGGAAAATGGAAGAGACTGTCAGTGTTGTTGTTCGGGGTCATGTGGATTGCGGAGAGGCATTTAAAGTGTTGGAGGACTGTTGTATAACAGCAGAGAATGTCTGCTTTACAGTAAGGCCCACTGGCAGAGCAGAAGCATTTCTGAGTGGCAAAAGTGAAATAGTTAACAAGTGGTATGGGAGTGAGAGCATCATCAAAGTATGCTTGGGGACCAATTGAGTTGTTGCTAGTGTGCTAGTGTTTGCATTACTGTAGAAAGGGCCCACTTTACAGTAGAGACTGGTAATGCTGTAATACCTTGGGAGAGAGAGTGCCAAAAGAGTCTGCCCAACAGGCAGAGTAATTGCTAATATGTTGGCCTATCAAAAGGAGTGGGCTGGGCTGCTGTCCAGTTCGGTCAATCTGTGAGGGTGGGAGGAGCTGACACGTCACTTCCAGTTGAGGCCCATTGCAAGAGCACCAATATGGCAGCAAGCAGGGCTGAAACTAGGGTGGGAAGCAGGGGAGCTGGGGAGCATATGCACTTGGAACTGCAATTAATGGGGTGCCCCTGCTGACAGGAGTAGTGACAGCAGTATCACTGCTCCTGTCAGCTCAGCACTTGCAGCGAGGATGATTGAGTTGGGAAAAGGTGCATGCTGTGCAGAGTTGCCAACATTCCCACTTGTTAGTTGCTCATCCCTGGATGTTTTTAACCCGGGCTCCATCCTAGGAACAGAGTAAGCTCCTTTCCCCTTCCTCCCTCTTCACCTCCTTGCTTGCAGTGAGAGCTTTGCATGGAGAAAACCTGCTGGGGAGAGGGCCGGGGCATCTTTCCCTGCTAGAGACAGAGAGAGGCACGAGCTGCCTGCATGGAAAGAAGACCTGAGGTGGTAGCTGTCCTGAGCACAATTTAGTGCAGAAGAATCTAGTTTCTAGCATATTTTCACTTTCCACATCTTCATACACATTATGATGATAATTCCAATAGCAACCTAATGTCCAAATGACAATAATAACAGATACATGCAATAGCATACCCTGAATCCCTGATGGCTGCCCCAGGTCTCTGGTACTGCAATCACCAACACCACAGCAGCATCTCTCTTGCCACCTGTTCCAGATTTTAAACAATACATTTCAGAGTCGAGGAAAGATACTCCCCCATAGTTGCCAAATATTCCAGATCTGCCAGGACAGTCAGATTCTCTAGCCAGCTGTCCTGCAGCTGCTTGGTCTTGACCTATATCCTGGAATCCAAGTCGTAGCAATGGCTACAGTACTGTACATCGCAGGGCAATTTTAAGAATAATTCCAGGCATGGCTAAATTATACAAAGTTACATTGTTCTAGCTGGGACCAAAGCAACAATGTATATACTGTACCTTACTGATACCCTGAGGCTGCAGAGAAAGGGAAAAGAAGGAGAAGCTTTCAAATGGGAAGAAAGCCTTGTCAATTTCTTTGTTTTAAAGTTCTTACATGCAGGAACTGAGCTGTTGCCCAACATAGGAGGCAGCCCTTGCTATTTCTCAGGAGAAATGGTTCTGAGCTGTTACCTTGTTGGTGGGTAATAGCTTATTGAAGGAGACTCTTGCAATAATTGACTTTCCACCCAGCAGGGGAAGGATCCCTTGCCAATGTCTCAACTAGACATATGCCGGTTTTCGGTAATTCGATATATCGCGGTATTGCATAGCCACGGTATTGTTATTGTGGCATTTTTAAAATACCGAGTTTATCTCCTCCTGGGTCTGACTTGTGAATGGATACATTTCAGTGAGCTGGATGACTCATTCACTCACACAGCTAATGCCTTTCAGCATTAGTCTGCCAGTAACTATAAACAAAAATGTTTACATTGTATCTTTTCCTTCCCTCTGCCAGGGAGAAAGGAAGTTTAACCTCTTAAAGACTGGACCTTTTTCTGATACTTGTTGTTTGCAAGTTAAAATCAGTTTTTTTTTGCTAGAAAAGTACTTAGAACCCCCAAACATTTTATATATTTTTTTTTAGCAGAGACCCTACAGAAAAAAATGGCGATTGTTGTAATATTTTATGTCACACTGTATTTGCGCAGCAGTCTTTCAAACGCAATTAATAGACTTTAATGAATAAAAAAAAAAAAAACGTAACAGTAAAGTTATCCCAATTTTTTTTTTGTTTTGTTACACAGAGAATCGTGATCTTTATTCCAAGCTAAAAAATCGTGATTCTCATTTTGGCCAGAATCGTGCAGCTCTAATATATATATATATATATATATATATATATATATATATATATATATATATATATATATATATATATATATTACACATACATACATACATACATACGCATAGCAGCCCACATTACATTATTATATAGCCATCAAGCAGTGTCTGGCCTACCTGGTGATGACTGGTCCTGGCGCTCTGATCCGATGGCCTGGTCTTTAAAGGGGCAAATCCTTGCGATCCAGAAGTGGTTAAACCTGCAGGAGGACCAGGGCTTTTATCTATTAATGACTTTACTATTGCTTTAGGCCTGGTTCACATGTATGCGGGTTGGCGGTTCACATGTATGCGGGTTGGCGGTTCACATGTATGCGGGTTGGCGGTTCACATTTGCACAGGCATAGCAGCCCATTGATGTGAATGGGCTTGAGCTGCTATGCCTGCGTTTTCAGCTGAAAAAAGGTGCATGCAGAATTGCAGTGGCCATGAAATCCATCCTGCTTTTGCACCATGCGACTTACCTGCCGTTGCTGCACACGCAAACTGTTTTTAAATGCCGTGCCCACGTATACAAAAAATGCAGAAAGCTTGCCAGAGCAGGAACTGCAGGTTAGTCGCATGGTGCAAAAGCAGGATGGATTTCAAGGCCACTGAATTTTAAAAAAATGCTGCATGCACCTTTTTTCTGCGGAAAATGAGGGCATAGCAGCCCGTTCAAATCAATGGGCTGCTATGCCTGTGCAAATGTGGGCCGCCAACCCGCATACATGTGAACCACCAACCCGCATACATGTGAACCACCAACCCGCATACATGTGAACCACCAACCCGCATACATGTGAACCACCAACCCGCATACATGTGAACCAGGCCTAAAGCAATAGTAAAGTAATTTATAAACAACACCTCCTTCAGGTTTAACCACTTCTTGACCACAAGGATTTGCCCTCTTAATGACCAGGCCATCGGATCGGAGCCGAGCGCCAGGACCAGTTATCACCAGTTAGGCCAGACACTGCTTGATGACCTATTTTAGGCCTGGTTCACAGAGTCTGTACTGACTGACTATATAATAATGTGCATAAGTGAACCAAAGCCCCTAAATTCAGCAATGAAATTGAAGTGAGGTGGAAATTTAATAATTTAAATTTAATAATAGAATACCGTGATAATACCGTATACCGTGGCAAAACCTTAATCAATTAATCGCAGCATGAAAATCTGATACCGTCACAAGCCTAGTCTCAACTACTGCTCTACATTTGAGAAAAGGAGTTGGTGCTCTTGATGCCGCAGAGGTGGAGGCACTGCAAGTGTCAGTTGAGCTAAACTCCATATCCTCTACTTAGGTTTATGGACTTTGGCTAGCAGATCCAGAACCCAAAACCATCTAAAGGACTTTTCTATTATTGGTATGTTTTGCTAAGTATCCCTGGCTAGGGAGCTCAATTTTATATCAGGTCATGTTCATATGCTAATGTCTAGATAGGTTAGACTACATAAGATTTCTGTTTGTGTTTTCCAGGGCTCAGGAGGACTCTGCATGCAAGGACTTTCACTTCAGCCCTATAGAAGAAAGTTTACTGTCCTCATTTTGTACATAGCTTTTTTCAGAGTATCCCTATCAAATTCCCCAACCCTATCTAAGTTACCCCAAAAATAAAAACATCAAAAAGAACACCCTCCAGCATGCTTATTGAGACAAAGTGGGACTATGAACGTATGCCTTGCTGTGGGACAATTACTAGGGAAAAAAAACGTATTTCCAACGGCTCCTACATGGGTAGTATTAAATGTATTTTTTTTACAGGTTTCCAGATAGAGGTCATTCATACGCACCCATGAATTTTGAGTTTTATTTGAAAAAATCAACCATCTGTTACATTGTGCAATCCCCATGGAAGGCAATCCATCCACATGGAAGGTGGTACAAAATCACTGATTTATTTTGGCAGAGATGTAACTTTCCAAACTGTTTGGGATCAAATGATGGAAAACACATTAGAACAGTAATTCCACCATTTAGTAAAAGAAAATATCTCCACTATTAAAAGTATTTTTCTTTAAGATTGCTGGCAACGGTAGATGTTCATTACCGTTTCACGTACATTGATGTGAAGTATTATAGAAGCAGTAGTGAATTCTGCAATTTTTAATAATTCAAAATTGGGACAGCTACCAATAGGTGTCCTGGTTGCCATTTTGATGTACACTGCTCTCCACACACCACATACACACCCAGAAAGTAGAATGTGTAAGGAAAGGTCATAGGAAGGAGGAACAGGTCAAAAATTTGGGGATTTTTTTTCACAGAGGTGCATTTTTGCATTTGTTTATTCATTTTTCACTGCACTGCGCTACACACCCCAATATTGTGAACTATACTCATAGGATTACCTGGATTTTAGACAGTTGGAGTGCAGTCAAAAGTGCATCCCACTGCATCTGGTGCGAATGGGCCTAAACTGTGCATTTAGCTCTTTGCCTGGAGTTCAGCTTTATTATAAAAATGTGTTTTTGTGAAGGGCCATTGTCAAGATGTGCACAAAATAAATCTGTCAGTTTTGCTAGTTAGCAAAATTGTATTTAGCTAGTTAGTTAATTCAAAGTCATAACATAAATATATGTGGAATACATACTCTGCTATTAAGGTGCTGCTACAGGTAATATTGAATTGCAGGAATCTGCTATTTTATGAAACCTTGTTGCATTTGGCGATTACTAGTAAGTTCATTACAGCGTTACTGTTATTTACTGATATAGTGATATTTATCGTTTGTATACACTATAGGAAAATCAGGCAAACCTTTAATAATGTGTACACAACTTTCGAAAGCTGATTCCGAACTTCCAAACAAAATTTTCGGAAGAGACAAACTCCAAATTTTTCACGTATGAGAACAGAACAAACAATTTTTCTTTAATGTGTACTGTTTTTATATGATTTTCATACAAGAAATATCAGATACGAAAGACTGCACATATTCAGAAACAACAAAAAAAAAAAAAACGTTTGTTGTTTGAGATTCATAGATTATTTCTATCATCGGTTACGACTGGCTGTGAAACATCGAGGAAAACCGGCCAATTTTCTCATATTGTGTACGGGGCTTTAGGTAACCCGGTCACCAATCAAGTGTCGGTATCTCAGAGTGAGAGGTTTAGTGAAAGCAGAATTCTGATAATTTACGAGGGCACTCATCATTGTGTATTGAACAATACCCACACACATTCCAAGAGGCTGATTAATACAGCTAGAGAAATAAAAGTATTTATTTCATTTTTATATGATTTATTTATTCTGTTGTTTTAACTAGGTGGACTTGTGTCTTATATCAACCTAACTATGTAATTATGGATCAATGATAGGAATATAGCTACTACTTAGACCTTTGCCTCATTTTCCTATTTCAAAATAAAAGTGCACAAACCCTGTTTTCCTGTTTGGTCCAATATGTCTTTTTTTCCAGTTTTTCCGACTCTTGTATTAAATGTGTAGATATAAAAAAAAAGGAAAAAAAAAATCTGTTTTGTTACATTAGGGTACCCACGCAATTCTTTTTCAGCCATTTTCACAAATTAGGACCTGCATTATCATAATAGCCTTCTTAAAGTAGATTCTTATGTATTTAAAAAAAAAAAAATCAAAATTAGGTATTTAAATTTGTTGCAAAAGGCCTAGAATATATCTGCTTGAATACTCTTAAGACAATTTTATGTTGAAAAGAAAATATGTAAGCAGTTCTTCTGCTACAGAATATCCCCAGGTTACAAAGTTATATTGAGCTGGAGGTATCCATGGTAACCAAGTCTTACCAGTCATGGCCATTAGTGGGAGGACAGCAAAGAAATACAGTAACTAGCTCACCTTTTTTAAAACAGAAATCCAAAATATGAATACTGTAGATGAAAAGAATACTTGGCCACATCATTTTTTTCCCTTTTCTTTTTTTTTTTTTGGTAATAAGTTACACAATAGCACACGGATATGTGCTGAACTTGTTTTTTTTTTCTTTTGTGCTGAGAAAACTGTCAGTCAGACTTAACTCCGTGTAATGAGAGGCAGCTATTTTGTTGGGGTGACAGGGTGAAATAGATCAAGTAAGGTAAATGTATAAAGAAGTTCATCCAGAAAGCCAAGAAATGATCAGTTTAGTCTAGCTCGTCTGCCCATGAAAGCCTTTTCCGCATGCCAAAGAGAATACCAAATTGAAGGAGCTGCCGGTCATGCTGTTACACTCGCTAGTTACAAAGGAGGGAGACAGATTTAAAACAATAAACTAGCAACGCCTAGCAAATAATTCTCCCTATGTCATGCCGTTTTTTGTTTTTTTTTCTATAGGGACTTGTTATCTTCTGTTTTAGTGCTTTGGTGGTTGCTGCAAAAGCAAAGCTGCTGACAGAACTTTAGGATCAGCAACTAAGAGTCCATATCATTATCTATTTACTTTATTAACAACATATTGTCTGCTTCAAAGGGGGCTCTTTCACATGAATCTCCAGAGGCTACAAACCTCTTGCTTGTTTGAGGCTTTATTTCTGTTCATTTTCCGCAGTGAACAAAAGTTCATAGCTAAAAAATGCTTCTCATTGTATTTGTATATTATATAAATATTATTTTTGTTGAATAGTTTTAAATTGTAACATATATATATATATATATATATATATATATATATATATATATACTGTATATGTATGTATATATATATATATATATATATATATATATATATATATATATATATATATATATATATCTATCACCAATGTGCATACTTGTTCGTGACTTGACAAAGCACATGCACGCGAAACGCGTAGTCACGGCAACAGAGGAAGAATGCGTTCCACCCTGGTTCCTGCTAGGCAAGTGACGTCTTTCCAGTTATCGTCATTGCATCGTAGCAGAGCGGAGACGGCTCATCCTCACGCCGGCTGGTTTCCGACTAGGATCTCAATCACAGCGGCATTTAGCGATTGGCCATCCAGTCATCCACGTTGACAGTGCCCATGCTTGAATCCTGACCCAGGGTGATGTATGCACATTGGTGATTCTCCCCTCCTGTTTTTATATCAATAAACTGAACCATTTTGTATTGGACATCTCTCTTGTCTCCCCTTGGATTCCGTTGGGTTGTCCCTATGCGCTGCCATCATATGTGTTTTTCCCTGCTTCAGCATTCATCTCATGCTACATCGGCCGGCAGCATAGCGACTTCCCTGGTGGCTTACTGGCCGTTTCCCATCCTTTACTTAACAGGCACCCCAGGAGTGCCTGGTCATTTGGTTGTTTTCTATGGGAATGTTTGACTATTCTTCCAGAAGCACATTTGTGAGGTCAGGCACTAATGTTGGACGAGAAGGCTTGGCTCGCAGTCTGCGCTAGAATTCATCCCACGGGTGTTCTATTGGGTTGAGGTCAGGACTCTGTGCAGGCCAGTCAAGTTCCTCCACCCAGAACTAGCTCATCCATGTTTTTATGGATCATGCTTATGGACCTTATGGATCTCCCCTCGTCATCCTCTGCTGCTGCAGGATGGGATCGGATCCACCTCTGGCAATGCTGTTTCACATTCAGCTCTGGCTTCTTTTTGTTTTTATTGCTGCTTCATTGTTGTAATAAATTGTGCTTTATCTGACATAAAAGCACGGATTTGCATGCCATGTATAAAAGCATTATTTCCAATGAAGGATGTTCTCATATGTGCTGTGCAAATTTGTTGAGGTTCAAAAAAACGGTCCTGTGCGAGTTTAGTGCAGTGCGGTGCGATTTTCAGCTCTAAAGACTTCACAGTCTAGTGTTCACCATTTTTTTTTTCTTTTACCTAGATTTCATAGAAAATAAAATCACAGAGGTGTCCACTCCCCTCTTACTACATTCGCATGGAAACCACACATGCTAAGCAGAATTTGCATTGTGATTTAAAAAAAAAAAACGAAATGCAAATTTGCATTGTGTATCGCTTTAAATTCATACCCCATTTGCAACCGGGGCTCAAACTGTTAAATAATAGTCAGTACACACCTGCTATCAATGAAAGTCACTGTGATTAAGCCCATATAATGTTCAGCTATTTTAGTAGGATTTTTATGACATTTAAGCCTAGTAAACACTAGTATTTATTTTTTATATCGTTCAACCTAGCAGGGCCAAACAAAAAAACTGACAACTCAGGAGGAGCCACTGTACTAACTATCCAATGTTAGTACAGCGATCTCCCCAGCTGTTCTATTGTGTTCTGACAGGGGGTGGCTGGCTTCTGTCGGACTGACTGCAGTACACAAGCGCCAATGTTGGCTGGTTTCTATTGAACCGGCTGATGCCGCCCGACATTCGACCTGTGTGTACTAGGCTTTAGGCTCAGTTCACTTATATACGAATCGGATGCATCTTGAACCCCATCCGATTAGCATAATATGTAAACCAGACCCGCTTTCAATAGAGCCAGTTCACATATATGCGGGCAAGTTTCAGTGCAAATTAAATTAACCACTTGCCGACCCCCCGCTGCAGATATACTGCGGCAAGCTGGCTCGGCTGCGCGAACCGCTGTACCTGTATGGTGCCCCCAGAGGCACGTGCCTGCCCCCATTAGGCAGCGGAGAAGCCAGTCCACGGGGAAGGTGGCCGCGATTGGGACCATGCACCTGCGATCGCTCCCTGTGGAGAGAGAACAACGGTCTGCTGTTGTAAACACAGCAGACCGTTGTTTTCTCTCTGGAATGAATACAGAGCGCCTGTGATCCTCCTATTTAGGATCACAGGTCTTTGTGTTGATTCCACAAGTCCCTCCCCCATACAGTTAGAAGACACTCCCCTAGGCTCACACTTAACCCTTTGATCGCCCCTGGGTTAACCTATTCCCAGCCAGTGTCATTATTACAGTAACAGTGCATATTTCTGGCACTTATTACTGTAGTAATATCACTGGTCCTCCTAAACATGTCAAAAATGTCAGTTAGGGGTCCGATCTGTCTGCCAAAATGTCGCAGTCCCGCTAAAAATCACAAATCGCTGCCATTACTTGTTAAAAAAAAATAAATAAAAATGACATAAATCTTTTTAATAGTTTCTAGACGCGATAACTTTTGCGCAAACCAATCAAAACACGCTTATTGGGATTTTTTTTTTTTTTTAACAAAAATATGTAGCAGAATACAAATTGGCCTAAAAGGATGAAAAAATTAGATTTTTAAATTTTTTTGGAAATGTTATATAGCAGAAAGTGAAAAATATTGTTTTTTTTAAAATTGTTGCTATTTTTTTTGTTTATAGCGCAATAAATAAAAATCGCACAGGTGATAAAATACCACAAAAAGAAAGCTTTATTTGTGGGGAAAAAAGGACATCAATTTTATTGGGGTACAGTGTGGCATGACCGCGCAATGGTCAGTTCAATTAAGACAGTGTCGAATCCTATAAAATCGCAAAACCTTCCGGTCCTTAAGTGGTTAAAAATGAAAAAGGGTCCTGTGCATTTTTCAGGCCCATTCAGGGGTGATTTTGGTTTCAAATTCGCACCTGAAATGCACCTAAACTGCTGAATGGAAACTGCACCGGACTCTGAACAGAAATCAGCCACGCATATATGTAAACCCAGCCTTGCTCAGTTGCCTCTGACAGCAACAGCCATTACAGAGCTTAGAAAGCATCAAAGGGGTCATTTTTGGAAGGTATCAGCAAGGAGAAGCGTGAAAACATTTTTTCAAGGCATTAGATATATTGTGGAACACAGTAAAGACGGTCATCAACAAATGGAGAAAATATTACACAACAGAAACATTACCAAGAACTGGAAGTCCCTCCAAAATCTATCCATCAAAACCTACATTAAGTTAACCAAAAGAATGTGGAAAAATGTGCTTTGATCTGATGATGACACAAAGAAACATTTTTGCCATAATTCCAAAAAGTATGTTTGGTGCAAAATCAACACTGCATCACCGAAAAAGCACAATTGTTGAAAGGTATCAGTCAGAAAGAGGGTGAAAAACATATTTCAAGACATTGGATATATTTTGGAACATAGTGAAGACAGTCATCAAAAAATTGAGAAAATATTACATAACAGAAACATTACCAAGAACTGGAGAAGTTGAGGAAAAAACAAAAAAAAAAACTGGTCGGGGAGGCTGCCAAGAGAGAGGACATACTGGTTGTGTACTATATGTGACAAAACTCTCCCCTATTCCTCCTATGTCTGGGCTTTTGGGTAGGTTGGCAAGAAGCCTTTTCTTACCAAGAAAAACATCCAGCCAAACCTACATTAAAGTGTAAGTCCACCCTAAAACGAAAATCCCTGCACCTATAGACCTCCATGATCTAACACTAACCTATCTTTACAAATGTTGTCTCAGATCGTGGGTGACAAATGGTTGCCGTCATCCCGTAAGTAATTAAGAACAGCCATTGTTTTTCCTCTTAATTGGGATTTTTAAGGCAATCAATGAAAACAAGAGGAAATATATAAAATTGAAATATTTATTAGAAAACGATTAAAAAGGATTTCTTTTAAATCACATGAACATATCAACTATATAGGTGATAGAGGAAACCACCAAATAGGATTCCCTCCTCCTTAGGGGTTTCTCCCCATATGGAGGTGTATTGTGTCCCCTTCTTTTCTTTTCTTTTTTTCACCATATAATTTTTGTTCTACCAATTTTATGATTACATTTGTTCTATTTGGTGGTTTCCGCTATCACCTATATAGTTGATATGTTCATGTGATCTAAAAGAAATCCTTTTTAATCTTTTTTCTAATAAATATTTCAATTTTATATATTTCCTTTTGTTTTCATTGATTGCCTTAAAAATCCCAATTAAGAGGAAAAACAATGGCTACACTAACCTATCTAACCCTGTAAAGAAGAAATCAGTATACATACCTTTTTTGAAGCTGATCCAGTCTGGTCTCCAGTGGCGGAAGCTCTGCAGAGGACACAGCTGACAAGGGCTGTGAAATGAATGGGGAGTGACGTCACCCATAGACTTACTTTTGTCAGATGTGTCCTCTGCTCCCACCTGCACAGAGAAGTCACGGCTGACAGCTCAGCGTCGGATCGGTTGGGTCGGCTTCAAAAGAGGTATGTATACTGATTTCTTCTTTACAGGGCTAGATAGGATAGTGTTAAATCATGGAGGTCTGTAGATGCAGGGATTTTAGTGTTAGGGTAAACTTCTACTTTAAGTCTACCAAAAGAATGTGGGAAAATGTGTTATGATCAAGATGAAGAATAAACACTTTGGCCATAATTTCAAATATGGTGCAAAACCAACACTGTGCATCACCAAAAAAACACCATACCCACAGTAAAGCGTGATCGTGGCAATATTATGCTTTAGGGCTGTTATTCTTTAGCTGTATACCTCTTTAGAGTACCTCTAAATCAACAAAGGAATGGTTTCACCAAAAGAAGATCAACGTTTTTGAATGGCCCATGCAGAGTCTGGACCTGAATCCAATTGAAAATCAGTGGGGTGACCTGAAGAGGGCTGTATACATGAAATTCCCTCTCAATCTGACAGATTTGAAGTGCTTTTGCAAGGAAGAGTGAGCAAAGATTCCAAAGGCAAGATGCACCATGCTGATAAAATTTCCACCCTAAAATATCGAATGCTGTCATAAAATCAAAACATGCTTCAACAATGTATTCATTTAAGGGTATGTATATTTGTGCAACCTTATTATTGAAAGTTTTTTTAATTTAATTTTTCCCCCCTTTAAAGATTTCTGTTTGTTTTTAATTGAATTGCACAGATTGTAGATCACATTTAAGGTGGAAAAAACTCAGAAGTGATCTATCTTGGTCTGATGTCTTTACATCTCAAATACCTGATAGATTTACAGGGGTGTGTAGACTTTTTATATCCACTGTATATACTGTATATATATATATAAATCCAACAGTTGTGGTGATCATCACATCTGTAAATTCATAGTGCAATGCAACCAGGCCGTCCCTCGGGCCATATATAAAAAGTCCAAACTGATTGCTGCACTTGAAATATATTAACTGAATAAAAAAAAAATTCAAAAACACATAAAAAGCTTTCCATTTCAACAGTTTTAAGCTAGCATGACAACACCCTTCCTCGGGTAGGATCATATATATATATATATATATATATATATATATATATATATATATATATATATACATATATATCTGCTGCAAAGTGTGCTGGGGGGGAATATATCTTTGTATTGCTTTGTGGAGTGCCCTGCCTATGTACAGCTTTCATTTTGCTAAATTATAAACTGATCTGAGAAGCTGCTATTGTATTGTTGTATTTGCTGCAGACACACAGTGGTGGTTTTTAACTGCATTGAGTAAATTGTTTGTTTCTTGAGTGTTGATGTACCTTTAAGAAGGACAGAGCTAGCCCCAATATTATAACTGATCTCAGTTTATGTGTTGCTATATATATAACCCTAGTTGGGAGAATAAATAGTTTAGAGAAAGTGGGCCACACTTTACACAGAAGTGTGGCTTTACAGGTATCTGTAAATGTATGCAATAAAAACCTTTGTTTTAACATACAATGTTACAATTGTTTAAATAGGAATTTTGCACTGGAAAGTGTGCTGAGGAATATGTAGGCTCTGGAGATTTTGTCGAGACACCCCCTTTCCAATTAGAACCTTAGCTGGATCAAAGACAGAGCCAGCAAAACACCAACCTCTTAAAGGGTTGGTCTGTGGGGTGGGTGTTAGTAGTCAGTCCGGACTGTTTTGCACCTTCACCCCTCCCAAACTTATCTAAGTGGAAAAAGCCATCATAGAACTTGTCTATTTGTAGTAGATTTCAGGAAATTGGGGGAGAAACTTTTGTTATGGAGAGTCCTTGGATTGGATTTCATTAATGATGTTCCTAAAAAAGTGATTGTTTAGTTTATTTTCAAGGAAGTATCCTAGAGGAGGTATGAAGGGTTTGGGTGCAGTTGCGTTTTGGTTACCTTCTAAGACATCCTCTGATTCAATCTTGCAGATAGCCGATCGTTAGGTTATTGTTGTTATTTGTTGTTAGTCTGTTTATTTATCATTAAGATAATCTTTTGTATCACATGCATATGTGATTTCTTGGGGTTTTAGGGCAAAAGGGGGAGGGGGAATGAAAGCTGGTTTAGAATACTTACCACATGTTTTTGAAAGTGGGAAAAGGGAGACGGCATAAAGTACATCTGCTCCTGGCCACAAGTACAAGGTCAAGTACAAAATAAAGTTTACAACCCCTAGGTATGAATATTGACATCGATTTAAATTGTTTTATCTCTAATTTTTAGTCTAATTCTTAGTCTTGAAGGTGTATTCGCATCATTTTAAATTACTTTGAATTAATCACTAATAATAGTTTTAAAATTGATCGTTTTAGATTGGGTATAATATAATTAAATTTTTTAAATATTTTAAAATCATAATTTATTGATATTTGTTTTATCTGATTGATCCATTTATAAAGTACAAGTTTAAGCTATAATGCCATAATATTTAAAATAGCCACAGAATATATTGTAAGCAGCATCCTTTCTTTACCAATTATTTATTTATTTATTTTAAGAATTGGCAATACTACCAGAGTCTAGGTTATCTGGACAAAAATAATCGCTTATTGCGGTTTGTATATATGAGCATAATGTTTGGACGCAAAATGCGTTATATATCTATAACTTTTGCCAAAAATGACCTCGGCAGGCATCCTTAGCTAAAGGAATGAACCTATCAATCTGTAAAGGAATGGGCGGTTCATGAGTCGGAGGATCGGGATTGGATGCTGGAGTGTTTGTAGTCTCTATATAAAGTGAAAGGAGATGTACGGTCACATGATCCCCTGATGACGTCAGCATGGCCTGACGAAACGTGCGTCGGGAGCGTGAGACCGTAGACTTCCGGGTTGGCGGAACGCAGGCGTGGAGCGGCGTTCCATTCACCAAACCAATTGATATTGTGATTCTATTAGAAGGTGAATCTTTGTGCGATGTGGAGTAAGTGCAATTTTATTATTAAATTGTTGATTATACTGGCATACTGCACTATCAGAGTCTCCTTTTTATTGCATTTGGATGTCCTGTAAATCGGAGTTCCATAAATACCTGGTCACACACCTTTTTCTGGCAAGAAGACAGTAATAAGGATGGCCTGGAGTTATTGTGGATACTAATGCTGTTTGCGACCCCCTATAATCAAGGGGTCATATCCTTCTGGTAAGGAGTATTTATTAAGAGCACTGGGTGAAGGTGTGGAGGTGAAGGTTTCACATCACTTCTATCAAGTCTACGCTTTTAAACATTTCTGCGATTAACTATTTGATCACCTTGATTTTTAAGCACTTAAAAGGACTTTATTTATTCATTTATTTATTTATGCATATCAGCTGGTTTTTGTGCTTTTATCCTTTTTTGTGGTGTTGTAGCTACTAATGGTTTTTAAGCATATTGGACTTCTTGTATATCAGCTTTTATCTATTTATTCACGCACTTAAGCACTTTTTGTGAATATCATTGTTCAGCGCAATATTTACCCTTGTTTCACATTTATCACGTTTTATACGTTTTGTTTGCTGCTTGCAGTGCGGAAGAAATTCCCACAAATTACATATTCACATATAATTATTTAACTATTTATTTAAACGAATTAATATTTATTATTCACGATCTATATAAAGAGATAACACAGCACTAATTAGTGCATTTTGTGCAACCAATATCCACTTTGCGCAGTTCATTTAGGTATTTCACCATTTTTTCTCACAAAATAAAGTTTGATAACAGTGGTGATAAAGTTTTCCTTTCCACACACTATTCTTCCACACCCACAATCCTTTGTGACTACAATCTTCTATTTGTTCACTGATTTTGGTTAATCAATGGAGATATTGGACTTCTTCTTTAATTTGTCATTTTACTATTTATTATTTTCATGCTTATATGCATACTTACCCTATGTGTACCCAAGTGTTGTATACATTCAGAAGAAACTGTGGACTCCGATTACTTTATCAAAAATCCTTAACACTCATGGAGATACTTAGTGCATTGGGGGTCAAGTGGGGGGGGGGGGAGTCCAAAAAGTTCCAAGAAGCTTTATTTACAAAGAAAAGTTAAAAATGAATACTCACAAAAGTATAAAAACCACACATGTGCATATGGGACTCCACTGCAGAGTGTAAACCTGTGGTGGAGACACAGTCCTAAAAGGGTGCAGCTGGATTGATGGATGATGAGCTGCTAAAGGCACAAAGTCTGGATCCCTGTGCCACTGGCTGTTAATGAGGACAGCACAGTAAGCATGTATAGTGCTGCGGGTTCCTTGTTTCTGGTGTCAATGGCCGATGGATGGTAATGTGAACCTGGAGTCCAGGATCACAGGATGCATTTCGAGGGACCTTCCTCTTTCTCAGGCCTTTACTTTTTGGGTCAAGTAGCCACTTACCTGAAAGAGGAGAATCTAAATTGAACTTTGTAAAAAAATTTACAAAAATGCAGTGCTGTGCAACAGTTTTATGCAGGTGTGAAGAAATGTTGTTTCTTCTAAAAAAAATGTTTGTTTTTATCAATTTTCAAAATGCTAAGAGAACAGAAGCAAAAACTAAAACAAATCAATATTTGGCGTCACTACCCTTTAGCTTTAAACCAGCATCAGTTCTTACACTTGCACATGGATTTTGTAGGATTAGAGTAGGATATATGATTAACCAATTATATAAAGCAGGTGCTAATGATCATCAATTTCATATATAGGTTGAAGCACAGTCATTAACTAAAACAGAAACAGCTCTGTAGGAGGCTTAAAACTGTGTGGAAGACAGTTTCATGTCACAGGTCACACACCATGGCAAGACTGAGCACAGCAACAAGACACAAGGTAGTTATACTACATCAGCAAGGTCTCTCCCAGGAATGATTTTAAGGCAGTCTGGGGTTTCAGGATATTCAAGCTCCTTTGAAGAAGCACAAAGAAACAGGCAATGTTGAACACTTTAGACACAGTGTTTGGCCAAGGAAACAATGCATAAGATGAAAGACACATCAGCACAGAACTTGTAGAAAACTGTGGGACCCAGGTACATCCATCTATTGCTCGGAGAAGGCTGGCCAGAAGTGGTCTTCATGAAAAAATATACTTCTGACGTAAAAACAAGGCTAAGCGACTCAACTATACACAAAAACATAAGAACTGGGGTGCAGACAAATGGCAGGAGGTGCTCTGGACTGATGAGTCAAAATGTTAAATATTTGGCTGTAGCAGGAGGCAGTTTGTTCAACGATGGGCTGGAGAGCGACATAATGAGTGCCTGCAGGAAACAGTGAAGCATGGTGGAGGTTCCTTGCAAGTTTGGGGCTGCATTTCTATAAATGGAGTTGGGGATTTGGTCAGGATCAGTGGTGTCCTCAATGCTGAGAAATATAGGCAGATACATATCCATCATACCATAAGGGAGGCGTGTGATTGGCCCCAAGTTTATTCTGCAGCATAACAAGGACCCCAAACATACAGCCAATGTCATTAGGGACTATCTTCTGCGTAAAGACAAACAAGGAGTTCTAGAAGTGGTTTGACCAACGCAAAGCCCCGATCTTAACATCATCATGTCTGTCTGGGATTACAGCCTACTTCCACAGAAGATCTGTGGTTAGGTTTCCAAGATGTTTGGAACAACCTGTAGTCATATAGTGGTGGGATGATAGTTATTATTATAATTGTTGTTGTTGAGGCAAGAGTTTGCTAGCCATAATGGAATCCAGGGCTTTTTTTCAGCTGGAACTTGGTGGAACTCAGTTCCACCACCTCTGGCTCAGGCCCTCTACTCCCTGCTCACCACTATCACTTGTAAACACAGAAGTCCGGCTTCTGTATTTACAAGTGACAGCTTGTCTCCCAACAGCTCCCAGAAATCTGATGATCTGAACAGCTCCTGCTGAGTGCAGGATGGGGACAAAGGAGATCTGCACTGCAGATGCCTACACCCCTACTAGATGATCTCCCTGCAAGTGAGAGAGGTGGAGCCCCTCTGCAGGAATAGGGCATTGTTTTTTTTTTACTTCTTTTTTCTTAAGGTAAAGTCTGCCCCACCTCCCAATGCACGTCACTCGCCTTAGACGAATGACACGCACACTGCCTGCTGTGCCTCCTGGGATATGTACATCACATGTCCCAGGAGGCATAGCCTTTCATTCATGATAGGATCTCGGTGGGACAATGCTGTATCCACTGGATGGGTGAGTGTCTGAAATCTGCAGGTACCACCATCAGGTAAGCAGGGCCAAAAAAAAAAGTTATAAACATAAATACCAAATAAAGCTGTAATAGTTTGAAGACATAAAAAATAACATACTATACATATTCTAAAGAAATAAAATGCCATAGGGTTGATTTACTAAAAATGTTGCTGGTTTGATTTGAAGAAGTTAGTCTTTTACATGGCACGAATGTATGCCACTTGTTGCAAATATTGAAGACTTTATATGGTTAAAACAGCAATTTCAGGCAGGAAGTAAACTCACATAACAATGTGATACACAAATGATGGGCCCCTGCCTCAGCATCCTGGAAGGCAGATAGCTCTGTCTGTATCAGGTAAAGAGTATTTTATAGATTTTCTTGAGCGAGGCAGCAGCAAATCATCATGAAACTTCAATCTCATTTTCATGATAAGCTCTGAGGATCATCAGCATCTTGAACTGGGTAGGAAGGCTGATCATTAAAAAAGTAAGTTTTTTAATAGATTTTTTTTTTTTTTTTTTTAGAGAAGCAGGCATACAGCAAACAATCATGATTCAACGCCAGACAAAGCAAAGAGGCCAGAACTAAAGAAAACTGTTATAGATTTATTATTTATTACTATTATGATAGCAGCACCACAGTGTTATAAACTATGATATAACAAATCAAGTGTAGCGCAATCAATATTAAAGAAGGCGGAAGCGCTATCCAGATGTTGGTATTATGAAAGTAATGTAAAAGCAGCCCATGGATATAGAACACATTTATTTGGAAAGGCAAATGTTTAAAACACAGTCAATTAAAGGAAATGAAACTAGCGCTGTACCAGACCGATCGTGCAGGTGGTGGTTGGCAATGAACTGCGGGTCCACTGGGTGAGGGGATCCGATCTCTGAGGTGGGCTGAGATGGAAACAATCCAGGGCTTGGTGGAAGCTGTGCAAAAGCCATGGTGAACGGGAGCCGAACCAGACCAGCCGGTGCTCACCGTGTGACGTGTTCAGCAATACAATAAGTCTCGAACCTGGAACTAAACCAGCCTGGAACGCATGAAGGAGACCGCTGTCGTGACAACATGTTTCGCGCACATGCGCTTTGTCAAGCGGTGAGCACCGGCTGGTCTGGCTTGGCTCCCGTTCACCGTGGCTTTTACACAGCTTCCACCCAGAATGTGAAATAAAAATGAATATACCTATATGAATGGATTGTACAGGTATCAATATATATATTGACTAATTCATCTTTTATTTTTATTTCACATTCTGTTTTTTCTGACATATATAAAATAAATTAATCAATAAACTGCAATCTTTATATATATACATTTTTTACACAATTTTTTTTACATATTTTTTGGATTACAACTATTTATAGTTTATACACATATATTTATTTCACATAACTTTGTGTCACTATTACCCACAATATAGTTTCACTAGCACCATATAGATGTTCTTATGGGTTTACATGCATCGCTTGCAATTAGGAAAATGGTTAATTATTTATTTGTATCACCTGTTTTTAATCAATTGTTAATTGATAATTGGATTTTTGTGTGTGTATATATTGGGATGTCATATCCATTTTCCTTTGTAATGATTAAGCACACAGTGTAGTGTGTGAAACGCGTCTACCTTGTCACTATTGTCACGCTGGGATGTCCAGTCAATAAATCTGGATTTTGACTTCATCTGGATTGCTGCCAATCCTTTCTTTTTCATTAATGTATTTTATGCAGAGAAATCGTACATATGACGGTAAACGTATGAGATAGGAGTGATTGTCCCTCAGCCCTCACGAATCCTCATGATAGTTTTGAGAGCTTCCTTTCTGCTCATTTTATCTGGGCTCTCCCTTGATCAACAAGCCCTCATTTTCATCTTTGACCACTCCTCCAAGCCACTGCAGTCTATAGTATATATGAAGACAGACTTAAGCAGAGTTTTTTCCCTGGTTTAGTACTGGTTAGTTTAATAGTTCGTATTTTGTACAGATTTTGGTAAACACTGGAAGATAAAATGTATAAAAGAAGAAGTTGGGACTTTGAATGAGGCAAGTGGCATACAGCTGCTAAAATAGTGTAGTACAATGGCATATGTATTAATTGTTCATAAATAACAAAGTTAGACATGGAACATTACAGAAATGAAACATGAAGATTATTGATATGAGCTGATATACATTCCTTGCCATCAGGTTGATTAAGATAGATAATTACAAACAATTCAAAATTTAATATATTAGATCAAGATATAAACGCATAATTATGGTATGGGTGCATCCTAAAAAAGCTTGATGCGTTTCGTGCGCTTAACATACTTCCTCAGGAGCGGATGCAGGACATAAATCTGCAAAACAATGTATGTATGAGTGCCTAAAAAATCTCACAATGTCCCCAGAAATAGGAGGTTGAGGAATATGTCTATATTTTCTCCCCCCCCCTCTCCTATTTCTGGGAAAATTGTGAGATTTTTTAGGCACTCATACATACATTGATTTGCAGATTTATGTCCTGCATCTGCCCCTGAGGAAGTGCTTTGAGCACATGAAAACGCATTGAGATTTTATTGGATGCAGCCAGCCATATCATAATCGTGCATTTATATCTTGATCTAATATTTGAAATTTTGCAATTGTTTGTAATTATATATTTTCATCAACCTGATGACAAGGTATGGATATCAGCTCATATCAATAATCTACATATTTCATTTCTGTAATGTGTCATGTCTAACTTTGTTATCTATGAACAATTAATAAACATGCCATTGTACTATTGTGCTATTTTAGCAGCTGCATGCCACTTGCCTCATTCAATGTCCCAACTTCTTCCTCTTTATCCAATTACAGGAATGGAGCATGATCGCATGATCTGTTTGTATCAGGTGTCTCATTTAAAGTCCCAAACCCCCTTTCTATTTACATTGGAAGATAAAATATTGCTTTAAAGGCCAACTGTCTTGAATATGAACTCCACCAATATGTGTTTTTTTTACTTTGTTAAGAATTCATTAGGGATCATAATACCATAATCTGACATTGTCATAGTTGTGAAAGTGAAGCAGAATTGGGTATTCTGCTGACAACTTTTGCCATCAGAGCCTTCAAAAGATATGAAAAAAGCCAACATGTGACTCAACTTGCCAGGAGCCATGGTAATGGAAAAAAATACTCAACGTTTACCTAGTGCTGTCCTCTACAGACACACACTCATGCTCAGCAATTTTGCATCTCTTTTAGATTGAATCATGCACAGAATCATCCAACCACTTCCATGACAAGGTTGTTAAAGACACACCCAGTGGACTATTGTCATCATGCAATTTGGACTCATGGGAGAAAAATGTAGAGAACCGTGCCCACATTTCACATCGTTGTTCTAGGCAGCATTGAAAACTGCCTGCTGCAAATGCTGGAACCGAGGAACATTGCTTGTCATAACTAGCTAGAATTCTTCATGAATTAACAAATGTATGGTAGAAACCTAATAAAGTCTGGAAAGGAAGTGAGGGAGGAAGAGTGTTGGGCGTAGAAGCTGGATTTGGGCTTTACATTTTCCTAAAAATGTACCTACAAAAATTAAGAACAGGTGAATTTCTATTAACTTTACTCATTAATTCTGGGGGTTTTGTGATCTCCTTTTACATTTATTTAAAAAATGTGTGTAAACTAAAAAAAAAAATGTTTTACTTTTTCTGAAAGTTCTGTATAAAGCAAAGAATTCCAGTCTATCTACAGTCACAAAATGAACAGATTCTAGCCAGTTTTATTGTCCATGGTCTTTCTTTCACAGAGTTCTACTTTTACATTTAATTTAATATAGTTATAGTTGAAATTGAGTTTCTTTTTTTTGACTTTTGCTTGTAGTGCTTTATAATGACATAGAGAACATGATACTCAGCTAGAGGCTTCCCGTCTAGCTATAGTTACAAAATGACCAGATCCTAGCCAAGCCTATCATCTCAGTCCACTTTCTCTGTCACAGCTTTTCTTCTTTGTATTAGTCAGTGTTCTTTAAACTTGTATGCTGGAACAGCATAGCCCTACAGGATGTACTCTATTATCTTCACTAAATTTTCCTTGCTTGTCACTTGAATCGCAACAATTATGTGAAAAGTTATAAATAAGGTTTATTTTTGTCCCCACTCGACATATAGAAAAGGAACCCCTGCAAACATTCCATAGTAAAACTTATAATTGTTTTCTTTCCTTACCAAAGTTACATTTTAATAACCTTTCAACTTCCATTTAGTAGACAAGTCATTTTTCAATTTTAATATGTCTAATTTCCCCAGAGTAGGGTTTTAATAACAATAATTATTCAACATTTGCTGATTGAGATGACAAGGTAAATAATACCTAAGCATAGAACTGTCAGCCTCTAATTACTGGCAAAGTTATTATGAAAATCACACCTTGCATGATGAACATTTCTTTATTTTAAGTAGTTTGCCCTTGCTTTGTACCTGATGTATGACTAAATGACTTTAAAAGAATAAAATATATCTTTAAACTCCTGCAAACCTGTCGAACATTCATAGTGAGGTGAGAGGTATGAAAGGATAACAGGGGAGCTATTACTCCAATATTTGATGTGACCAGGACTGGTGACCCCCTGTCCTGAATTCATTTTGTTTTAATAAAGGGGCAAAACAGCGTTTACTGAGCAGTCATAAGGCTGTTCATGTTGGAACCTGAAAGCTGATGTTCCAATATAGGTCATGCCTCAATTTTCTTAAATTCAAGAAATATACGACCACTAAACAACCACTTATTTTAGAAAGAGTACAAGTCACTTTATTATATATATATATATATATATATATATATATATATATATATCAAGGGTCAGATAGCACCTAGCAAACTTACAAAACAGATTACAACTTGCCCAAATCCAGGCAATTTTTTTTTTTGTAATCTGGTAGAGATGTTCCAGTGTGGCAAGGCAAAGTTTTTCATCTTTTCATTTTTGACTCACATAGTAAAAAATCTTTATATGCCAATGAAACCACTCTATTTCCACCTTTTACAACTGCTCTACAGAATTTGTCATTTATAGTCTAATATGTCCTACAGCAGCTGCTATATGTTGGCAGGACCATCGGGACATTAAGAGTGATATTTGATGAACATAGTTGGGCTATCAAACAGGGTAGCACCAATTACAGTGTACCCAGATATTCCAAGGAAGTTCATGGGCAATCTACCAAATGTGGAAAATAGACCATATTCCGAATTCCTGTTCCAAGGCTGAATGTTTTAAAAAGCTTTGTGAGCAAGAGATATTTTGGATATTTTTCTTGAATACCCTGACTCCAATTGTACTCAGTGAAGAAATAGAATCTAATATAATTATTTAGTACATGCAATACAAAATGCCCATTTGTAATTTTTTATGTTCAAGGATGATCAGTTTCTCCTATATTTTTAATTTATGGTTTGCACATTATTGTTTATGCTTTTTGGTTGGTTTATTATTTATTATTGTTTTAATTTTTATTTGTTCTTTTTTAAATTCTTTTTTATTTTCCATTATTATTTATTCATTTTTATTATTCATTTTTCTTTCTTTGTTTTTTTTTTTAATGATTCCTTTTTTTTTGCCATTCATTTTTCTTATCTTTAATCATTATTCTTTATTGTTAGTTTCATTTTTGGTGTGCTTTTGCTTATCTTGTTTATGAATATCCATGTTGCAGCTAACTCTTCTCATTGCCTTAGCCTCATACTTTATTGTATCGCCTTAATATCCATGTTCCGCCCCACCCAATCCACTTAATATTTCAGCATTGCTATCCACATACAAGGCTTAGCAAAGGGGTGTTACAGGCCCTGAAACATGTAGTCACACCCCACGCTCATGTCCCCAAACCCGGAAACCACCAGCCATATTTCTGTACTGCTGTGCATTCCACGCTGGCTCTGTCTGCTATCATACATCCCACTGCTGCTTCCTAGCGCTACTCTGCAATCTTCAGTTGCTTCCCTGGCAAATTCTGCTATTGGGCTCCACTATCCACAGCTCCTGGGATTCATCCTACACTGATGCTTGTGATGATGATGATATACTTGCAATTCTGGGACACCTGTGAATGCATTTGCTATTTTAAATCTAATGTTTTAAAAAAACTACACTTAGATGTTGGTGCCCTTTTTTCCTCCCATTTCTACACCTCACTTTTACCCCAATTCCAAAATATTTAGGCATAATCATATGAAAAATAAACCATAATTGTTTATTGTTGCAGATATAGGTGGGCTCCTGCTACTAAGTGTGGGCTCTCTTAAGGCACTGAGTGTCGGGAGTGCTGGTATTGGGATTTTTTAAAAAGTGATATGTATTTATCTGCATGATACTTTAAGGTCTTTGCCAGAGGTTTGAATTTTAAACAACTGATGTCACGTGCAGAAAACAAAATCATAGAACGCACCTGACTGGCAAAATCTGTTGCTCATTTAGAGAAGGTAATATTTAGACATAAGAAAGTGCAGGTGTTGTTGGTGCTCCAGATGACGTCGTAGTGATGAAACGCATAGGGCGTGGCTTATTGCGGCAGTACGTCACTTCCGGTGGCAGTGGTTCCGACCTGTGGAACGCGGAAGCGATACAGTGTGGCAGACCCTGCACGCTGACAGTGAACTTCTTGAACTGTGAGTGGCTATAGCATCTTTGTACTATGTATTCAGCACACTACGCAATGGAGGCTACTTTATAATTACAGTACCTGAGGCATATGAGAGTGGGAATCTGGTACCGGCAACACCCGGATCTAGTGTGCGGTAAGCATTATTTGCCTAGTGGGGTGACCACGGGTAGAGCATCCTACTTCTATTGCACGGTACTTATTGAGTACCCTGTGCACAGGGATTACCTGACTTGTAGCACTATCACTTTGTCTGGTTTATGTTGTGGCACTCTTTGTCATTTCACAGTTTGTTTTTAAATTTCACAGTTTTTATCACTTTTTTACTATTCACATTGTGGTAGCGCCTAGCACCAACAACACCTGCACTTTCTTACACATACACTACCTCAGAGGTAGGTTGGCGGCAGCTTACACCACAAAACATCCAAGATTTATGTATTGAAACCCATAGCGCTGGTTAAAACCATTTACCTTTTAATATTTAGACATACATCTGCCAAAGGACCAGATCAAGGCTAGCAGATAGCAGGCTAGTAATAAACTCAAAATCAGGAAAGACTGCTGAAATTCAGGAGACAGGCTGGAGTAAAAATTGTGCCATATACATTCTTGCTGCCAGACTGACACAAAAGACCAGAAAGTAACTTTTTGTCTATACGAAGTTCCCATGTACAAAGCAGCATTGGACACATTATCGATAACCTTAAAATCATACATGCAGCATACAGTACACATGTTGGAGTTTGAATAAATCCTAGTAGGTGGTACAGCTGCACAGAAGAATGTGCCTTGCCAGGAAGGGGATGTAGATCCTTACCATCAATACAAATGGGACCTTCTGGTTCTCAGTGGTAAGTGGACGCCAATATTTGGATGTACATTATTTTTGTGTTACTCTTTTAGTATACATTTAAATACATTTTTCTGAAAATTCAATGAGAATAATAACATGAACACTAAGGCAATTAAAATAAGTAAAAAAAGCAGTTTCTCTGTCTAGGTGTCGCCTAGGTCCAAGCAATAATGGTAATATAGTGTAAAATTCTATAGGTATTCTAAGTATGTACACAAATCTTACCTTGCCCCTTACCTTGATATATCTAGACCTGCATATTGAATGGCTCTGAAGATAAAGTTGCTTTTGCCGCCATGGTGGCACGCCTGCTGTCCTTAAAAAATATATGGAAATGTGGCACTACTGTGGTCACCATATCTGTCAGAATTGGCCACCAAATAGAAATTTATTGTGACCTGTTGTGCATGGGTGTGGGCAGATATTTTCATAGTTGATAAGGTTAAATAAAGACTCCAGTCCATCTAGTTCAACCTGTGTATGTGTGTGTATGTCTCTACCACTTCCCATATCCCTGTATTTTGTGTTCAGTAAGATGCCTAGCTAAACATTTTTTTTTAAATTAGTGACACTTTCCGCTGAAACCACCAATTGTGGAAGGGAGTTTCATATCCTTACTGCTCTAACATTAAAAAACCCTCTATGCCATTTAAGGTTGGATGGCTTCTTAACCGACTTTATTGAGTGACCTGAGACTGAATAGTTTCCTCCCAACGTTGGAATCACCATTAAGATATTTTTATATTGCTATCAGGTCCCATCTTAAGAGCCTCTTTTCCAAGGAGAATACATTTGTTTGTAATAATTCCTCATAACTGAGGTTTTGCAGCCCCTTATTAGTTTTGTTGCCCTTCTCTTGACACAGCATTTTATGGCATAAATTTATATTTAGAAAATTATATTTTTTTAAGGATGCAAAACGTTTAGTAGAATAGTATTTTGTGCCTCCTAGGATCTTTCTTAGTAATACTGGGAAATTTATCTCTCAGGAGTGTTTAGCTGACTCTAACACTTAAATCTAAACTCTAACACTTTACTTAACCTCCAAATATATTCTTGCCTCTCATTCTCCTTGATAATACTTTATTAGGAAGTCTCCCAGATTCTTCTGTCTGTCATGGGTTAGGAACTTGTGAACCCTCTATGCAGCCTGTATGCTTAATTCTGATGTGTTCCTATCAGAAAGTCTAAGGTGCCCCTGGTCTTCACCAGAGATCCTGATAGTTAAGATGGATTTCACTTTGGAGAAGCTCCTAGTTGCAACCCCCATGCACACCCATGCAGGCTACAACTGACCAGATTTAGAGAGGCACAGGAGTCAAAAGTTAGGAGAGCATGGGATAGATAGATAGATAGATAGATAGATAGATAGATAGATAGATAGATAGATAGATAGATAGATAGATAGATAGATAGATAGATAGATAGATAGATAGATAGATAGATAGATAGATAGATAGATACAGGGCCTTGCAAAAGTATTCGGCCCCCTTGAACTTTGCGACCTTTTGCCACATTTCAGGCTTCAAAAATAAAGATATAAAACTGTAATTTTTTGTGAAGAATCAACAACAAGTGGGACACAATCATGAAGTGGAACGAAATTTATTGGATATTTCAAACTTTGTTAACAAATAAAAAATTGAAAAATTGGGCGCGCAAAATTATTCAGCCCCTTTACTTTCAGTGCAGCAAACTCTCTCCAGAAGTTCAGTGAGGATCTCTGAATGATCCAATGTTGACCTAAATGACTAATGATGATAAATAAAATCCACCTGTGTGTAATCAAGTCTCTGTATAAATGCACCTGCACTGTGATAGTCTCAGATGTCCATTTAAAGCGCAGAGAGCATCATGAAGAACAAGGAACACACCAGGCAGGTCCGAGATACTGTTGTGGAGAAGTTTAAAGCTGGATTTGGATACAAAAACAGGTACTCAGAGCTCAGAACAGATATTCTGAAATTTGTACAGGCACAACGAATTGAGACCTGTGGCTAGGAATGCTACCTATCACACAGGCCAATATTGCTAATCTGAGCACAGTTTAAATAGCGGCGTTAATTCACAGACTGGGCAGGAACTACCTGATAAGCTTCTATAATAATTAACAGGTGGGATTGGGTGACACCCAAAGCACAAGTATTTGGACACATAGTCCATCCAGTTCAACCAATAGAAGAGAAAAAATATATACAATCCTATAGATACGATCCTTTACCCACAGATGACCCAGAGGAAGTAAAAAAATCCCAATAAAGCATGATCCAATTTGTTCCAGCAGGGGAAAAAAATCCTTCCTGATCCCCCAAGAGGCTATTGGATGTTCCCTTGATCAACCTTACCTATATATATTAGTTACCAGTTATATTATATGTATCTAGGAAAGAACCCAGGCCTTTCTTAAAACAATATACTGAGCTGGCCAGAATCCCCTCTTGAGGGAGTCTATTCCACATTTTCACTGCTCTTATTGTGAAGAAGCCTTTTCATATTTGGATATGAAATCTCTTTTCTTCAAGATGTAAAGATTGCTCCCTTACATGTCTGTGGGACAACATATAACAGAATAGCTTGGCATGTAGAGCTGTGTGACTACAGCTAACAAGTCAACCTTACATATCTGAGGAACTAGTAACAAGTCAGCCTTGCATGTCCATAGAACTAAAGGCAATAAAATCACGTTGCGCTGTGACGCAATGCGTCGGGAGAAGCCATCTGACGTCACTTCCGGTCCGCGGCTGAGACCGGAAGTCTCTGCATCATATTGCGATACCGCTTGCCACGCTACCTATATCATTCTATGCTGTTTTATGCTGGAAAAAATGTGAGTTGATCACGATATGCTTTTACTAATAAAATGCCATTTAAACTTACTACACTATGAAGTTCCCCTTTTTATCTGGTGTTTGAGCTCCAAACCCTACCCAGGATATTTTCTCCCTTGATGTCTTGATGTCTGATGTTGGCCACCTAAAGGACCCAAAGAGCCTGCCTTAAAAGGGACCACCACTGGACCAGTCATTCCCTTACTCGAGACCCTGCTACCTATTGGTACAAACACTCATTAAGAGTGTCTTGGAGGTGAGCGGCCATTTCACTCATTTAAGGATACATGCTCACCATCGTATTGAAAGCAGTTTCCCACACCTAGTGAATGTCCACAGTTTCCCGCACATCCGGCAATTTTTGCTCATCAGCACTTTCTATATGAACTTTTTGATTCTCCATGAACTTATGAATTGTTTATGATTATTCACTCCCATATTAAGCTTATTTCTTTATATGGTTTTTTTACCCCTGTTCTTTGTTTGTTTTGGGGTATCCTTCGTTATAATCATCTTTATATATTTTTATTTATTCCTAGTGACAGTTTACCTATCACACAGTTAACCTATCACACAGTTATATTTGCTCCTTTACTGTGTTACTACCTTATTCCTAGTGACAGTTTACCTATCACACAGTTAACCTATCACACAGTTATATTTGCTCCTTTACTGTGTTACTACCATCACTTATTTGATCAGACAATTCTGTCTTCCATTTTTGGATCTGATCAGTTACTATCACCTTGCACTTTAGTTCACTGTCACTTCCCTCCTCACAGTGACTGTATCTTAGTATTTCTGCCACTATTTATTGTGGTATAGTTTTTTATGCACTTCTTGCACAAGTGCACTTTACCACAACACTATATATATTAATTTGATGTAATTGAGATTACCTTGCATTTATTTATGCTTGTTATTTATTAGTTTTATAGGGATTGATTGAGCGCCGATTTATTGATTTTTTTCATTTGTTTTATGTATGTGGTGACACTACTTAGAATTGGCTGCTAATCCTTGGTCCCTATCTTTACCCTATATCCACTACTCATTTTATCTATTTATTACATCTGGTATATGGTCAAGCGCAGAGGTTTTTCTATTCTCATTTGATATACTTTCCAAATTTTTTTTAGTTTTGGTGCAGAATGAGTAGTTTGAAAATAATGAAGAATTTGATAAGACTACTCATTCTGCACCAAAACTAAAAAAAATTTGGAAAGTATATCAAATGATTCTTCAGAATTTCCAACGGAGTTATGTGCCAGAAAGAGACATCAGAATCGTCACTGTCATCACTTTCCATACCTGATGACGAATTTTCCCACGAATCACTATCACTCAGTTCTTCAAGTAACTCCATTTCACTGTCGCTGTCTTCCAGTTAGTCTAAAAGCGCTTTTGCGCAAAAAGAGCGCTTTTTTGGACAAAATGGTCGTTCTCAATTTTCCAGGCAAGAAATGGAAAACCACAGGCAGGGCACTGGAAAAGCCACCAGGTGCAATCCTGTGATGAAATGGCATGATACAGTGTAATCCGTTAGGATAACAATTCTGCATTATGTCATTTGGTTTATTTACGTTTTTGAAATTTCCGCCGGTTCCAACCGGAAGACATGTGTCGGCATCGGCTGAGCACACAGTGGGAGGACAGCGGGAGGATGGCTGGAGGATGGCGGGGGATTGCAGGGGAAGGTGAGTTTTATTGTGAGGTAATCCCGAGTGTGGCTCGGAGTTACCGCTTTTGGCACTGTTTATTAACCCAGAGCCCCACTCGGGAATACCGCTAGGGAGGGTATTATAATTTTTGATTTCATGTTTCAAACTTTATCATACCTGGGATGTCTACTAGACTCTTGTTTGGACAGATTTAAATGGGTTATTCCTAAGAATTACAAGCCTAAAATATAAAACAACAGATTTCCATGCAAAACAATGTGCTGCTTATAGCACAAAAATTCTGACATAATCAGATCACCAGGGAGGTTAAAGGAAGGGGCGGGGGGGGGGGTGGTGCTAATGGTGAATCTATTCTTGTCTCCCATTTACTCTGACTGGAGTGTCGGTGTACGGACCCTACACAATTTAGCCAACCTTGCCGGTTTCAAAATTCTGCCAGTTCATCAGGGACCAGCCGAGTTTCGAACCATATATGAGCAGAAGATTGTACAGAAGTCGATCTACTTATTAACTTCTGTACAAGAGCCTTGTCAGATTCTCCCCAGCCAGCAGTGCTGGCCAGTGTATTCTGATGGCTTGGAAGTCTCTCCGCTGTCAGAATACAATAGCCCAGTGGGGAGGATTCCGAGTCTTTTTTCTGTTCAACCCAATTCTCTTCCTTGTTTAACGAAAAGAGAAAAAAAAAATGACTCATCTATGTGCTGCCTTACACTTAACCTTAAAACATTAAACATGTAACCTGACCTTAACCACTTCAGCTCCGGAAGGTTTACCCCCCCATCAAGACCAGGCCATTTTTTGCAATACGGCACTGCATTATTTTAACAATTGTGCGGTCGTGCGAAGCTGTAACCAAATAAAATTGATGTCCGTTTTTTCCCCATAAATAGAGCTTTCTTTTGGTGGTATTTGATCACCTCTGTTGTTTTTGAATTTTGTTCTATAAACAAAAAAAGACCGACAGTTTTGAAAAAGAAAACTATATTTTTTACTTTCTGCTATTAAATATACCCAATAAAAAAAAATTAAAAAAAAATCAAGTTTCATTATAAGCTTAGGCCAATATGTTTTCTGCGACATGTTTTTTGTAAAAACAAAAATCCCAATAAGCGTATATTGATTGGTTTGCTCAAAAGTTATAGTGTCTACAAACTATGGGATAGATTTATGGAATTTTTTTTTACTAGTAATGTCAGCGATTAGACATTTTTAGGGAGACTGCAACATTGTGCTGGAAAAATCTGACACTAATTGTGACACTTTTTGGGGATCAGTGAACCAATACAGTGATCAGTGCTAAAAAAAATGCACCGTCACTGTACTAATGACACTGGCAGGGAAGGGGTTAACATTAGGGGCGATGAAATGGGTAAATGTGTTCCCTGGGAGTGCTTGCTAACTGTGTGGGGGATGCTTTGACTGGGGGAAGGCAGAGATCTGTATTCCTTCTTAGCAGAAACACAAGATCTCCATCTTCCCCTGTTTACATAGGCAGACCGCCGTTCTGCCTCTCTCGGAAAAGATTGCTGGGTGCAAACGAACATTGGGTCTGACAGACCGCTGCTTGGCTCCCGCTGTGTCCAATCACAGCGGGAGCGGGTTGTGGGCACCGTGCATGCGTGCCCCAGACCCCCCCCCCCAAAAAAAAAAGACCTACGGGTACATGATTGCATGCTGAAAGGCCACCCTTCCACAGTATGTATATGTGTGGGGCGGTCCAGAAGCGGATAAAATGACCCTAAAAGCACTTATACCCCAACCTTATCACTTAGACCTAACTGTCTGGCTCTAACCTAGACCCTAAAATTCTGTCTAACACAACATTTATCCCTGTAGGTAGCACCATACTTACTATGATCAGACCCTGAAGCTTCAATGTTGAAAGTTACCTTTCCTGTGCTGAGATCTAACATTTCCATGATCTCGGCAATGAGAATGGACCAATAAAAAGAATGAACTTACACTTTAATTGAACATCAACCCTGTTTAAATAAATAAATAAATAAATAAATAAATAACATGTGACCTATAAAGCTTTGTACTGATCATGTAAATGGGTGAATAAAATACTTTTGTATTGTATGGTTGACATTTATTTAAATGAACTTTATTTTTTTTTATTTTTACTCCTAGCATGACGCAGGAAGTGTCATTTTAATGAGCAGAAACAAAGTGGGAATATTTTGTGCATATTGTGCTAAAATGTAACCTTTCAGCACTGTTATTCCAAACATTCAAGCTTGTTATATGAGCATAATGAAAATCATTGTCAACAAAGCTAGTTAATATTATTCATTGTAGCAGCAATGCAGAATGGTACCCCAGCTGATCTTTTTATTTCCTGTCTCCTAGAGGACTTCAATGTCTAGCACTATATAAATCCAACCGAAGAAGAAAGTCTTTTCATTCATATTTATAAGCGTGGAGGGGGCTATTGTTTTATTGTGTGATGCAGCCGTGGCTGACATGGTTATTGATGAAGTATGGATGAAATGTTGGCGTAGAAAGATATACTTCCCAAAGAAAAAATAATGATTAAAATAGGGGGTCTGTTGGAAATACTATGAGCAAAAGTTACATTAAAGCAGTTTCCATTTAGCTGGGCAGCAGGGAGTGTAATCCGTAAGGCTGTGGATATTCATGCTTGGAGTGAGTAGAACCTTGAAACGCCATTTTGGGAAGAAAATGTAGCATAAAACATTAACTGAAAATGCAAATGGGCATCATTTTCCTTCTGCCATTTATCTTGTGCACTTGGCTTCCCCTCTAGCAAAAATTCTGTGTTGCTACTGCTGTCATTTTATTTTCCATAAAGCTTTGAATGTGCGCTCATACACATTGGAGCATGAAAGGGAAGATAAAAAACACCGAAGCCTGTGACAAAAAGCTCTAGTCCTATTGTGAAGAGTCCACAGAACCTCTAACCAACTAAGAGGATCTTCTTGCTGTTTGCCAGATATTTCTTCCTTTACTTGTTGACAGAACTTGGTTTTTAAAATAGAACTAAACTGTTGTGTGCTGGGAGAGGTATTGCCATACTGCGCTAAATTATGGCACATTTATCTAGCAGGTCTGCCCTCCTCCAGCACTGTGTGATCCCGGGAAAATTGCTATGGAAAAAAGGGGAAATGTTTTTTGGCAGAACAGAGACCACTGCCTCAACAAAGAACTTCTGCTAACTGACATACCGATTAGTGAAATACCAGCTAATGAAAACATTTTCTAGATAAGACAGTTCCATTTAACATATATTAACCACTTCAGCCATGGAAGGATTTGCCCCCTTAATGACCAGGCCCTATTTTGCGATTCGGCACTGCGTTATTTTAACGGACAATTGTGCAGTCCTGCGACGATGTACCCAAACAAAATTGATGTTCTTTTTTCCCCCACAAATAGAGCCTTCTTTTGGTGGTATTTGTTTACCTGTGCGATTTTAATTTTTTGGGCTATAAACAAAAAAAGAGCGACAATTGTGAAAAAAAACAACATTTTTCACATTCTGCTATAGGATTCCCAAAATTTTTTTTTTTTTTAACATTTTAGGCCAATTTGTTTTCTGCTACATATTTTTGGTAAAAAAAATCACAATAAGCGTATTTTGATTGTTTGCGCAAAAGTTATCGCGTCTACTAACTACGGGATAGATTTATGTCATTTTTATTGTTTTTTTTTTTTACTAGTAATGACGACAATCTGTGTTTTTTAGCGGGACTGCAACATTGCGGCGGACAGATTGGACACCTAACTGACATTTTTAACACTTTTGGGGGTACCAGTGACATTACTACAGTAATCAGTGCTAAAAATATGCACTGTTACTGTAATAATGCCATTGGCAGGGAAGGGGTTAACTCTAGGGGTGATCAAAGGGGTTAATGTATGCCTGTATGCTTACTAACTGTGTGTGTGTGTGTGTGTGTGTGGGGGGGGGGGGATTCTGTGACAGGCACAGAGAGATCGCAGTTTCAGCTGAAACTTCAGCTCTGTCCCTGACTGTCTCACAGAAGATCCGCCTGCTTTCTTTACATAAGCAGGCAGGTCTTCTCTCCATTTACCGGACGATGGGGGGAGGAAGGAGGAAATCGCTGCCTCTCCTCCCGCGGCCCGCCTCCTACTGTGTCTAAACAAATCTGGCTACAATTGGGTTGGTGAGAAGTTGTGTAAGCCTGACACCAAAGCCAGCTCTAAACCAAAACTTGGCAATTCTAAAATATTTTGAGCTGCAAACTACCATACTCAACATTCACTATACTGATATGTTAGGTAAGGTGACAATAAATAAAGATTTTTTTTTTCTGTGGGCTTCTCAACCTGGTTTTCTTATACTAGGTTCAACTTTCTGATACAATATATATATATATATATATATATATATACAACCATGGCCAAAAGGTTTGAAAATAACATAATTATTCATTTTTACAAAGTCTGCTGCCTCAGTTTTTATGACGGCAATTTGCATATACTACAGAATGTTAAGAAGAGTTATCAAATGATTTGCAATGAATTGCAAAATCCCTCTTTGCCATGAAAACAAACTTAATCCCATATAACATTTCCACTGCATTTGTGAAGAAGGCTTCAGGATGTCCAAGAAAGTCCAGCAAGCACCAGGGCTGTCTCTTACAATTGATTCAGCTGTGGGACTGGAGCACCACCAGTGCAGAGCTTGCTCAGGAATGGCAGCAGGCAGGTGTGAGTGCATCCGCACGCACAGTGAGGGGAAGACTTTTGGAGGTGTCAAGAAAGGCAGCAATGAAGCCACTTCTCTCCTGGAAAAACATCAGGGACAGACTGATATTCTGCAAAAGGCACAGTTGTCCAAGAGCCAAGTGGCCCTTGGCTCTTGGACAACTCTTCTGAAAATTCCTTTTACTCCTCTGTCAGAAATCTTGTGAGGAGCACCTGGTCATGGCTGGTTTATGTTGAATTGACGTTCTTTCCACTTCTAGATTATGGCCCCAACAGTGCTCACTGGAACATTCAGAAGTTTAGATATCCTTCTGTAACCAATGCCATCTGTATGTTTTCCAACAATAAGGTTGCAAAGTTCTTGAGAAAGCTCTTTCCTTTTACCCATCATACGATGTTTCTTGTGTGACACCTTGGTAATGAGACACCTTTTTTTAGGCCATCAGTTAAGACTGAACCAGCTATTATTAATTTGCACTGACAAGGGGCAGGATTGCTTTCTAATTACTGATAAATTTCAGCTGGTGTCTTCGCTTTTCATGCCTTTTTGCACCTCCCTTTCTTCATGTGTTCAATACTTTTTCCATGTGTCATTCCATTTTATTACACATAACTTAATTTCTGAACTTATTTGTTTTTGTTTCTTTGTATGTATGGACTGCATAGGTTGTTTCTGACATGTGGTAAAAGTTTCATGTTAATAGCACCTTTAAAAATATATTTACCTGGAAAATTGGTGACATGTTTAAAACTTATTTTACACGCTGTGTGTACTATTGTGCAAAAGTTTTAGGCAGGTGTAAAACAATCCTGTCAATTAAGAATGCTTTCAGAAACAGAAGTGTTCATAGTTTTTTTTTTTTTTAATTAACAAAATGGAAACTAAAGGAACATTGTGACTACCCTTTTCCTTCAAAGCATCATCAGTTCTTCTAGGTACACTTGCACACAGCTTATGTAGAAACAGGAGGTAGGTTGTTGCAAACATCTTGGAGAACTAACCACAGATGTTCTGTGGATGAAGGCTGCCTCAAATCCTTCTGTCTCTTCATGTAATCCCAGACAGACTCTGTGATGCTGAGATCAGGACTCTGTGGGGGCCAAGCCATCACTTTTTGGACTCTTTGTTCTTCTTTGTGCTGAAGATAGTTCTTCATGACACTGGCTGTATGTCTAGGGTCATTCTCTTGCTGCATAATAAATTTGAGGCCAATCACAAACTTCCCTGAGGGTATGACATGCTGTATTTCTCAGCATTGAGGACACCATTAATCCTAAACTAAATCTCTAACTCCATTTGCAGAAATGCAACCCCAAACTTGCAAGGAACCTCCACCATGCTTCACTGTTGCTTGCAGGCACTCATTATTGTATCGTTCACCAGTCCTCGCTGCCATTTTTTTCTGCACCCCAATTCCTATGTTTTTGTGCATACAGACAGACTCGGTGATGTTGAGATCAGGACTCTGTGGGGGCCAAGGTATCACTTTTTGGACTCTTTATTCTTCTTTGTGCAGAAGATAGTTCTTCATGACACTGGCTGTATGTCTAGGGTCATTCTCTTGCTGCATAATAAATTTGGGGCCAATCACAAACTTCCCTGATGGTATGACATGCTGTATTTCTCAGCATTGAGGACACCATTGATCCTAAACCAAATCTCTAACTCCATTTGCAGAAATGCAGCCCCAAACTTGCAAGGAACCTCCACCATGCTTCACTGTTGCTTGCAGGCACTCATTATTGTATTGTTTACCAGTCCTCGCTGCCATTTTTTTTCTGCACCCCAATTCCTATGTTTTTGTGCATAGTTGAGTCACTTAGCCTTGTGTCCATGTAGGGGGAATGGCTTTTTGGCCGCAATTGTTCCATAAAGACCACTTTTGTCCAGACCTCACCAGACAGTAGATGGGTATACCTGGGTCCCACTAGTTTCTACCAGTTCTGTGCTGATGGCTCTTCTGGACATCTTTCAGTGTTGAAGAGAAGTCAGCAAGATGTGTTTCCTTGGCCAACCACTGCGTCTATGGTCCCCAACATTGCCGTTTATTTGTACTTCTTTAAAAGAGCTTGAACAGCACATCTTGAAACCCCAATCTGCTTTAAAATCTTTGCTTGGGAGAGACCTTGCTGATTCAGTATAGATGCAAAAAACAAATATTATGGCGCTCTGTAGTGGACCATAAAATAATTTGATTACATGTCCACCCGCAGCTGTGAGAAATATATGGGTACCAATTAGGTCCCAATACCCAGAAAGAAACAACAAAAGAACCTCTATATAATGCGCTGGGGTATGTGAGTCTATACTGCCCAATAGTAATCCATGCTTGCACTTGCCGGCTGTTACTTGTAGTTCAACAGAATGGATGCAATGAGAATGAATGGTAATAGTGAAAAGGTTTATGAATAGGTCAAATAAAAACTTCCACTGTGAATGGCTGTAAGCAATATGTAGCAAAGAAACAAATGTTCATGATCCATCATGTTAACAATAATCACTGTAGGACTACACATACAAGTAATCCAAACACTAAATGGAAGGCAGGAAGTGATCTGCCCGGGAAGAAACCGACCTGTCACCACAGTGTGGTCGGCTGTGTCTCCGTAATGTACCGCAGTGTGAAAACCCTCTGTGATGTCTTAAAAGATAATGGTAGATTACCAGGAGGGGGTGAGCGGTTGTACTCCACTGGCAGACCCACGATACACATCGTAGCTGAACAGCAAGTAGGGAAGCCGGAAGTGGGTGGTCCAGCTGTCAGTAGAATCCCAGGAAGGGAAAAAGTCCAACCGGACAGCTGAAGCCGCGCTCGCCAGTGTAGGATGAAATATAAATCATGGGTGGATCCATTGCCTAGCCGTCCATTACAAATCTGTCACCATGACGACATGTTTTGACCGTGGCCCTTCATCTAGTCATGTGGTGTAGACAGCTAGTAAGAATATATATAGGCAATTATTAAGGGAATGAGGATTCTCTTAAAGGTAAATCACTTCCTTCATCCATGTCAAACATAAAAACACAAACTTATCATATTAACCACTTCTGGACCAGAAGGATTTACCCCCTTAATGACCAGGCCATTTTTTTGTGATACAGCACTGCGTTACTTTAACTGACAATTGCACAGTCGTGCAATGCTGTACCCTAATAAAACTGATGTTCTTATTTTCCCAAAAATAGAGATTTCTTTTGGTGGTATTTGATCACCTGTGAGATTTATATTTTTGAATCTATAAACAAAAATAAAGAGCGTCAATTCTGAAAAAAAAAAACAATATTTTTTACTTTCTGCTATATAACATTCCCAATAATATAACATTCATCATTTTAGGCCAATTTGTATTCTGTTACATATTTTTGGTAAACAAAAACCCAATAAGTGTATATTGATTGGTTTGCACAAAAGTTATCACGTCTACAAACTAGGGGAAAGATTTATGCCATTTTTGTTTATTTATTTTTTTTACTAGTAATGATGGCGATCAGCGATTTTTAGTCGGACTGCGACATTGTGGCGGACAGATTGGACACCTAACTGACATTTTTGACACTTTTGGGGGGATCTGTTACATTACTACAGTAATCAGTGCTAAAAATATGCACTGTTACTGTACTAATGACACTGGCAGGAAAGGGCTTAACACCAGGGGCGATCCAAGAGTTAAATCTGTCCCTAGGGGGTGCTTTCTAACTGTGGGGGGATGGGTTTGCTTCATGAACACAGAGACCTGTGTTCCTAACTAAGAGGAACACAGGATCCCTGTGTTCATAACTGACAGAACAACGGTCTGTTCCCGTGTTTACAACGGAAGACCGCCATTCTGTCTCCACAGGGAGCGATCACGGGTGCCCCGCGGCAATTGTGGCTGTGGGACCCACTGATCAGCTTTCCCTGTGGCAAATGGGTGTGTATGCTCCCCGCTAGTGGTTCTGCCAAGCGACATACAGGTACATTATTTTGCGGTACAGAGCCAACCTGCTGCAGTAAAACTATGGTGGCTGGTCAGCAAACAGTTAAAAATACATTAGTAATTGAAGATTAAAAAGTGACTCTCAAAAAAAAAAATTAATATAAAAATTAACCACTTTACCACCGGAGGATTTTGCTGTCTTCCGTCCAGGCCACTTTTTGCGAATCGGCGCTGTGCGACTTCAACTGACAATTGCGCGGTCGTGCGACGCCGTACCCAAACAAAATTTACGTCCTTTTTTTCCCACAAACAGACTTTTGGTGGTATTTGATCACCTGTGCGATTTTTACTTTTTGCGCTATAAACAAAAAAAGAGCGTTTATTTTGAAAAAATAACAATATTTTTAACATTTTTTTATATGAAATTCCCCCCAAAAAAGATGTAAAAACCAATTTTTTAAAAAAATTTTGGCCAATTTGTTTTCTGCTACCTATGTTTGGTAAAAAAAATCGCAATAAGCGTATTTTGATTGGTTTGCGCAAAAGTTATTGCGTTTACTAACAAAGGGAAAGATTTCTGTCATTTTTGGTGTTTTTTTTTTAACGCGTAATGGCGGCGATCTGCGATTTTTTTTGTGGGACTGCGACATTGCGGCGGACAGATCGGAACCTTGACTGACATTTTTGACACTTTTGGGGGTACCGGTGACATTACTGCAGTAATCAGTGCTATATATATGCACTGTTACTGTAAAAATGACACTGGCAGGGAAGGGGTTAATTTTATTGGAGAGGGAGGGGTTAATGTATGCCTGGTGCTTACTGACGTGTAGGGGGGGAGGTGACTGAGTGAGTCAGGGACAGATCGGATGTCCAGCTATGCTGAACAGTCCGATCTGTCACTCCCTGTCACTATGGAGATCCGTCCGCTTGTGTTTACACAGGCGGGCAGATCTCCACACTAGATCCCCGGCGATCGGGGCAGAGCAGCGGCGATCGCCGCTGCTCCTCCCCTGGCCCGACTCCCGCTGTGAATGAAAACAGCGGGAGCGAGCCTCCGGCGGCGCGCAAGCGCCGCCCAGAAGGGGGAGTGTCTGACGACGTTAATACTACGTCGTCAGACGATAACGAGCCACTCTGCCGCAGTAGTATTACTGTGAGCGGACGTAAAGTGGTTAAAAAAATATATAAAAATAACATAATGGTGTAAACAACTAACTCCTCACTTAACCCATTAGGAGTCAAGGTCAAAAGCTTGTAAATCCAAAAGGTTTCCCTTTTACACAAAAGGGAAAACCTTTTGTTGGCCGTCAAGGACCCCTCAGGTTTATATTTAATGGCACAAACAGATAAATCTTTGATATTCTTGTTGTGGTGAATTTTAAAATGCCTTGGCACACTGTGCTTATCATAACCACTAGCGATGAGGTGACGATGGTCCCCTATCCACTTCCTAAGGGTTTGTTTGGTACCCCTCACATAAGACAGATTGCACAGGCAAGTAAGCATATAAATTACATATTCAATGGAGCAGGTATAATGTGTTTATTCTGAAAAATATTACCCGCCCTAACACTAAAGGAAGATTGCCCATGTTTTATAAATTGGCATGTGAGGCAAGCTCTCTTTTGCACTGAAAAGTGCCCAACCTATCATCAAAATGTGAACGTATGTCCATAGGTCTTCTTTTTGATCTTGTTGAATGCAATGATGTTTTTTATAGTGCGTGCCCTCCTAAATGTGATCTGTGACACAGATGGAAAAATTGTGGTCTAACTTAGGGTCCATTTTGAGAATATGGCAATGCTGTCTTATAATTCTAAAAATGGACCTATAGGCACTGTTGTAATTAGCTATACATTTTTATACTCTTCTGAGAGGAAGCTTGACATTTGCATGTAGAAGTCGGAGCTTCTTGGAACCTTTCAAAAGCCTGTAAAAGGGAAACCTTTTGGATTTACAAGCTTTTGACCTTGCCCCTAATGGGTTAAATGAGGAGTTAGTTGTTTACAACATTATTATATTTTCACCTTTATATATATATATATATATATATATATATATATATATATATATATAGAGAGAGAGAGAGAGAGGGGGGGAGCCAATCAGCGGGTCCGGCAGATGTGATGTCCGCAGGCTACCCACGATCGCTCCCCAGAGAGACAGAGGCTGTTGGCTGATGTAAACAAGGCAGACCGCCGTTCTGTCAGAGGGATCCTGTGTTCCTGCTACATAGGAACACGGATCTCTGTTTTCATCTAGTGAGTCTATCCCCCACACAGTAAGAAAGCACCCCCTAGGGACACACCCAACCCTTTGATCGCCCCTGGTGTTAACTCCTTCCCTGCCAATGTCATTAATACAGTAACAGTACACATTTTTAGCACTGATTACAGTAGTAATGTCACTGGTCCCCTCAAAAGTGTCAAAAGTGTCAGTAAAGTGTCCGATCTGTCCGCCGCAATGTCGCAGTTCCATTAAAAATCCCTGATCACTGCCATTACTAGTAAAAAACATATAATAAAAATGCCATAAATCTATGCCCTAGTTCGTAGATGCGATAACTTTTGCGCAAACCAATCAATATACACTTATTGGGATATTTTTTTCCAAAAATATGTGGCAGAATACAAATCGGCCTAAAATTATGAAAATTTTTTTCATTGGCTGTGTTTTATAGCAGAAAGTAATATATATATATATATATATACTGTATATATACATATATTTTTTTCAGAATTGTCGCTCTTTATTTGTTTATTGCGCAAAAAAATTCAGAGGTGATCAAACACCACCAAAAGAAAGGTCTATTTGTGGGGAAAAAAGGACATCAATTTTATTTTTACAGCACGGCACGACTGCGCAATTGTCAGTTAAAGTAACGCAGTGCCGTATCGCAAAAAATGGCCTGGTCAGGAAGGGGGTAAAACCACTGAAGTGGTTAAATGCTGATGTTCAGTTAATGTTCTAGAAGTTAACATGCTTTAAAGAAAAAAGGAAAATACAGTAAAATGTAAACTAAAAATACTTTTTCCCTAGACAGACATCTAAAGTGAAATCAAGCAGTGTGATTGTTGAGAGCAATGTCATGTACATATGGTGCAGTCACACTCAGTGCACGTATTAACTCCTCTAAATTACCATACTAAGGATGTGTTTACATTGCATGCTAAAATAGCTGTTAGCTAATTAGTTTACACAGCTTTGCATAGATTCATTTTTCAATCCAATCCATGGACATATGAATTTTTATGAACATTTATGATATCGGGTCTGATTTACTAATGCACAAGTGATGTAAAGTACTGTATAGTTCAAACTTCCAATCACGTTCAGGGGAATTTGCAAAATTGGAGGGTTGATAATGATGATTGGATATTTGATGTGAATACAGCTGTAGTTCACCTCGCTTAACACTTTAGTTCCATTGAGCTCTGGTGGATATTTACAGGTTTCTAAAGCACTCATAACAGATAAAAGTTAATTCTGTCTGTGATCGGAATGATAAACTTTGTCTATCCGCAATGCATATGAGGACAAATTTACATAAATATTGTTCACATGGTGAAAAGCCCATCTACAAACTGTATACTGTACAAATGTCTCTGCATTTTAATTAATTCTTCGTATAAGCAAATTATGCCACAATTCTAAAAAACAATGTTACAGAATTTGAACAAATAAGTGTTTAAATATCTAAATGGCCAAAAGTTGCTTATTTTTAATTGTAAATAAAGTAGAGCCTTCACATCCTAAAAGGCACAACTGAATATGAATCACTTAAAAGTTTATTTGGCCATTATGTAAAACCTCCTATTTGCATTTTCTTTTTGTCCCCTCAATCAACCATCCTAGCCCAACCAAATACATTTTGTGCCCTTTCTTTCCCCCATCTTGGATTTATTTATTTAATAAATTACCCTCTTCATTACTTACTGGTTTGGGTTTAACCCAGTTATTTGAATTTCATTATCATTTGCTTGATACTTCTTTGGTTTTGGGCACTGATAGCCCCTAGGCAGGCTAAAGGGCCATACACACTATAAGATTTTCTGAAGACTTTTTCCTTCAGATTTACCTTTTCTATGTAGTGCAAGGGCCTGCCGGATTGCATACAAATTGAAAGTGTTTAGGTTTGACCTCATATTATCTGGTTTTGGTAAGTCTAAAGGAAAAAATCTTCAGAAAATCTTATAGTGTGTATGGCCCATTACTGTTGTACCTGTTACATTTATCCAACTATTTGTTTCAGCACATTGATTTATGACAATACGCTTGACATATTTTTTGTACTGTATGTTTGAAAATTCTTTTCTCAATAAATCTTGTTTGGAAAAAAAAAAAAAATAATAAATCACTTTAATAAAATTTAAGAACCAGGCCCAGTGTGTCCTAAAAATGTGCTCTGCATGAATTTTATAGCAATTTATTGCAACACAGGATCACCAGATATGCAAGAAAATGAAGCAAAACATATGTTCAACACACATTGAAGTCCTTTGAACATGCATATCAATACAGGAACACTCAGAAAAAAAATGTTTTAAAGTATTCAAAGTTTATTACTAGCCAAAATCATTTTTTTTGTTTTGGACATATTGGGAAAGGGTTAAAAGCGCCGTTAGTTTTTTTTTTTTTTTTTTGCTGTTTGCATCCTATTGGGCATATGGGAGACACAATTGGAAGGGAGAGGAAATCTTTCCAAATGTATGAAAATTAGTGAACAAAAGAAAATTGTGGTCAGAGAACTTAAAAGCAGCTAGCACATCAATAGACATAAATTGACATCACAGAAAATATAACATTAGTGCAGCGCAAGTGAAATGTGAATCAACAAATAAAAATATGAACAAGGAATATAAAATTAGGAAATTTAAATTCCAGAGTAATAACACCACAGTGATTAATAATGGATTCTCTTCCTTGTAGGGATCATCACATACCAGTCCATATAACACCAACTTCTCTCATGAGCAATCATCATGTAAAATAGGGAACAGAGGCCCGGATGACATCACCTATGACGAAATGCGTCATAAAGAGCCTTGCTCAGAATGTCACTGCGTTCCTCAAACCAGGAAGCAGACTTTTTCGCTACCCCGGGACGAATGTTTTATACAAGCGTTTTGTCTTTTACCAGATGTGAGTGTTAATTCTACGGTTTTAACCCCTTCATGCCTAAGCCTTTTTCTGACACACTGTATTTTTTGCTAAAAAATTACCTAGAACCCCAAAACAAAATATATAGATTTTTTTAGCAGAGACCCTAGAGAATGAAATGGCGGTGGTTGAAATATTTTATGTCACACTGTATTTGCGCAACGGTCTTTTAAATACAATTTTTTTTGGAAGAAATACACTTTCATAAATTAAAAAAAACAAAACAGTAAAGTTAGCCCAATTCTTTTGAATAATATAAAAGATGATGTTACGCTAAGTAAATAGATATGTAACATGCCATGCTTTAAAATTGCGCATACTTGTGGAATGGTGGCAAACTACAGTACTTAAAAATCTCCATAGGCAACACTTTAAAAAATGTTAACGGTTACTTGTTTAGAGTTACAGAGGAGGTCCAGCACTAGAATTATTGCTTTTACGATCGTGGCAATACCTCACATGTGATTTCAACACTGTTTACATTTGAAGGTGCGACTATGTATGCGTTCACTTCTGCGTGCAAGCATGGAGAGATAGGGAGTATTACATTTTTTTTTCTTATTTATTTAATTTAATTTTTTCCTTTTTACACTGTACCTTTAAAAAAAATTGTTATGACTTTTATTGCTGTCATAAGGAATGTAAACATCCCTTGTGACAGTAATAGGCAGTGACAGGTACTCTTTATGGAGGGACCTGGGGTCTATAAGACCTCACATCCCTCCTTTGCACTTAAAATCATTCAAAACGCCAAGTTTGTCTGTTTTGAATACTGTCATTTTTTGAATACTGTTGTGAATACTGTCACTGCCTTTAAGGCTCCAGTAACCGGAGTGATATCATGACATCGGTTCAGGGTTTCTACGTTGGAGACCCGTTCAAAGCCAAATATGGCTTTGTTCGGGTCTCCCGGCAGCTGGAGGATGTGCCAGGTGGTCGCTCAGGTCTCCCGGTGGGATGGGAGACAAAAGCCAAATATGGCTTGGTTCGGGTCTCCGGCCAGCTGGAGGATGTGCCAGGTGGTCGCTCAGGTCTCCCGGTGGGATGGGAGACCCGGACGGAGCTGCAGAAGGCGGTGGGGGGGGGGGGGTGGGGGTGGAGACACATCCCCTCCCAATGCTTGTGATAATGGCTGAATGGCTGCTTAGCCCCATCGGTTGTTATCACAAGAAAGCCGACTGTCCGCTCTACAAAACAGTTACCGGGGTGATACTTGCAGCTGCAAACATCACCCCGGTATAACCCCTTGAAGCCGAAGGACGCATATTTGCATTATGTCGGCATTAGGGGCTTAGATAAATTCTACTCTACAGTTTTACACTATTTGGAATTGTCTTTTTCTTACATGGATGTGATCGGCGATGCTGAGCTGCAACTGACTTTTGCTTTACACATGTCACCGGATTTGTTTGATGGTATACCACCTATTTGACCATTCTCAGAGGAGAGGTGTCTGTTTTTTCCGATTTGGTCAACACAGGCACATAAAGTGTGATTGACTCCATACCCACGGTATGGAAGTCCACTTTATTTGGAAAGCACATTTGCCCTCCTCTCCAAAGTGATGGTTCATGGGAGAAGTGGGTGTTATAGGGACTGATATGTGGTGATCCCTACAAGGAAGAGAAGCTTTGATTAATCACTGTGGTGTTATTACTCCGGACTTTGTGTTTCTTAATTTTATATTCCTTGTTCATATTTTTATTTGTTGATTCACATTTCACTTCAAGCACTGCACTTATGATATGATAACAAGTATGGAAATTGCCTCCGATACAGGTGTCTCTATTGGAAGGTTCTCCTCTATACCAATGACAAGTGTAAAATTTGGGATTTCCCATTACTTTATGTCCCGATCTTCCCAGTGGGGATAACAATGAAAACCTGACAGGGCTTCTAACTATTTCCAACCATATACAAAAGGGTTTGGCTAGAGATACACTTTAAACATTTTATGTTGTGGCCCTAGGTGTCAATATATATCTTTTTTTTCTGTAAGTCCCAGTGCTGTAATACTGAAAAATCTGTTTTTCAATAGCATCTTATAAAATTAGTTCATTTCTAGCAGACAGGACTGCACCAAAATATGATTTCTGAAATCTATTTTTAAAAAGGGCATTGTAGTCACAGAAAACATGCCATTTGAAACCACTTGTAAGTACTGGCACTCTTCAGTATTGAAAGTCTTATAGTTTTTTTTCCGATGAAGGCGTAGAGTCGGGGTCAATAAGAAAGCAGCTAAAGGTGACTGAGTACAGAAGATGCTGCAGATCAGTATTGCTTTTGCCTATTACTTTCTTCCTGCCCTACAAGCTCCCTTAATTCTCTGTTTTCTAATAGGGAGGGTGACAGGATTGAAAGGATCAGATGGCCGACCTAAATGCAGGCTGTCCACAATGCACACCATGTGCATGATTGTTATGATGCACACTGACATACTTGAAAAAATGCTGGCATTACCACATTCAATTAAATGTTCATGTTTTAAAAGGGCATCGTGCTCATAGAAAACATGCCATTTAAAACCATTTGTAAATACTGGCACTCTTCGGTATTGAAAGTCTTATAGCTGTTTTTCTGATGGAGGCTTAAGCCTCGTACACACGCAACGATTGTTGGCCGACCGATCGGCTGTCTTTTGTCCAGTGTTGTTGTGTTGGTTGAAATGTGCTCTAGACTGCACACGAATTTTCTCGGCCAACAAAAACCAACTTCAGAAGTGATGTCATGTGCTGGTTAACTTTCTGTGTGTTTTTTCTTCTCTGAGCATGCCCAGTCTTGCTCATCTGATTTTTGTCTGCCGAAATCTGTACTGACTGACGGAAAATCGGCCGTTCTGTTGATGGCCAACAAAAATTTTATAGCATGCACACCAGATTTAGTTTGGCCAAAAAGTCGGAGTCGGTTGTCGGAAGCATCATACTAACAAGCCGAAAATAGGCCGATCGGACGTTGGCCGAGGCTTTAGAGTGGGGATTATTAAGAAAGTAGCTAAAAGTGACTGAGTACAGAAGACTTCAATCTAAATACAGGCTGTCTACAATGCACAAGCACCGGAATGTGTCCACAATGTGCATGATTGCCATGATTCACGCTGACACCCTTGAAAAATGGTAGTGCTAACAACATTCAATTCATCGTAGATTGTGGTACCTGGAATGTTTTTAAGCATTCTGCCTATTCCCGTGAATAGGGCTGCCATAAAGGATTGAGTTGATGAAATGGTAGGTTTGCTTCAAACATTAGAGTAGTACACTAGTCTCCAGACTTTATCAGCTTATTAGTACTTTTAGGATTCTTGGTAATGATAATACGCACTAAATGAAATGATACAGCAAAGTCAGGCCACCTCTGTTTAGTTCTGTGCTTATATGAAGTATTGTAATAGCAGGAGTATGGACCGGTGGAACTGAGCTCCTGCTGCGGATAACATAACAAGAAGTACAGGCACTGATTGCATAACCTTGAACCTTTAAGACATAAACTAATAATTCAACCACTTGCAGCCAACATAAAAATACATATACAATGACTTTTAAACTTGATGGAGGCCTGTACATGGCTTATAACTGGGAGTAACAAATATTAGAGAATTCAGTAGTCCCGCTGTGTTCCCAGGGGAAAAAGCTGACCGCAGGCAATACAGATACAGAAAGTGTCAGTGCTCCGAACGATGGTCAGTGCAAACCGTGACAGAGTAAGCGGGTTGATGGGAAGGCCACATGCAGGCAAGCAACATCCAGCTTAGGGACAGATGAATGGATCAGTGGCTGACAATCACAGAGGTAATCGGGATAAGCTGAGACAAGCTAAATGTTATGTGTGTATGTGTGACACTCTTGACAGGTGAGCTCACCAAGGCACAGAGTCCAAGACAGCCCATAGAGGATTCATTTTTTTTCATTCAACCAGTGGGTAAGTTACTGGATTTTTAAAGCTCAAATTGATGTGGATGGGTGAACCCTCCATGCTGAGATATTGTATTCTGACAGTAGGGGACTTGTCTGCCGTCAGAATACAGTGATCAGCATTGCAGACTATAGCCTGCAGCAGTGGTCAGGTGGGGAAAATCTGGCAGAGTGGTTGTACAGAAATCAATCTGCTGAATCAGCCAAATTTTAACTTGGCCTTCACCTGAGCACCTTGCATGGAGAGATTGGCTTCTGACCCTAGTGGCCCCCGAGTTACTTACTACAAGTAGACACCAGGTTGTGATTCACAGAATTACCCTGCCAAGATGCCACAGGAACAGGATAGCTATGATATGAAGACTGATTGCAAGTATTGGGAGGTCCAAATCCTGGCAAAGCTCAAAGAAGGCAGCAGGCAGCAGGCAAGCAAATAGTCAGTATCCAGGCAGAGGTCGAGGAAAGCAGCAAGCATGAGAAAAGTAAGAATGGGCAGAGTTGGCAATGGCACAGAAAAAACAATCAGAGTCAGGCATTCCTGGTTGGCAACAGACAAAACAGGAACAACAGTAAACTGATCACACAGGGTAGCTGGCAAGAAGTCACAGCACTGGCCACCATGACTGAGGGAGCTTAACTACTGTCTTGGCCAGTGAGCATGCCCAATGACATGGAGTCATGCCAATATATGCATGCCAACATGCACACGCTCATGTTTATGTGCACGAATAACCACAGCCTAAAGGCCATGATCTGGTGCATGCACGCATGAGACAAACTGCAGGTGGACAGCATGGGCCACTTTTACCTGTCCAGAGTCAGATCCTGGAGGTTCTGTAACACTAAGCTAACACAAGCAGAGACAAGTGAAGTACAATCACAGTCCAGACAATACACAGCAATAATCCAAGGCATGAACAGTCAGACAGAAGTAAGATACAACCATACCACTATCCAGGTCATGAGAAATCCTGTTCATGAGGCAAAGGTTAAATTCCCAATATTTAATCTAACCATTCTGGATTAGGAAGTGTGTACTGCAGAGACTTGAGCTGCCGTAAAAACAATCAGATGATGAAGGCTCAAGGCTGTTTGTTACACCAAGTTTGGCTGTTTTGAATGCTCCCATTTTTTGAATTTGCCGCCGAGTACCCAGAAGTGAAGTCATGACATCACTTCCGGGTTTTTTACATGGAGACCCGATCAGAGAATGCGGCTTTGATCGGGTCTTCTCTTCGGCGGCCACGCAGGTAGGATGCCCGTGAGGTGAGCCGCAAAAGGCGGCGGGGGCCGTCCCTCCCCTCCCGCTCCTTGTAATAACAGCCGAGCGGCTTCTCTGCCGCATTGGTTGTCATTACAAGACAGCCGACCGTCGGCTATGGATGCCGGTACCGGGGTGATGCATCTAGCTGCAGGCATCACTCCGGTACAAGCACTTTCCGAAATATCGGCAATATCAGTAACCTCAGGGGCCGATTCCAATATATTGGGGAAAGTGCATATCGCCCCCCGATATATTGGCATTGCCCGATAATCGGTCGATCACTAGTTTTTAGTGCTGCCACTAACATCAGAGCTGGAGTTTATTATTGCAGTAACTAACACCAAGGCTGAGGGTTATTATTACATCCACTTACACCAATGCTGGGAGGTACTATTACACTGACACCAGTGATGGGGCCTATTTTACTTGCACTTTCTCTTCAGTGTGAGTAAAAACATAGTAGGACTTTTAGGGTGTTGAGATGCGTGATGTCACTGCCCATTCATTTAGAAAAGGCTAACTCAATGTAATGTACTTCACTGCAGGATAATGAGATGCTATTGTGTGGCCTTCAGGATGTATGGGCTGCGCTTGAGGATCTCAATAATTTTCTAGTTGACCATCACTCTCATAGTCATTGCAGTTTGGTGTATGGAAAACATCAGCAAAGCAAAAATGTGCAATGTGATGCAGCTGATTTGAATATTGCTTGCTACAACTTCACAATATAATGGTTAACTCTTGAGCTCTAAAAACCACTTGCAAAGATGAGAGATGCCTTTCACTGCATATAAATATTTCAGAATGTACATTCCTTCCAACCATTTAGAGATAATTTTCTACTGAAAAGGAAACAAGTCTTTTACAGCAACAGAATGCAGAGTTCCAGGCTAAACATATTGTATAATGAGTTTGCATATATTTTATTTACTATTTATGGTAAAAACGAAAAAAGATAATGAAAGTATCTTTTGTCAGGTAAATATAAAATATTGCATTAAAATATTTAGAGGCATATTTAAAATGGAAACCTATCCACAGTATAGAGCTGGGGGCTGAGTTTTGTCTGCTTGATGCAGTAGAAAAAGGACCATGATAGGTGGAGAGCCAGTCATGTGACCTTGATAGGACATGTGACCAGGCTGTCGACCGTACGGAGCTGGTGGTACCTGGCTGAGTTTTTTCTGCTTGATGCAGTGCAAAAAGGACCATGATTGGAGGGCCAGTATGGAGCTGTTGGTGCCCAGGCTGAGTTTTCTCTGCTTGATGCAGTAGAGAAAGCACCATGATTGGACATGTGACCAGGCTGTCTTGGCTTTTTTTTAAATTACTACACTCATTTGTTTGCATTGTGCTTTGCTGGTTTTGGATTTTTGAAGACAGAGGAGCACAGATCACATTTGTAAAGCACACTATTGGGCTTTTTAAATGGGCTTGTTTGAATTGTTATTTTAACCACTTGCCTACTGGGTACTTTTACCCCCTTCATTCCCAGGTACATTTTTAGCTATCATTGCTGTCACACTTTGAAGGACCATTGTGCGGTCATGCAACAATGTACCCATATGACATTTTTATAATTTTTTTCACACATAAAGAGCTTTCCTTTTGGTGGTATTTAAAGCAGAGTTCCACCCAAAAGTGGAACTTCCGCTTTAAGTACTCCTTGCCCCCTGACATGCCACGTTTGGCACGTCATTTTTTTGGGGGTACCTACTTTTGACCGATACCCGCTCCAACTTCCGCAACACCGTGGCACCCTGAGTGGAAGTTCTACTCTCCCCCTCCCTCCCTGCAATCTTCTGGGACACTTCAGAGGTCCCAGAAGATTGCCGACCAATCAAGACGTGCAGCGCGACTCGCGCGTGCGCAATGCGCACCCAGCTGTGAATTTGCAAGCTGTCACAGCCAGGTGCCAACACTAGTGATGCCAGCACCGTCTAGAGAAGAGGGAGAGGATTGAAGCTTCGGGCGCCCGCATCGCTGGAGTATGTGTTTATTAAAAGTCAGCAGCTACACTTTTTGTAGCTGCTGACTTTTAATAAACACAGAATAGACTGGAACACCGCTTTAATCACCACTGTTTTTTTTTTTGCTAAAAATACCGAACATTTTGAAAAAAACCCCAACATTTTTTTATATTTTTTTATAATATATATCTATATCATTTTACAAATAGGTAATTTTCCTCCTTCAAAGATGTGCGCTGATGAGGCTGCACTGATGGGCACTGATGAGGCTTCACTGATGGGTGGCAATGATGGGCACTGATAGGTGGCACTTATGGGCTCTGATACAGTAGGTGGCACTGATAGGCAACACTGATAGGCAGCACTGATAGGCAGCACTGATGGGCACTGGTAAGGGACACTGATGGGGAGGCACTGATGGGCACTGAATGACAGCACTAGTGGCACTGATTGGCAGCACTGGCGGGCACATTTGGGAATGCACTGATAATCAGGACACTGATAATCAGTGCCCTGATTATCAGTGCAGATGTCCCTTTAACACAAGCCAGTCATCGTCTCTATTTTTCTCTCCTGACACTGTTAGTGTGAGGAAAGAAAAGCCGTTAACCATCTTGTGTTTACTTCTGTGATCAGCTGTCATGGACACAGCTGATCATGTGGTAAAGGGCCGCTCTGATTGGTCCTTTTCCCTCACCACAGAGCACACCGCCTGCGCTCTGCAGGGGGTGCACGGGCAGCACAGGATGACATTTATGTACACCCTTCCGGTAAATTAAGCCCAGGCTGTAGCTGTCTTTTGGCTATAGTGACGGCAGGAAGTGGTTAAAGCAGTGAGGAGAATTGTTTTAGTTTTTTTTTAAGGCTAGTTGCACACGGGCTAATAATTTACTGATGTTTACTCAGGAACTTGTTGACAGAAAGTCCCTGAGTAAAAAAAACTGAGTGTAAAGACCAGAGTAATGTTGAGTATAGGCTGGGGAAAAAAAGTGTGGGAACTCACCCAAGATCCCCCCCCCACCTCAAAAATTAAAGTGTGTTTGTGTGTGTAAGTATGTATGTATATATACAGTATCTCACAAGAATGAGTACACCCCTCACATTTTTGTAAATATTTTATTATATCTTTTCACGTGACAACACTGAAGAAATGACACTTTGCTACAATGTAAAGTAGTGGGTTTACAGCTTGTATAACAGTGTAAATTTGCTGTCCCCTCAAAATAACTCAACACACAGCCATTAATGTCTAAACTGCTGGCAACAAAAGTGTGTGTACACCCCTAAGTGAAAATGTCCAAATTGGGTCTAATTAGCCATTTTCCCTCCCCGATGTCATGTGACTCATTAGTGTTACAGGGTCTCAGATGTGAATGGGGAGCAGGTGTGTTAAATTTGGTGTTATCGCTCTTAGTCTCTCACACTGGTCACTGGAAGTTCAACATGGCACCTCATGGCAAAGAACTCTCTAAAGGATCTGAAAAAAAGAATTGTTGCTCTACATAAAGATGGCCTAGGCTATAAGAAGATTGCCAAGACCCTGAAACTGAGGTGCAGTACGGTGGCCAAGACCATACAGGACAGGACAGGTTCCACCCAAAACAGGCCTTGCCATGGTTGACCAAAGGAGTTGAGTGCACGTGCTCAGCATTATATCCAGAGGTTGTCTTTGGGAAATAGACGTATGAGTGCTGCCAGCATTGCTGCAGAGGTTGAAGGGGTGTTGGATGAGCCTGTCAGTGCTCAGACCATACGCCGCACACTGCATCAAGTTGGTTTGCATGGCTGTCGTCCCAGAAGGAAGCCTCTTCTAAAGATGATGCACAAGAAAGCCCACAAACAGTTTGCTGAAGACAAGCAGACTAAAGACATGGATTACCGGAACCATGTCCTGTGGTCTGATAAGACCAAGATAAATCTATTTGGTTCAGATGGTGTGAAGCGTGTGTCGCCGCAACCAGGTGAGGAGTACAAAGACAAATTTGTCTTGCCTACAGTCAGGCATGGTGGTGGGAGTGTCATGGTCTGGGGCTGCATGAGTGCTGCCGGAACTGGGTAGCTACAGTTCATTGAGGGAACCATGAATGCCAACATGCACTGTGACATACTGAAGCAGAGCATGATCCGCTCCATTCAGAGAGTGGGCCGCAGGGCAGTATTCCAACATGATAACGACCCCAAACACACCTTCAAGATGACCACTGCTTTGCTAAAGAAGCTGAGGGTAAAGGTGATGGACTGGCTAAGCATGTCTCCAGACCTAAATTCTTTTGAGCATCTGTGGGCATCCTCAAATGGAAGGTGGAGGAACGCAAGGTCTCTAACATCCACCAGCTTTGTGATGTCGTCATGGAGGAGTGGAAGAGGACTCCAGTGGCAACCTATGAAGCTCTGGTGAACTCCATGCCCAAGAGGATTAAGGTGGTGTTGGAAAATAATGGTGGCCACACAAAATATTGACACTTTGGGCCCAATTTGAACATTGTCACTTAGGGGTGTACTCACTTTGGTTGCCAGCAGCTTAGACATTAATGGCTGTGTGTTGAGTTTTTTTGGGGGACAGCAAATTTACGCTGTTATACAAGCTGTACACTGACTACTTTACATTGTAGCAAAGTGTAATTTCTTCAGTGTTGTCACATGAAAAAATATAATAAAATATTTACAAAAATGTGAGTGGTGTACTCATTTTTGTTAGATACTATATATACCTTTTGAGAAGCGAGGGCCACTTTAGCAACTTGGTAACCGGTCGCGGGCCACAATGAGTGGAGCAGGCAGATGACAGGTCTGTGTCCACTCAGCATATACAGATGTTGCAACAGATAAATGGGTGTGTTGGTGCTCCCAGGAGCAGTGACAATGAGCTCAAGTCAGTTATCTTGAATTAAAATGACAAATTTATTGAAAGGCTAAAAATGCTGATGAATCTAATATAATATGATGGCAGCAGATGTCCGACAGAGAGGCTGTACCTTAGAAGAGGACCCAGGAGTGAGGTGGAGACGCCCGCTTTTGGAGAAAATGCGTCAGAAAGGAGCGCCACAACGTCATCATTCTTCGCCGCGGACCGCGCTGCAGGCGGCCGCGGCTTCACCTGTCTTCTGGCGTGCTGTCTACGCTTATGCTGTGCCCAGTACAAGTCGTCATATAGTAAGTGTACCCTGTAATTTATCAATAAACGGTATAGAAGGTACTACTCTGTTGCACGATCTGTGTTTGTTTTTGGGGACATTGCGAGGCCATTGGACGCACCAGAGGGGACATACCCAGATCCAGGGACCTAAAGAGGATACCGACCCTGTTCCAGGAGAGCATGTGATTAGCCTCAATACAAGTGTTTTCTGGTAAGAGGCACATCCTCTGCTTAAGTGTGGTTCTAGCTGTGATCCACCTTGGTATTCTTATATCTGGATCTGAGTTACATATACGCCCTTACAACTTTACTTTCTGGTAAGGAGCCAATCCGGATATGGTGGCGGGATAATTTGCACCTTCTTGCTGTGGATTTGTCACTGAAGAGTTCACTCCTTTTTTGTGTATTCCACACGAATTTTTGTTTGGATTGGACTTTATTTACCTCACTATATACTTTATGTTCACCAATGCACTGTGTTGCGATATCTGTTTAAATATTTTTTGCACTATAACATGGTACGATTGGTTATAATCACTGGATTTTGTAACTATTGCCTTATATTATGTTGTCTATTTCTTTTGCACTGAGATATGTCAACCTTTGTTGTAAGCATTAGTTGGAGATTTCAACATCACCGATTCATCAGTTTTCACATCACATTTGGTTTATCCCCATAGGGAATACCCACAAGAGTTTAGCGCTTGTCACTTTTGCATGGTCCGTACTGCAGGCCGCCGTGCACACCTTATTCTTGAATGGCCCAAATTCTTGTGTTGGATGGAAGTGCGATATTTATTCATGAAACTTACGTGTTTAAAAGATGCACATTGGAGTTCGGTATTGAGCCATGGTATGCGTGAAGGAATCTCTTATCATGCTGCATGACCGCAGCCTTTTGGTAAGTGGCCATTATCTAGCAATCAGCATGAAGGTGGATCACTGAGCACCTGGAGGAATATTCATTTCAGCATGGTTAACATTGTTTCACTGGCTGTGGACTTTTTGTCACTTTTTCACCTATGGGATGGGATCTGTTTTAATTGTTCAACCTTTTGTTTGTTTTTTATTTCACAAAGGTTACTTTGTTTCACATTGTATTTTTATATATTTATACACAGTAATGCACTTTGTTTTTCCAGTGTTATTGTTATATAGCTTTGGATATCATTGTTTATTATTTATCACGTGCAAAATTTTGTATGATTTTAGGATAGCACACTTTATTATATTTTTTCACACTTACTTTTCCGATATTCAGGATTAAGTGCAGCAATCTATTGTTTTCGATCAGCGCATCCTCATTCCCTTTTTTTTCCATTTTCAGTGTTGTAATATACTTATTTATACTCGTGTAAACAACTCGCGTTCCCTTTATTTTCACCAGGAGATCCAACCAGTAACATACTTTCTGTCCTAGGGTGGCAACGCTTATTTACAGCACTGTGTGTATGAAGGAGCAAAGTTGTCACCCTATTTTTTTTTTCAATAGCAACAAGTCCCTTTAAAGAGGAAATAAAGCTTCCTCTGTAACTTGTACCTATAGGTAAACCTATGATAAGGCTTACCTATAGATACTGTAAAAATCTTCTAAACTTGCACCATTTAAGAGATATTTACTTTGCATGCAGCTAGTGACATCACTGGCGCATGCGCTCTGAAGGAATGGCCGCCCATGCTGTTCCTTCTGAGCCCTGTGCCCTGAATGGTGGCTCCCGCCTGCATGCACAGGAGTAACATAATTGCGGATCCAGCCAATCAGATGTCTGGAGGACGCAAACCTGGAAGGAAGACCGGGTATAGATGAACGCCATGTGAGTGGTGAGCGGGCGGATATGCGGGGGCTTCATTTTAAGGTAAGTATTTCATAATGAGCTAGTATGCAAAGCATACTAGCTCATTATGCCTTGGTTTTTCAGGTTTTTATTTATTTATTTTTTTTTTTTTTTGGGATGGTTTACAACCTCTTTACCATGTTTAACCAGTTCTGCACCGGAAGGATTTGCCCCCTTAATAACCAGGCCATTTTTTGCGATTTGGCACTGTGTTACTTTAACGGAAAATTGCGCGGTAGTGCGACGCTGTACCCAAATACAATCGATGTCCTTTTTCCCCACAAATGGAGCTTTCTTTTGGTGATATTTGATCACCTTTGCGATTTTTATTTTTTGCGCTATAAACAAAAAAAGAGCGACAATTCTGAAAAAAAAAGCGACAGTTTTGAGGGACAGCCCCTGAATTGGAACAAAGTTCCTCTGTCCCTCTTTCCTCTTCATTTCTGGTGGGTACTGCTGGTGGGTACTGCTGGCTGGTGCTACTGACTGGTGCTGCTGGCTGGTTTTACTGGCTGGTACTGCTGGCTAGTACTGCTGGTGGGTACTGCTGGATGGTTCCCGACCCTCCGTCCATCCCCGAGCATCAGTGTAAATCTGCTGGCGGATACTGCTGGCTGGTACTGCTGGTGGATACTGCTAGATGGTTCCTGAACCAACATCCATCCCAGAGCATCAGTGTAAATCTGCTGGCTAGTACTGCTGGTGGGTACCGCTGACTGGTACTGCTGGCTGGTCCCTAATTTTGATCTGTTCTATATAGTTGTAAATAAAATGTACTTTTTATCTTTCCGAAAGTGTTTCCAAGTGCTAAACCTTTCATCCAATTTTTAAATTGCTGCATTTGTAAATGATAAAAATGGTATAAAAGAATGGTAGTGATAAAAAAAAAAAATGCACTTGTAGGTTTAACTAATCATTTTATTTTGTATAATTCTCTTTTAAGGGGGTGTGGCAGGGGGTGTGTCCTATGCCTACATACTTTTGCTAATAGGTGTCCTTCATTCCCATCTCAAAAAGTTGGGAGGTATGGGAGTTGTAGTCCACAGAAGGAACTAAAACACTGTCAACTGATCTCAGTAAATAGAGACAAATAGCATGGGAAATTACCAGCTCATTGGAGTTCTAGCAGGGTCAAGAGATATTTTTTTTTGCACTTATCAAACAGATGCTTTTTGATGGAATACTTATGAGACTGAAAGGTAGCAAATAATAAAAGGTCCTTGTAAAGGTTTTCATACACTTTGACACCCAGAAGACAGCACAAATAAACATAAATATATCTTTTGTGGTAAGCCGTCTGCTTCTGAATCACTGCCCTTAGTCAGTATACCTTTTCACAATCCCAAAAAGAACATGGTTTAATCAAGTTTGATCGCTGACTTTTTCTTTTTCTTTCAGCATTTCTGCAATGCATTCTTGTCAATATGTACATTACTTCTTTTAAAATGACTATCATTTTTATTCTTTGTAAAATGATAAAGATTCAAGATAGAATACAAATTACGTCCCTCCCACTCACCATCGTATCAAGGAGAAAAAAAAAAAATCTATGATTCTGAATTGCCTACGGAAAAGGTTTTCTTTGTCATTATTTCAAATGACAAATGGAAAGAAAAGTTTTGTAATAAAAAAGGGCTTTTTAATATGAATTTCATTTCAATATTTGCCAAATGTGTCAATCATTACATTTATTGCTCATGCTTTCTAGAAAGTGTTTTATCAAGTGTTGCTGAAGAAAAGTCAAACATAAAGAAGTCTTGCTAGCTCAAGGTGAAATGAGAGGCTGAAAAAGGTAAAATTGTTTTACATATTCCAGTTTCTTTTTCCCTTTTATTTGTCATATTCGAAAACATGTTTTGATCCTGTCCTGGCTGTCAGACATTGTTATTTACTTTTCTTGTATATTTTTCTTCAACCGTATGCAAGTTTTACAATTTTATGAAGGTCTTTCAAAGGAAAACTTTTGTCGATCAGCAGCTGCAGCCACTGTTTTGTTTATTCTGATCCCACTTTCAGCATACAATGCCCAGAGCGAGGGGGGGGGGGGATGGGGATGCGAAGGGGGTAAATTGATGGTCAATTGATGATACCCCAAGTTGATGGCTTAAATTACTTCATCAACCTCATAATGTAAATAAAAGTCACAAATAGTGTATAGCCAGCTTTAGGTCAGCAGCCTGCCCTGGCTGTTGGTATTCTAAAAGTAGCAGGTACACAGCAGGTCATTTTTTTACTAATCAGTGGAGCAATGTACTTCAATGTTTGGCCAGCCACTGTTTTCACTTCCACTGCAGGTTCTGTGTGAAGTAAAGATATTACCTGGCTGCCTCTGTCTGTGCAGCCAATCAGTCCCTGCTGCGGCACACAGTTCCAAGATAAGTGGAAATGAAGACAACGGCTGTCAGCAATCTTGGAAAAGCCACTGCAGGAGATAGGCAACTATTTTTTAGGGTCCAGCTACTATTTTTTAAAGTGGTAACAGAGTGGGGAAGCTGCAGACCTAAATTTCCATTCAAAGAGTAACTCTACCTTCGTGGAAAAAAAAAAATATATACAGTATATATATATCATATACATTTGCTGCCACACAAGACATATTGTAATTGAATGTTTTTATAAATTACCTTTCCTTTTCAATATACAGCTGCTGTAATTTTCTGTAAAATTCAATGCAATATGGCAACCTGCAGGCCTTCTGTACACAAATCCTGTACAGAACATCCACAGAAGTATAATTTCCCGCTTGTGTGATTGTCTCACTGATTTTCCCAGAAGTCTGCACTAAGATACAAGCAGAATTTGCAATAGGAATTATATTTTTGGTGAGATACTCCCTGAGGATTAATTATTTCTGAAGAGATGCAGACACTACAACTGTCCTCATTAGAAAACTACAAGTGCATCAGCTGATTGGAATAAACACAGACGCTCCCTCTTGGGAGTCAGTATTCCAAGGACATGGTAGGACATACAGCTTTTTCTTTAGAACAGAAACAGAAACAGGAAGGTGCATTGATCACCCAGAAGGATACCTCAGGGCTCACCTGCCCCCTATCTATCCATTAGAATGCACGTGCTTCCACTGTGAAGGTTCTCATCAATTTACAAGACTTAGGACTGCAGACAATATTGGGGTGCCGTGAAGTGGCCCTGCAGATTACACATGTATTTGCAAATGTGTGCTAAGTAAACCCCTGTTTTAATGCATACTGTTAGACAGGTTAAATTGGTTGGTAACCAGACTGGTTGGTGAGTTGAGCTGGGAAGTTCCTCTGGCTTTGTTTTGCATGCATTGCCCTTCCATGTGCTTCTTGCTGTGAAGGCCAGTTATTTGTGGGGGCAGGGGCCATTTTATTTGTTATTGAGTTCTGACTCCTGCCTATAACTGATTGCAGTTTATTAGTGACCTGTGAAATTTATATATATATATATATATATATATATATATATTTTTTTGGAAGCTCTTGGGGCAGGTATAGGGGCAGGCCTGGGCGCCAGCATATAGGCAGCTGACTTAAGGCGCCAAAATAGGGGGGTTGCAAAATCTAAACTCCAGCTTGCAGTGCCAGTGTGTGTGTTGTGGGGGGGTGCCGCCAAAATGCACAAAAACCCTTGCACCAGAAAGGGGGGGGGGGATACTAGGCTGCTGAATGATTCATCTTCTATTGCAAGGAATGCAATTAAAGTTTCTAAGTGGCTACATTCTGCAATTTCCTTGTTTTAAAATACTATTCATTAACAAATACAGTGTATAATATAACATGTATATTATTACAAAAAGTAACAACATACTTTATGCTTTATATAATATCATATTGTTTTTATACATGTACAATATAGTATGGTACTTTAGAATCTCCTGTAATAAATACTATCAGTAATATAGCTGTTTAAAAAGAAGTCTGGATGTATCAGAAAGGTTATTAGATAAAAATGAAGAAATGACAAGCTGGTAACGCCTTTGTTTCAACATATAATATGTATTGCTAAAGTCTACAATACAATATATGCCCTCTGAATGTCTTTGAATAGCTGAATGACTTGTGATTGAAACAATGGATGGCTGAAGCCACTGATTGCTTTGTGTTCCCATAATATTACCTCATGCCAAGTGGCTCACAGCCTCATTCAGTTAAGAAAAATTGCAGATTACAAGTTGGTTTTCTCGAGACAAGTTACTAATGTTCCATCCTGTGCGCCAGGTTAACAGCTTGCAATTCAGCAAAATTCTAGGCTTTTAATATGAGCGGAGACAGTTCAGTTATCGGCTTCTCATTTATGCTCTCCAGTGTTCTCTCCTGCATGGTTTGCTTTTGTGCGGAATGAGTTCCATTAACAGCCTTGCCAAACACCTTCAAACATTTGCTAGGATGCTACTAACTGCAACTACCTTTTACAAGTCTGCAACAGTTCTGAAAAGCTAATGAGGTCACTTTATTACCAGCAACAGCCGTTGTAGAAAACGTTGCTCAGCAGTGATTGAATTTACCTTTTAGCGGCTTCATTCATGTAGTTTAATTGCTGCATCTTTTGATGATTTGGTTACTCAATTAATGTAAGCATGTTTATATCACATAATTATTATTTGTTTTGTAAATCATGAAATGTGCCTGGAAGAGGCTAATGTGCTAATATGGTTCCATTTCCAAGCTCTGGATGTGACAGGTGCTCTTAGTCTTGCTTGGGAATAGTTAGTATTAAACAATGGTACCCCCCCCTTCCCCCCCTCCATCTTTTTCTTTTTTCTCATCGGCCTATACTTGTTTGGTACAAGTAGCCAATCTCCACAGACTACGCAACAATAGTACACTATTAATTAGAAGACTCCTTTTATGGATGACACTTCCCCCCTCACGTTGGAAAGTAATACCTAAGGCGCAAGCTCCCCCCAAGACCCTTTTTCATTGGAATTGCTACACACTCCCTATCCCCATTGGGACTGTTCTTGACCCTTGAACCCAATCTTACTATAGGGGCCATTATGAGCAAATGCACCCGCCTGACTCCCACGCCCCTTGATCCGTATGGTAAAATGGGATAGTTCAAATTAAAAGCGATGGTCTGCCATGTTTGTAAGGTGTTAAATGAACCTATGAAACAACTTTACCGATATGGATGTTTTGAAGTGGCTTGTTGCCACATGTAAGACATGTTACTATTTGATGTTTGTCTGCATTTCTATATGGCAATTTTTTTCTCAATAAAAATCTTTTGAAAAAAAAAAAACAATGGTACAGCACTAACTGACTAAATGCCAAAGCAACAAAAAAAAAGTATGCAAGGGACTTTTAGGCTTTGTTGTCGGTTTCCAGTTTTGGTTGGAAAATGGTGGATTCAGTCAATTGAAAATATGAGGATCCTGGTGGGAAGAATTTGTTAAGTGTATTCAGACTATTGGCCCCATAAACTTGAGTGGATTCATCTGTAAACACGCCACTCACTCACTTGTGTGCAAAGCTTTTTTCCCCTTGCCCAACCCAGGGAACAAACATTTAAAAATCGAGGAATTAGGCCTTCTAGGCTGAAACGCGTCAACTGATCTTATCAGCAGTTGTGTTCTGTGGTTTCTGAATAAAGATGAAGATTTTTTAAGAGCAACTACCGGTGTGCAGATCATCTTTCTACATTTAGAAATTGATACATGTGCAAAAAATACTTCCGCATCTTGTAAATCGTTTGTAAAAAAATGCTTCAAAATCAATTGGAGTAGGCTCTCCTAAGGGTGGAAATGCAGGCATACATTGATTCACTGCAAAGAATGGAAGAAAAGCACAAAATAATCACAAAAGACCATGTACTTGAGTCTCTAAAAATTCAGCATGAGCTTTTGGGTGTGAAAAGACCCTCTAGTACGTTCGATGAAACTAATTTAGATTTTTTTTCATAATAAGATTCTGAGAAACAATGCAGTATCACCACATAATACAATGCTTTATTTAATGCCTTCAGGTTTTGCTGAGTCTGCTGATCTACTTTCTCTTGTCATCAATAAATAAGTCAAAAGGCAGTGCTTTGAGCTGATTTCAACAAAGAACACAGCAAACACGTAAGGGAGAAAGGCTGACATCAACACTGCTGGAAAACATGCACACTACGTTTGTCTAGCAAATATATATAACTACATATGCTTGCTGTACAGCGGATTTCAAGGTAGATGCTACAAGACACCTTGCTTGGTTAACATTGTGTTGCTGACCTCCTAGCTTAGACTAAAATAAGACAAGCAATTCTTTTTTTTAAGCTTCACAGGGTATGTGATTGTAATAACGACCTTTCCTTCTGCCCTTTCTTTGCAACAAATTACCTGCTGGAACTTCAACTTCACTAGCGTTCGATAATGGCTGTGAAAAAGCTGACCTGTCATGAGCCAATGATGCTTTCTTTTTCCCATTAGTACTGAGAACTGTACAGTACTAGCATTAGAAATCTCACTGTAAAACCAACACAATCTTTGTCCTTGAAGGATATCAAATATTCTAGCAGAAACGCAGGATAAGAAACGCTCAGACGGATAAGAAATTCTAGAATTGCTTATGATAACCAGAAATGTTAGATAAGTAAATAGGTATATAGTTAAATAGATGAATTTTAAAGGGTAAGTCCACCCAGATATGATATTTTAGTTATAAGTGGAGCATGCTGAGTTGGCCTCTGGATTCCTATATGTCCAAGATACTCTAACTGCTCCATCTCTCTGCCATTATGGCTGAATCCTGTTCCTGTCTACCTGGGAGCTTTGGGTGTTCTTGACCACCTTAATGGGGTCTAATAATAAAATGTTTGCTGCACAAATGTCAGAAATATGTTTAATGAAATGTCCCATATTTTTTCTAAGTGATTAATGCCTGTATTGTCACTTCCAAATGCGGTATCGTTTTCTCATTAGGGTACAGTGTTTTGGACTAATCCCTTAATATAATTTATTTTAATGATTTAGAATCTTATAAGAACTAAACACTTTGTAGACAAAGGGAACTTACATATATATGCAGCTTTCTAGCTTTCTAGCTATCTGCAGCCTTAATAGACAGCAGGCTATAAAAGCTCTGAATTGGTAATGAAAAAAAAGACTCATAAAACACATAATTTAGCACTTTTTAGCAGGATTTGATAATCATATGAGACCAGAAAGATTTTATGTTACAAAATTGTACTTATTCAATTTTCAATATCTATCAAGCTTTTCAGTGCCCTGTTTGTGGTTCGATCTGCCACTCTCTTTTGCACTACGTTTGGCCATGCCCTACCATATCAACCTTTTGGGATCAAGTTGTTCATTGTATTTTTAGAGTAACAAAATAAACTATGCCCAAGGACCCACTATTACTACTGTTTACCTATGATGCCATTCCAACCAACCAAGGTACCGGTCAGATTTGATGGTCCTATCTCTACCTAATGGCAGCTCAGAGGCTGATCCTGTAAAAAGTGTATCTCCTCTACTGTCTCAACCATGGCTGATGTAAAATAAATAAAAAAAAAAAAACTGAAAACCTTAATATATAGAAAAAAGTTAGACATAGAAATATAAAATTTTGTTCCAACCAAATGCTTCTTCACCAGGTGGCAGGCTTTCATGGAAATATCTTTATCGGACTCCGATATAAACTTATTGATGACTACCTCAAAATACACAGTGGTGCTGTATGCCAAACCAAGCCTAGGCCATGCCTCAGGCAGACTTCGTTGACCTCTATCCCTTTCATGCCTTTAGGGGTGGGAAATCCTTTACTGCCCATAGCGTGAACAATGGGTGGAAAGCAGTCTCAGTTTTTGGTTTATATTTATAAGCTACCTGTTTTTATTCTGAGTTGTGCTTGCTTTCTCTTCTATGCATTCCTAACGCACCCACCTCCTCTTCCTTTTTTTTCCTTATCCCCTCTTTTCTTATACACAGGTCTTGCAAATTATATCCCAGATTCCCTATTGTATATGTTTTATGCCTTTTGCACTATACAGAATTATACAAGGCCATGATATCTATGCATCCAACTCATATTTGGTGATACTGTATATAGGGACAATCTGTATGCCTGCAGAGAGCTCATATCTTTGTATATATTTTATTAATTTTTTTTTGTTACTATTTCTAGTCAATTCTGTATGTGTTAAAGAAGCAACATTTATCCATCTGCCTCATGGCAATACTCTGTGCAGGCCAGTCATATTCCTCGACCCCAAACCTGCCCATCCATGTCTTTATGGACCTTAAACCAAAAGGAAAATGGACCGCACTCAGAAGTAAATGAAATTAGAAGTGTCTTTTATGCCTCATGAAGAATCAATACAGACAGTGCATCACAGGGACATGCGACAGGTTGACGCATTTCACGATACAGAAGATCGCTTACTCACAACCATGAGTAAGCGATCTTCTGTATCGTGAAATGTGTCAACCCGTCGCATGTCCCTGTGATGCACTGTCTGTATTGATTCTTCATGAGGAATAAAAGACACTTCTAATTTCATTTACTTCTGAGTGCGGTCCATTTTCCTTTTGGTTTATCGAGTTTTGGGTGGCGGGTCCGACCTGCACCGGAGTGCTTTGTTAAACCTGAGCGGCTTTCCCTCTCAGCTTTGATCTTTATGGACCTTGTTTTGTGCAGTGATGCAAAGTCATATTGGAACAGGAAGAGGCCCTCCCCAAACTGTTCCTATAAAGTTAGAAGCATGAAATTGTCCAAAATGTCTTGGTATGCTGAAGCCTGGAACTAAGGGGCCAAGCCCAACCCCCTAAAAAACAACCCCACACCATAACCCCCCCCCCCTCGACCAAATGAATTGGACCAGTGCACAAAGCATGGCCCATAAAGACATGGATGAGCGAGTTTGGGGTGGAAGAACTTTACTGGCCTGCATAGAGCCATGACCTCAACCATATAGAACACCTTTGGGATGAATTAGATCAGAGACTGCGAGCCAGGCATTCTCTCCAACATCAGTGCCTGACCTCACAAATGCACTTCTGGAAGAATGGTCAAACATTCCCATGAACACACTCCTAAACCTTGTGGACAGCCTTCCAAGAAGAGTTCAAGATGTTATAGCTGCAAAGGGTGGTCCAACTCAATTTGGACTATGAACTAAGACTGGGATGCCATTAAAGTTCATGTGCGTGTAAAGGCAGATATCCCAATACTTTTGGTAACATAGTGTATGTGTTGAGTTATAGCTGCAAAGTAATTTTGATGCAGCATTCAAATTTTGCTTGCTTGCAGTGCCATATTTTTACAATTGTATTTTTTTCCTTACCCACAAGTTATATCAAACCTTTGAAAAATGCCATTATAGGTACACTATAATGGTTTTGGGTCAAGGTTATTTGAAAATTGTTGTAAGTTTATATGTTTTTATATTGTTGTGCTCATTTCCTTTACATTTACAATCTTTGTTTTACATATAAACAGTTGATACATGACAAAGTATTCCCAGAGCACTATGGGTCCTTTCATACAGGCTTTCAGCCCGGCGGACTCCATTTTTCTCAGTGGGGACTGATTCGCTGATCCACGCTGAGCAGGCAGATGACAGGTTCATCTCCACTCACTGTGCAGAGACAGAGCTGTCAGATCCCCGCTCTCCTCTATGGGAGATTGGATGAAATGTGAATGTGTATGCACCTAATGTGCGTCAACTGAAATTTTTACGTAAACTTTGTGCCAAGGTTGCTAAACTTAAAGTGGGCAAGTTAATCATATGTGGTGACTTTAATCTGGTGGTGAACCACGTCATGGACTCCTCATCCAGAGGTCAATCCTCCGCACCCACTCTCGCTTCCCTTCTCCACTCAGAGGGACTCCATGACATGTGGCGCTACCAGCATGCGGAAGAAAGGGATTATTCCTTCTACTCAGCTTGCCATAACACCTACACAAGGATAGATATGTTCTTAGTAGACTCCCCCCTGCTCCCATATGTCACCCACTCCTCCATTTCCACCATCACTTGGTCAGACCACGCTGCTGTCCATTTAACCATTTCCACTAGTCCTACTTCCCCCTCTGCTTATATATGGCGCTGCAACAACTCCATGCCGTCAGATCCGGACTCTCTTAAATTCCTCCGCTCCCAAATAACAGAATTCTTTCAAGATAACGACACCCCTGATATCGACCCCTCTTTATTATGGACTGCGCACAAAGCCTTTGCCAGAGGTGTCCTCATCCAATTGTGCTCTAGACTTAAAAAGAAGTTTCAGGGCAAACTAAACATGCTTCTCGAACAAATCCACTCCCTAGATGAACTGAACAAAACTACTCCTTCCCAAGCCCACGCCTCTAAACTATGCTCTTTACGATCTGACCTCCGCAGGTTACTGACGGAAAAATATGACATAATGTTAGCACGCTTACGCATGCAATATTATTCCTCCCACAACAAGGCAGGCATTTTTGGCTTCCAGGCTCAAAGCTAGGAGAAATAAAACCAAGATTGACCACATCATACATCCGCACACTGGAACCAAACTGTCACATCCTCAGCAAATTTCAGATGCGTTCCCTCTATAATCTTGCCTCTGACACAGACACCCCTCAGCCTACGGAGGCGGCCATACACACCTTTCTCCAAACACTAAAATTGCCATCCCTGACGAGGACGCCCTCGCACACCTAAACAGATCCTTCACCTATCAGGAACTATCTGACACAATCAAAAACTCACCTATCAACAAATCCCCTGGCCCTGACGGTATGACCAATGAATACTATAAATCCCTACAAGAACAACTGTCTCCGTACCTTCTGCGGTTATTCACCAAAGCAGTGGACTCTGGCTCCCTCCCAGGGGAAATGCTACAAGCCAACATCAGGACACTCCCCAAACCCAGCAAACCTCCCACTACCCCAGCCAATTTTAGACCTATCTCTCTACTGAATAATGATTTGAAACTCTACGCCAAGCTCCTGGCTAATAGAATAGCATTGATATTACCATCCCTTGTTGGGGGGGACCAGGTGGGATTTTTCAAGGGCAGACAGGCCCCTGATGCCACCAGGAGGGTGATAAACCTTCTCCACCACGCCGAATGCACAAAAACGCCTTCTCTGCTTCTATCTATTGATGCAGAGAAGGCGTTTGATTGTGTCCATCGGGGATATATGAGAGCTGTCTTGGTGAAATTTGGGTTCTCTGGCCCCATACTGTCGGCCATTTTGACTCTATACATGAACCCGACAGCCAGGGTAATGTCAGCGGGTACCCTATCTAAAGCTTTTCCTATAACAAACGGCACCCGCCAAGGTTGCCCGCTGTCTCCTCTCATATTTAATTTAATGATTGAACCGCTGGCGGAGTCGCTCCGACGTCATCCTTTGATTTCTGGCTTCAAATTCCACCGCTCCCACCACATCATCACACTTTTCGCTGATGATGTGATCCTCAGCCTCACGAATCCCATCGTGTCCCTCCCGGCGGCCTACCAGATCCTTCAAAACTTTAGCGACATCTCGTACTACAAAGTCAACTTTGGCAAATCTGTGATCCTTAACATGGGTATGCATGCATCAACACTCTCACACCTTAAAACCCAACTGCCATATTCCTGGACATCTGAAGACGTACAATATCTGGGCATCCGTCTGACATTCCCCACCTCGAAACTGCTGACCGCTAACCTCAGACTTCTTATGACTTCCAACAGACGTTACAAGACTTAGATCGACCAAATTATCCTCGACAGGTTGTATCGCCGCCTTCAAAATGATTTGTCTACCTAAACTCTTACACCTGTTTTGTTCCCTCCCATTACATATACCTAACAGACTGCTTACCCCTTTTACTAAAATTCTACGCTCATTTATATGGCAGAAAAAGAGAGCAAGATGTGCACACACACACACATGGTACGTCATAAATTTTGAAAAAATAACAATATTTTTCACATTTTTTATATGAAATTCCCCCCCAAAAAAATGTAAAAATCTAAATTTTTTTAAATTTTTGGCCAATTTGTTTTCTGCTACCTATGTTTGGTAAAAAAAATCACAATAAGAGTATTTTGATTGGTTTGCGCAAAAGTCATTGCGTTTCTAACTAAGGGAAAGATTTCTGTCATTTTTGGTGTTTTTTTTAACAAGTAATGGCGGCGATCTGCAATTTTTTTTGCGGGACTGCAAAATTGCGGCGGACACATCGGACCCTTGACTGACATTTTTGACACTTTTGGGGGTACCAGTGACATTACTACAGTAATCAGTGCTATAAATATGCACTGTTACTGTAAAAATGACACTGGCAGGGAAGGGGTTAATTTTATTGGAGAGGGAGGGGTTAATGTATGCCTGGTGCTTACTAACGTGTGTGGGGGGAGGTGACTGAGTGACACAGGGACAGATCGCAGGTTCAGCTATGTTGAACCCTGCAATCTGTCACTGTCTGTCACTTAGGAGATCCGCCTGCTTTGTTTACACAAGCGGGCAGATCTCCAAACTCGATTCCCCGACGATCGGGGAAGAGCGGCGGTGATCACCGCCGCTCCTCCCCTGGCCCGACTCCCGCTGTGACTGAACACAGCAGGAGCGAGCCTCCGGTGGCACGCGTGCGCCGCCCACAAGGGGAGGAGTCCAGTGACGTAGGTCTACGTCACTGGACGGGAACTAACCACTTTGCCGCAGTAGAGCTCCAGTGAGCGGTCAGCAAATGGTTAAAGGCATATCCCTTTTCTACAAAGTTTTTCTACAGAAAACCACGTTCCACAAGACTCCACATATGTTTAAATGGGAAGATGAATTACGTTCCACTTACTCTGACTCTCAATGGAAACTGGCGATCCGCGCATCCCACAAGGCTACCCAATGTGTGAATCATTGGGAACAATCACAAAAATTACTAACTCGGTGGTATTTTAACCCTTACCGCCTTTCCAAAATTTACCCCACCCTAAGCCCACAATGTTGGCGCAACTGCGACCAAGTTGGGACGATCTTACATACCTTTTGGTCGTGTAAAGGGATCACCAGTTTCTGGAAGAAAGTCTTTGAGATGATTTCTAGTTTTACCGGTGTTTTGCTCCAACCAGATCCTGCACTTGCTCTTCTCCTTTTGGGACTAGATAATATCCCCCCCATGATATGAGAACTGTATGTGTACATGTACTAATAGCAGCTAGAACCCTTTTAGCAAGATACTGGAAACAATCAATTATCCCCTCCCACTCGGAACTAATTCGCCAAGTGAACATGCAATTTTCTCTTGAAAAAGCCTCCGCCTACTCAGTCTCCCGTGGGTGCAAATTTCATCATGACTGGAATTTATGGCAACAGAGCGCGTATTATGCACAAACTTGATGTTGATATTTGTAAGACATTCTTGTTATGAGTCCCCCCTTTTCCTCCCTTCCTTATTGTCCACTCAGGTTATAGTTTTATCTGCCTTTTGACAAAGAATTTACACTGTTTGTTTCTTGTTCTGTAAAATGTTTACCTCCAACATTTTCTGTATCACAATTTCTGTTGTGTTCTGTTTTGAAAATTCAATAAAAATCCATTGAAAGCAAAAAAAAAAAAAACACGTAAAAGGGGGATTTAAACACCACCTGCTGGTTACAAATACAAAATATCAAAATGCAATATTTTATTTTTACCAGACAAAAAAATGGAATAAAATGTTTTAATTCAGACTATAATAAATAAAGAATGGAAATATTCACCAAACAATAATGAATACCCTAATTACTATAAATGCAATAGAAAAGGATATTTTGGCTCCATTATAGTTTCCTTTTTTGCCAGTTTTGAGTACATAGCAGGACATAAGAGATTAAGTCATACCCAAATTATTCTGACTCCCAGTAGATCTTCCAGAATTGCCAGATGACTAATCTGGGCCCTGACTGCAAGCATAGCAGCTACCTTGATGTAGATGCACAGGAAATTGAAGAGAAAATTTGAAAGGGTTTTGTCAGGTAGATTTGCCTTGGATGTCTTGAAAGGAAACTACAGTTGAGAAATGCAATTTCCTTTTAAAATGGACCCATGGGAATAGAAGCAATGCTGTAAGTCTCGGGAGCTTCTAATTATTTCCTCTGAAACTTATCAGAGAAGTGATAAACAGTTGCCAAGTTCCAAAAAGGATGCTTGTTAAAGAAAGAGGCATTTGTTGCTAAAAAAAAAAAAAAAAAAAAAATGAATTCTTTCCAAGAGGAAAATGATTTGTTTCTTTTCTTTTTACAGCTGGATCAACATCATTGTAAAACTTTTATTTATTTTTGACGATTGGGTTGCAATCTTGTTGTTCTAATGACAAGTGCTTTTCTTCTTTCCAGTTCAAATGTCTTCCCATTCTTCTATTATGCTTCATGGAAAATCGATTAAGAGGGTTTTTCTTCTAGAAGATCATAGGAAGTTTATTGGATTTCACTCTGTACACCCACATACGTGTAAAGCCAGCCACATCCCAGTAGATGACAAAGCATCAGTTTAAATTAGAAAACAAGTTTTAAATAGCCTGTCATGTAGAAAAATAATCATTCTTGCGGGTCGAAGAGCCAGTGTTTTGGTTTATTTTTGTGCTATCTAATAGAACATGACATGAAATCATTGCTGTTACATGTACTGAATCCTTTGTTTAGAATAACATGCATTACAAAGGGTGAGTCTTAAAGTCGAAAGCCAGCCAACGCTAAAAAAAATAATGCAGTTGTTATTCACAAAATACACATTATATACAATAGTGAATTAGACCCAGTGAATTAGTTTGAAGGAAACTAATGTGAAGAGAAATAGAAGGGCTGTTATTTCTAACAACCTTTGGAAAATGCTACTTGCCTTTCTGTCAAAAATGGTCTACCAATTAAAGTGAAGACAAATTGATGTCTAAACTCCCAATCTGCATGTTTGCTCTGGATCAGAGACTCAGAAACAAATGGTAGTCTCTGTTTTAATTTATGCTCATGTTTCCTTTAAAGCTGAACTTTGGAAACACATGTTATGTTTTTCCTCTCTCTTAATAAGTACTAGCCAACATCCATCACTTTTAGGCTCCTTGTAACGGATCAACCGACAACTCGGACCGGGTATCTCCATTGACGGATGCTCTTAGTGCTTCCCGAGGGCTCCAAGCACTCCCCCAGACACCATAACCACATCAGACCCCACGAACCGCCACAGCTTGGTTGGGGTCTCGCCGTTTCCTACCCACCCTGGACCTAAGACAAGGCTCCAGGTTCCCATGGGTGACCCTCTCTTTCCCCAGATAGTGAAACATTAACAAGAACAACCTCTTTCACAGGTTCTTACACAAGCTTAGTGATTATCCAAGGGAGTATGAAGGACATAGCAATCCCTTGTACCATATTCCCCCAATGAGAGACAGGACTCTAGATTGAGGGTGAAGTATAACTTAACTTTATTGAACAAGAAACATACATTTATACATTTTCCCCCCACAAGGTTACCGCCCAGGTGGACTTTGTTGAAAACAGGCCCTGACATTCACAATCTAATGAAAATAAAGTTTTACACTCCCATACAGTATACACAAAGATATACACTGTGGGACAATCCCCCCTCCCCCTTAGCAGCCAATCCACATACACATATACATCCCATAATAAGCTTATCTTAAGACAGACAGAACAATGTGAGGTCATTAACATTTAACAATGAGACAGGCACAATCCACATTCCATTTCAATACACAAACAATAAGGAAGCCTGTCTAGCATGCAGGGACGTGGAATACACACTTTTTTTTAGGAGTCAGACTTCATGGCAATGGTCTACATCAGTCTAAGTCTCCCAGTGTGAAGTGGGAATAAATCTTCATATTTCTATATGAAGATATTGCTGACAAATATTACTGTCCCATCTGAAGCAATTCAAAACATTAAGTATCTTCTTTTCACTTCCCGTGACAGTGAATACCGTCACACTCCTCAACTGCACTATGGGGTTTATCTCACCACTGATTTTATAGTTGAATTATACTGCTCAAAAAAAATTAAAGGAACACTTTTTAATCAGAGTATAGCAACAAGTCAATTAAACTACTGGGGTATTGATCTAGTCAGTTAAATAGCCGAAGGGGTTATTTATCAGTTTCAGCTGCTTCGGTGTTAATGAAATTAACAACAGGTGCCCTAGATGGGCAACAATGAGACAACCTCTAAAACAGGAATGGTTTTACAGGTGGAGGCCACTGACATTTTTTCCCGTGCTCATCTTTGCTGATGGTTTTTCACTAGGTTTGCATTTGGCTAGGGTCAGTGTCACTACTGGTAGCATGAGGCAATACCTGGACCCTATAGAGGTTGCACAGGCATTCCAACTCTTCCAGGATGGCACATCAATATGTGCTATTGCCAGAAGGTTTGCTGTGTCTCCCATCACAGTCTCAAGAGCATGGAGGAGATTTTGGGAGACAGGCAGTTACTCTAGGAAAGCTGGACAAGGCCATAGAAGGTCCTTAACTCATCAGCAGGACCGGTATCTGCTCCTTTGAGCAAGGAATAACAAGATGAAAACTGCCAGAGCCCTACAAAGTTACCTTCAGCAGGCCACTGGTGTGAATATCTCTGACCAAACAATCAGAAACAGACTTCATGAGGGTGGCCTGAGAGCCCGACGTCCTGTAGTGGGCCCTGTGCTCACTGCCCGACACAGTGGAGCTTGATTGACATTTGCCCATGAACATCAGAATTTACAGGTCCGCTACTCATTACCCTGTCCATATAAGTATAGATATCCAGCGTGATTTTTTTCCCCTTTAAGATCTGGTATGTTTTCAAAGTGTTCCTTAAATTTTTTGAGCAGTGTAGTACATGATGTTTCTTGTCTACATGACTACATGAATATATCTGAAATAGTTTTCATTACAACCTGACAGCTCCTGTATATTGTCCTTCTAATATCGTGAGGTCTCGTGTTATACTTAATTTTGTAACTTATATTTTTAAAAACTAACAAAAATAACTAAAATCTAAAGCAGAATTTTGGAAGTTTTCTTAATTAATAAAATGACCCCAGCTGGTAAAGGATTTAATGCTCTTTTTGACTAGGGATCAGTGGCAGCCCGTCTATTGGGGCCGCAGGGGTGCCGCCCCCCATCCATGCATCCGGCCCCCTAATCTACATGCAGGGAGCCGGATGCATGGATTCCAAAAGGGTATTTTTTTTTTTTGAAGCACCTGATTAGAGCCAGAGGCTCTAATAGGCTTCAAAAAGGGTGGGATAGGGGCACAGAGCACTACGCCCTGAGCCCACCCTGTTGTATGACAATAGTGAATGAATATTCGCTATTATCATACTGATTCTCCTCCCAGCCAATCAGGAATCAGGTCGTGAGACCCTTTCCTGATTGGCTGAAAAGAGGAGCGATTTTTCCGGCCATAGGCCAGGAAGAAGGAGGACATGCACGGACGGAGGGGGTAACAATGCTGGTTGTCGGGCCGGCCGGCCGGCCATCCGTCCCGCTGCAGGGGTGGTGCATTTGCCTGCTGGCCGGCTGGACGTCCCGCTGGTGGGGGGGTGGTGGATTTGCCGCCCCCCAAATTATCATGCACAAGCTTTCAGTGCTAGGGATTGATATAATAATTATCTAATCCAGGGTCCTGTTGCAGCTGTCAGTCCAGTCCCCTCCTCTGCTCTCAAGTACCTGAATGTGGGCAGGCTCTTCTATGGTATCAACTACACTGCAGGGCCAGCAATGGCTACTGCCATGTTTGGTCACATTGAACATGATTTTGTTGGTGAAAATGGAGGGGGGAGGGGCAACAAGACAAGCAGAGATAGGCAAGAAGAACAGCTTTAGGGGACTGGTTTTCAAAACTAGAACTAGTCAGAAAAAGATTTTGGGACCATGGCAGAAGGTAAGTAGTACTCTGTTTAGGGTAAACTTCTTTAGATGGAGGCAGGGGATTGCTTTGTGGAAACTTGAGAATATTTACAGACTGTCATTGAAAGTTAATTCCTTTTACCCTTCATCTGAGTTAATATGATCCACTGCATTTAGATCCAGGTGCCTTTTGGATGGTACTACATCCTCTTGTTCTGTAATTTCGGTGTAGTCACCCCAAAATGTACACGTGTTCTGTATCCTATGGTAAATTAATGCAGGATATATGTGCAAGCTAAGGCAGCTTGTAAAGATAGGAATATGGTAGCTGCCATTGATGATTTGTTTTCAAAGAAAATTTGTTCTTTTAAAACAATACAGAAAAGAAAAAATACAGAAAAATTAGCACACTGAACATTACTTACTATTGGTATAATGTGTCCCTTGTGCTGATTCTTTGTATTTCAGAAGAAATCTTAATCTGTTTAAGCATTCCCCCCCGCCCCACCACCCAAGGTCTGTAAAGGGTTCTCATCAAGAGAGCTCAGCTATGCCTATCCTATTCTGCCAGATCCACTACTTATAGAAGCCTGGATCAATTTTACCTATAAAAGTTAGTATGCAGTTATATTATGTATATATTTACATATTTATAGTCCAACATGCTCCAGCCCTGCCCCCTGCACTCCCAACCCCCTTCCCGTGACAGTGGATAAGGGATCCCCTCCCCGCACCTGCTGTTACATTTTGAAAAAAACAGCATGGCTATGTAGGCTCTGTCCACACTGCCATGTCATTCATTCATTCATTTAAAGGATACTTTGGAGGATCCAGTATAAAAAATAATAAATGCACATTTTTTAAACTGCAAAAAATGTGCATTTATTTATTTATTTTTTTTGTAAAAGGTCAACTTAGTCTTTAATAATCCATGAATACAGAGCAAGTTTGAGGTCTCAAGCCCAGGCTAGTAAAAATAATCCTGTGTTTACATTCAGTCTGCATAACAAAAGCGAGCATCAGGAAAGTGCCTGCTCTACATTTTAATCAAGGCTCCATTCACACTTGTACGACTCCAAAGTGCCGACTTTGGAGTGCAACTTTGATGCAACTTTGAATGGGTGCAACTTGGATATGACTTTGGTTTTGACCAGTGATAATGGACAACCGTTGCACACAAGTTGTATTGTATTACATTCAAGTACAACTTTAATGCAATTTCTGAAGGTTAACAGAGAACATCTGGGGAGTGGCTAGGTTTAGCATGTGAGAGGACGCTGACTCTCGTGCTCCCGCCAAAGATCAGCTAAATATCACTATGAGAGGCATCTCAGGGGGTTTTCTTTACATATTATTACCCCCAACATTGCTCCCATCATTGCCGGACCATCAGCGGGACCATTGGCAGGAACTTGCCTGCAACACTACCAGGTAACCAGAGCAACGGTAGAGAGGCTAAGGATGCTGAAACAGGGAAGGAACCGGGACTGCAAGATGGCGCCGACTCACTCCCATCCCATATGCTGGCTAAGGAGAGGGGTAGGGAAGCAGCAGCAGTGAGGCTGGAGCTGTTTGCCTGGGGCACGGCCATGAGCACATCTGCTATGCCCCCTGCTGCACCGGAGCTTGAGAAACCCAAGAAGCCTGAGAGATCAGAGTTACCTGGGACAGCAGCTTCATGTGAGGTAACAGAGGGAGACAGGCCAGCAGAGTGGCCAGAGGCTGATGGAAAGGAAAAAGGAAAGGTGCTCAGCCTTAGGTGCTACTGCTCAATTTTCTTTACCTGCTCCAATGGGGGTACCATCCCTCAAAGATTTATTTATGGCTGTGCAGAACTGAAATTCTTTATCCTCCCTGTCTACCTAGTTTCATCAACTTAGGGAGAATGTCACTATAATGCGTCAAGATATGCAGAAAGTGCGAGAGCGCACATCTGCTCTAGAGAATCGGATTGCCGTTATAGAGGAAGCGATGGGCCCTATGCAGCTTGATCTTAAAACAGTGGGTTTACAATCTAGTCATCATGCTAATCGCATAGATGACCTGGAAAACAGACTAAGAAGGAACAATATACGCATTCTTGGTCTCCCTGAAGGCATGGAAGGGAGGAACCCTACTATGTTTATCGAACACTGGCTGTTGGATGTCTTTGATAAGCAAAATTTTCACCGTTTTTTGCGGTGGAATGGGCACACCGGATTCCTGCCAGCCCTCCATCTCCGGGCAACCTTTCATGCCCGTTGATCTTAAAAATGCTACACTACAGAGATAGTTACCCAGCGGCCAAACGTTTAGGCCGCAACACTTTGCCAACTGCCGCACCCACGGGGTGGTATATTTACTCCTCTGTGGGTGCGGTTGTTTTTATGTTGGCAAAACAAAACTCGAGTTTACAAAGCGAGCATTTTAGACACATTAAAAGTATACAGACACGCAATCCAGACCTCCCATTAGGGCGCCACGCTGCTCTGGTCCACCCTGAAAAATTCCCAAAAATTAAATTTCTAATACTTGATAGAATCCATCCTAACCCCAGAGGAGGGGACTGGAACAAGACCCTCCTCCAAATGTAGTTACGTTGGATCTATCGTTTAAAGGCCACTGAGCCACCTGGACTGAATGACCTTATATCATTCAGACCGTTTCTTGAAGGCTTCACATCTGGAGGCATGGAAAGATAATATAATACCATGCCCCTCACACTGTTGAAAATCTGCACCTCGAAGGGGTTCTTTGAGGATGCCCTGCGGGCAGATGAACGTTATGACAAACGTCCTCTTTTCCTTTTTCCCTCCCTCCCCCTTTCCCTTCCCTTTGTTCCCTCCCTTCCTTCCCCCCCCCTCCCTTTTTCTTGTGACACAATGTCGTTATTTATGTCATGTATATTCTTCGAACAACACTAATTGTTGTATTTATGTGCCATGTCAAAATTATTTGTATCTGTGCTGTATAATTTTTATTTTTTGCTTTCAAATTCTAGCACTACTGTACACAAATGGTTCAGCATATGTCCAAGCTGCCCCATCAGGAGCTAAGTCCGGTTCTCATGTCTTTTTGTATTAGAGAAATAAAAGTGTTCCAATTTATTAATAGAGATCTTGGAACATTCTATATGCACTGGGAACTATGAAGGATCTGTTTTTGCTTTAAACACTCTAATTCCCCGGTTCCTAATTTACAGTGAAGCTCCAAATTCTTTCCAATTGTGTCCAGTTTTTTCAATGCTTAAGACAATTACTGTCTTTGCAAGTGCATATTTGTAGGATCAGCCCGGCACGGAAAGGCGGACGCCACCTTGTGGCGCCCGCAGATATAGGCATCCGCTTTTCCATCCCGACCTCTCTCAGAGGTCGGCAGTGGCTGTCTAGTATACTTGTTTGTATACTAGACAGCCACTTAGACGCTTCTGTGTCGGTGGGACGCATCGGCCGCTCACGCTTCCGCCGGATATCCGGGTCGGGGGCGTGTCCGGCTCTTACGTCCCAGGGAACCTCTGACGGCTATCAGCTGAATGCGGGTAATCCAGCTGATTTACCTTTCAGCTGATTGCCACGCTTTTTAAGCCCTGTGTGTCTGGCGTCAGAGCTGCTTGCTCTTTTGCCGGACACACAGGTCTTACGAGGATTCCTACCCTCTGTGAACAACTCACTGCTGTCTTTAAGGTAAGAAAAGGACCATGTTTTCCAGTTACTGTAACTTAAAGACTGCTGATCTATTTGATCAGCGTTATGACTTTTAACCTGTGCACGGTGCCTAATGGAACTCTTTAGCCTCTACCAATTTTAAAAGGGATTTGTATGTTTGGCCATGGTCATAGTGCCCAGCATGATATATCTATATGGATATTCTATCTTCAGTTGCTCATTTATTTTATATTTGATTTAGTATGAGTTATTACCTCTACTCTCTATATTATATAAGAGATATGGTGGGCTGAAGACCATTTCCTTTTTTGGGCACCCTGCACATGCTTGGTCTTTTTTGATTGGACCCTGCAATAATTATGCGATTCTTGCCCAGCAGATTTGCTGTCATATGAGGCTCCAGCTGCCCCTACCCAGTCTCTTATCAAGACTGGTCAGCACAAAAATCCTGAACACCCTAAGAACTAAGATTCTGGCTTAGACCTAGAACATCGTGAATACGGCACTCCTGATGGATAACAGTGATATGCTGCCCATTTGTTTTTAATCGTTAGGCAGGCTACCTATGCTCATCATCACAGTGAACCATGTAAGTTGTTATCTAAACTCTTTGTTCAATGTATTGCAACTATATATATAATGTTGGAATTAATATGTTATGCATTGATTACGCACAGACCACCCTCCAAGGACACCCCTGAGGAAGGAGCCCAAGAGACTCCGAAACGCGTCGGGTTACAGCCCGGGGGTTATGTGGTTTTGAGTCCGACTGTCTGATGTGTAATATGCCTTAGCTTGCCTTCTTGTTTTTATTTCCTTTGTATCAACTAATAAAGTATTTAACTTTTATACATAAATTGGTTTGTTATTTATACAATTTAATTGGTGCCTAAAAAGTCCCACCCCTAGGGGAATTTCCTTCTTGGTTTGGTAGTCACTACAGAGATAGAGATAAAATGCTCTCTTTAGCCCATACTAAGGGCAATATCGAAGCTAAAGGCTCCAAAGTCTCTTTTTTTTGTTGAGGTCCAAGACCAGTGAGCTCAATTAGCAGATGCTAATAGGCGCCTCCACAGCCTTCACTTTCGCTATGCTATACTTATACTTATACTGCTAAGATCCAGGTTATTGCTAGGGGAGAAAACGTTTTTTTTAAATTCCAAAGCGGCCGTTAACTGGCTTGATAGAAATGAGCAACATCTGCTTCCTTCTTCTCATAGCAGCAAAACTTCATGATGTGATAAGGGTGTTGGAGCATTTCTTTTGCTTTTTTCTTCTTGGCTTCCCCCCGATTTTTCTTTTTCTCCACTGTGACTGTGTAGTTTGTCAGAGTTGCTTTTCTTTTCTGGAACCAGCAGAGTTCAAATGGAGTTCAAGTCTAGAACCTGCAATATATACAATCAAAGAACCCTCTCATTATGGGTCTTTATACCCAATCGCAAGCCTGGATTACATTTTTTTTCTTTCCCCTTTACATGTTTCTGCGAGAATTTGTCTGGAATCCACGGTTTTAGGATGTGTGATTTTTTCCTTTTTTTTTTTTTATGGTTATGATTATTTACATATTGCTCTATTATATGATTTTCTTACAGTGTGCTATGTCTTGTTTTTGGGACTATCCGTACAGACAAATGTCTAAGCTTCCTCTCCAAATATTCAATGATTTATTGAGCTTACCACTATATTATTAGTACTTCATCATATACTGTATATAAAAGCTAATGATGACTACTGAAATTGCAATATTGTCTTGGAATATTAGAGGAATTAAGGATCCTAATTAACAACAAGCCATGTTTAAAACTTTGTCTCAAAATGCTCCAAAATGCTTGCAGGAAATGCATCTAACTGATACAGTTAACCTACTGCAGAATACATTGTACCCTACTCAGTATAATGCAGTATATTCTGCTTATGCTAGAGATACTAGTATATTAATATCTTCTAAACTTCAGTTTTCCTGCAGACAAACCTTAATGGACCTGCAGGGTAGGTTCATTTTATTGGTATGTACGCTGTTTTCTAGGGGTTTATCAGACCCATTTTAGTTACTTTGGATAAAATTAACCCTAAGATTAAGTCTAATTGGCGAGTTTCTGCCTTCTGGATGAAGGTACTGTCACAGGGAGAATCAACAAGTTAGGCCTTAACATAGTTTTTTTTCATATTAACAATAAGTCTGCTTCACCCCAGGTGGTATGGGACATTACGAAAGCCTTTTTGAGGGGTGGTTTGTTGAAAGCTATCAGTGCTTATAAAAAATCTAACCAAGAATGGGAGCCGCTGTTATCAGCTGAGGTGCGGCAAACAGAAGCTCATTATATTCAGGATCCCACCTCCTCTAACCTTTCCACTTGGAAGGAAGTACAATTGTTGTATAGACGCATGACATTGGATAAGGCTGATCGTTCTTGCTTTCTTTCCAGATGTTACGGTCTAACTTTATTTCTTCTATTCGTAATTTAGCGGGTATTGTCTCCCATGATGTAATTAAATACTGAGCTCCTTTGTAGTATTTTATAGTAATCTCTATCAGTGTAAAGCTGACTACCTAATGTCATGCCTTAGGGAATTCTTAGACCATTTTAAACTGTCTTCTCTTTCTGATATAGCCAGAGGGGAGCTTAATGCCCCTCTGACGTTAGAGGAACTTACCAGAAGTGTACAAACAATATGGAGATGTCTTGCTGCCAGAACTGTTGAAGGTTCTCAACCAGGCTCTGGAATATTTTAAACTTCCAGACTCTATGAATGATGCCTGTATTATTGTGTTACCAAAAAGGAGCAAAGATCTGATGGCTCTGGAATCTTACCGCCCGATATCACTTTTGAATTCGGACGTTAAGATTTTGGATAGGGTTCTTGCATTGAGACTAAGCAGGGTTATACAGGGCTTGATCCATCCAGATCAGTCCAGCTTTATCCATGCTAGGTCCACACCAATCAATTTGAGGAGACTCTTTTTAAACATGCAGCTGCCATCAGACAATCCTGGAAAGAGAGCAATTTTGTCACTTGACGCTGTGAAAGCTATACGTTGCTATCATACGTTGGGTCAAGCTATTATATTCTACCCCAAGGGCCTGCATGTAAATGAATGGTCTGGTGTCAGAATTTTTCTCATTGTCAAGGGGTACTCGGCAGGAATGCCCCTTGTCCCCACTGTTATTTGCGTTGACCATTGAACCTTCAGCTGAAGCTGTTTGACAGTCTAATACTATCTATGGGTTTATTAGAGGAGCAAAGAACGAAAAAATCTCCCTATATGCGGGATGACGCCCTGTTGTTTCTTGGAGATACAGTTACATCCTTAATTTCCCTTATGACACTTGTACAAACAATTGGTGCATTTTTGGGCCTTGTTATTAATTGGGATAAATTCGTTTTATTTCCCTTACATGACCCCAACGTGTCCGTACCCAGAGAGGCTCAGCAAATTAAAATCGTGTCATCTTTCATATATTTGGGAAAATGGATACATCCTAGGGTAGAAGATTACCTACAATATAATTTGGCCCCCATTCTTGTTAAATTTAAATTTAAAAGCCTTGCTTGGACTAAGCTGCCTTTATTGGTGGTGAGCCGAGCAAATCTTATAAAAATGATCTGGGCCCCTCAATTATTATACGTTTTCCATAAATTACCTATATGGATACCCCTCAAATGGTTTGAAAAATTCAATCATTATTTCACAGGTTATTATTGAAAGGAAAAAGCCCCAAGACAAAACTCTTCAGAGTGCGAAGGACAGACGGGGACTCACGGTGCTTCACCCGAGAATATATTTTATAGCTTCCCAACTGCAATACTTTGCTGGTTGGGGAGTGATGAATTAGGAAGACCCTATACAGGCCCTGCTTTTGAGTCACTGTTCTTGTTATAATCTTCTGGCTCAGTTAGAACCAGGAACTTTTGCCTATTACCATTAGAGCCCTACACTGGTACTTATGAACAAAGTCTGGCAGGAAATTAGAAATACAATGAAATATAAAAGGGCATCAGAATATTCACCACTCTGGGGGAATAGGCATTATGAAGAACTTTGTAAACTGGAGGGATTTGAACCAGCGTTCTCAAGGGCTTCAATATATCATGCAGCTGTATTCTCAAAATGCCATGTGGTCCTTCCAGGATTTACAAGAGTCTTATCAATTGCCTTGTCATGATTCTTTAAAATAGTTACAACTACGGCAGATGGTACAGACTCAGTCTAAATGTGTCGGGATAGTTACAAGTCCCATGTAACTGTTGACCTCACTGGCGGTGACTCAAAATAAAAAAGGTCTTATTTCATCTTTATATAGCCAACTAATGAAGAGTTATCAAGACATCTCTGTGAATCCGGGTAGAAGAGGATGGGAGACAGACATGGGTGTTATATCAGATGAGGATTGGTACAATATTTTGGAGAGAGTTCCATGCACCATGCCTTTCTCAATTGTTTATTGTATATAGGACTAGGGTTGAGCGAACACGGACTGTATTGTTCGGGATCGTACCAGACCTTTGGGTTTTCGGTACCCGGACACGGACCCGAACATTTTACTGTATATTCAGGATATAGTCCGTTGTTCGGTTATTTTGGCGCGGTTTTAATGGCACGGTATCAACAGCTGCAGGGCAGCCAAACAACAAGCATTTAGCTAGTGTGCCCTTAGAAGCCATCACAGCTATGCCTACTAATGGCATGGCTGTGATTGAACAGTGCTGCATGTGACCCAGCCTCTACATAAGCTGGAGTCACATAGGTCCACACGTCACTCTGTAGGGACAGGTTCCTGCTGCTGCTGCTGATTTGAGGGAGAGATAGGAGATTATTGTAGGGACAGGCTGGAGAGATTGCTTTCTGGGAAAGAATAGGACACAGGACAGAAGAATCTTCTTTAATCAGACAGCGATCTACATCGATTTTTTTGTGTGGGGGTGCAGTGCACAATCTTTTTGCCCTGACCTGAGCCCAGTGAGGAGGAGGGAGAAAAAAAAACTTTTATCAGTCTGTTGGCGGCGTGCGGCGTGCGGCGTGCGGCGTGCAGCGTGCAGCGTGCAGCGGACATTTAATGCAAGCTCAGTGCATATGTGTCTGCTCGATCTGGATTTAAAAAAAAAAAAGTTTTTTCCTTCATATTTTACTGTGCCATACAGTGTTTATACACAGTGCTGTGCTAATCTGCTATTCAAAAATCACCAATTTAAAGGGAAATTTTTTTTTCAGTTTTTCCTTTATATGTTACTGTGAGATAAAGCCTTTAGACACTGCTGTGTTCTAATCTGCTATCAAAAATCACCAATTTAAGTGAAAAATAATTATTTAGAGCCATTTTAGTGCTCAAAAGTTCGGGTCACCATTGACTTCAATGGGGTTAGGGATCGGGGTCAAGTTCGGGTTAAGCCAGGGTCACGAACCTGGACTTTTTTTTCAAGTTCGGTCAGACCCGCCAAACCCAGACATCCAGGTGTTCACTCAACTATATATAGGACATATAGGACCCCAGTAAAGTTATTCAAGTGGGGCAGGAGGGATACCCCGGAATGCCCACGGTGCCAGCAATCTCCGGCTGACCTACTTCACATGTTATGGAAGTGTCCCAAACTGGTCAGATATTGGCAAGAGGTGGTGACCACAATATTAATAATGGAGCTTACTGTATTCATATTGATCTGGATCCTAGGATCTGCTTATTGGGTTATTTTGATGAAGAGCTATTCCCAATGGAGACTTTAACACCAATAAGCAGACTACTATTTATTGACCATAGATTAGTTGCTATAAAATGGCTATCCCCTAGTACACCCTCATTAGAAGAGCAAAGATTCCAGGTAAATGACACTCTTCTGTTGGAACAACAGGTCTATCGTATTAGGGGTTCACTGAAAAAATTTCACAGATTGTGGAAACCATGGATATTAGCCCCAGGCCTGGCTCCATCTCTTTTGGCCTTTTCTAGACCATCATAACATGGCTGTTCCGGTAGTAGAATAGAGATCACCTTCTGTGCATGACAATGCAAATTATATTTATGGGTTGATATAGGTTGCTGTGGAATTTTCTGGTGTTGATAGACTTCCTGCAGTTTTCTATTGCATACTGACAGACTGGAGTTTGCATGACATACATACTGTATGTTTTTTTTCTTCTTCTCTTTTTTGGGTATGTAGTCTGTATTTCCTTATGTGTTCATTGTATAAACTGCAAAAACTCTAATAATAAGGTATTTATTTATTTATTTATTTGGTATTTATTAAAAAAAAAAAAATGAAGTCTATTGCCTTCAAGTTGCATGAAAGTCGGACCAAAGTAGTACATAAACTACTTTGAAGTTGCTGCGAATTTAATTTGCGCATATATAAATGGTTATCATTGGAAAACATGGGAACAACTTATCATGCAACTTTGATTTCCAAAGTTTCATGACAAGTCATACAAGTGTGAATGGAGCCTCAGTTTATAATGAGTTCGATTTTTTGCCCTTAGTGGCCAATAATAGTTATTACTTTAATGTATACTAAATAAAGAGAAATTTTGACAATAACTCCAATTTTGTGCTCATTTTCTTTTCTCAAGTTTTGAGAATCATGAATCAATCTTTACTGCAAAGGTCATAAATGGTGATTTCTGTGCTGCATTGCACTAATTCAATCTCTGGAGAATAACAAGTTGCTAGAAGCAGACTTGTAAGAGTTCAGCTAAGGCCTTTCCATTCAACATAACATGTAATTCCAGATGACAAATTGTTCAAAGCAAAATGCACATCTAGAGGGATCTCTAAAACCTTCTTAGTCTGCAGTTACAGTACAGAATACAGACAAGATACGTATAAGCAGAGCAATGTTTACACTGACTTGTGCCTGACACTTCCCTAATTTTCGTAATGGGAAACAAAAAATAAATTCAACAGAGGTTTTTACCTTTACCTATTCTAATCAAAACTAAAAACAAATGTTTGGGCTTTTGAATATTCTTAACCACTTCCCGTTGCGTGTACACATCCATGCAGCCTTACAGAAGCAAGTCTTCTTCCTGAAGCCAAATATATGTATTTGTGCTAAGAGTACTCTCAGTACCGGGACTGGGCTCTCACTGGGAGCCTCCAGGTCCCATTCTAATGACTGGGAACTGGGAAGCCTAGTTCCCGATCACTTGATCCCTGTGATAGCCTCTAATTGACTATCAGACTGATCAGTTACTTTTCTCTGCCTTTTGGCTAAGATCAATGGATTCAAATTCCCCCTTGATAACGTCTATGGACGAAAAGCTTCGGGAGGTGCCGTTTCCACGTCTCCCATCACACCCGAATACCAGAAGTGCCTGCCCTGCTCCTTGGTGTCATCTATCATGCTACAGGCTCTTAATGTTCACCTATGGGTGAGTGCATTTCTATTATAATAAATTGAGTTTCAAGCAGTATTATGCTATGGGCTTGTTTCGTTTTGTATCCTATGTTGTATACACTTGGTGAAAGCCGACCCAGCCCATTCCAGTTGATTTGGAGAATTACCTTGGTGGTCCTTTTCCTTGTGGCGGATTACATCTGAAGTCTACCAGAGCTGTCTTGCTGGACATAGGTGGTAGTAGTCCTTTAACTACTCACTGCTTAATTCCTTCCATCCTCTGGTAAGAGGCTTCATGTGGTGGAGGGTTTCACGGAGTGTTTTGTGTCATCCTAACGCACACCAGGGTGGATATCTTCACATTGCATCACCTCTATGAACTGAAATTGTTCTTTTGAACATTGAGTGGACTTTATATCTCTCTTTCATTCATTGCTGATGCTATCAAGTGTCCATTGTGCTGTTTTTCATTATTTAGAGGATTGGGAGGTCCATACATGAGAGAGCACATTATTATAATCTAGCGCGACTCTTGTTGTACATATTGCTTTTACATTCCAGGTGTTTCGAGTTCGCTGCTCTGTAAAGGCGCGGGTTTATTTTCACTACAATGGATTCAAATGCCAGAAGGTTTCAACAGCAATCCCCGAACAGGCGTCCAATCACGGAGTTATATAGAAAAGATATAGTGCCCCATAGTGTAAAACCATAACGTTTATTTAGGCAAAAAAAGAAAGCAACTTACAAAGATCAAGAAGTATAGAGCGTAAGATTGAATAAGCCCCGGCCGGTCGGCTCTTCTGCCCATCCTCAGAATCGTAGTGGTGTGCTGACGTTTGCTCGGGGATTGCTGTTGAGACCTTCTGGCATTTGAATCCATTGCTGACTACATTCTGATGACTGGCTTTGGCTTTTTATCATTCATATCTGGTAAGCAGCTGTGATGTCGGTGGTGGTCTCCCTCTGATTGCTGTTTGGTGTGATCCAGGAGGTTGCTCTTTCTTTGGCTATACTTAGAGATACTCCATATCTGCTTACATTTGCGTGTTTCTGGTAAGCAGATCGGGCTTATGGGTGATGGTCATTGCTCATATTACATTCACTTTGGTCTAAATTTATTGCATGTCTGGTAAGCAGCCTGTATTGTTGGTGGAGGTATTATTTTTTATTATATATTTCTGAGTTGACTGCACTTCAGGTGTAACACATATTGGTTCCATTAGCAATATACAGTATGCAGTATTACGCTATGGGATCTGTTATTCTTTACATGCACCTGGTTCTCGATTGCTGAGTCTTCCTGGACATCTGAGGACTATTCATCCAGAGCCGGTCCTGGTTGGATTCGGAGAATTATGCTCCTGATTTGGGCACTTGATTTTTGTCATTCTGGTAAGAAGTTTGTACATCCAGTGACCTTTTCCAGCAATAGGAGTGACTCATTCACACATGAACTTTACACTGACTTTTTATTATTGCTATTCGTTTTTGTGATTTGGAATACCAATCATCACCTTCAAATGGACTTTTGAAACAAACTTTCTAAACAGCACTTTTTGCTTCCCACTTGTGTGTGGTGTAAGTTTCACAACTGTTTGTTGTGCAACAAACTTAGTTACTTTGTCAATATTTCACATATTTTCTTTATTTGATTTAATATTTAATATTTTAATTATTTGATTTAATATTTGTGATTTAATATTTTTCACTATTTAGCGCAGCTTACTTTTATAATATTTTGTTTCCGTGTTTGTCACACTTTAAGTTGCTGCTCACTAACTTAGGAGTTCAGCTCGGTTATCACCCATTTTTTATCCCTTTAGATGTGTTCCTATTGTATCTCACCAAAAATTACATTTTTGCTGCAGGGGATGCCAGAAATCTGACTTGTATCTTAGACAGACTTCTGGGAAAATTGGTGAGCCAATCACACAAGCAGGAAATTATGTTTCTGGGGTGTGGTCAGTACACATTCTGTGTACAGAACATCTCCAGGTAGCCATATTGCATTGCATTTTTAGAAAATTACAACAGCTGCAGATTGAAAAGGAAAGATAATTTTAATAACATTCAATTACAATATGATTTGTGCCAAAATTGTATACACTATATTGTTTTTTCTTTATTTGCTATTTTTTTCCCTTTAAGGGAATCCTGCCTGTTAAAAAGTCAAAACTGTGTGGTGAAATGTGAGCATTACTAGAAATATAAAATAGCTTGGGCCCCCTGGAATAGAAACCAGAAGCAAATTTTGGACCACCTACAGCCCACCACAGTAAGCTGCACGTATAACCAGACTACATCCAATAATGGTAGTTGCTTAAGAGGTTATGAACCTGTGCCTAGTTACTGCACACGTCACACATATTCCACAGTCCTTGTACCCACACAATACTCCTACTATGCCATAATCAACAGTCTCAGAGACATGCATACTGTAAACCTCAGGAAAAAACATTTTTTTAAACATTTTAACTTTTCCATCTCCTGTGCTTTTCTGAGGCTACTTAAAACCAGCAACTGCTGAAACAATGAGCACTTTGTTCAGGACTATGTAACGTGCAACATAGTATAGGGTTGAAAAGTAAGAGTAACGAACAACATGATGTATAGAGTGCAGCAGTCTGGACAAGGGAAGGGTAGAGAGAGGGGGAAAGAGAGAAGGAGGGAGCAAGAGAGGGGTGTTGGGGATGGGGAGAGGGAGGTAGGGGGAAAGAGAGAAGGAGGGAGGGGGGAGACGGAGAGAGTAAGAGAGAGAGAGAGAGAAAGGAAGGAAGAGAAATGGGAAAAGAGGAGAGGGAATGGGGGAAAGAGAGGGTAGCAGAGAGAGAGGGAAAGAGATGGCAAAAGAGAGAGTCTGAGATGTTATTCCTAGATAGCATGGATAATTTGCTACAAATTTGTGTCAGTGTTGAATTGTAAGTCTGTTAACTTGCTGCACATTTTCACTGGCAAGTTGTACTCTTGCAGAGCACTTGAAGCACAAGTTCTAGCTGACACTTTTCCACTTTGTATCAAATTTGCATGACAAGTCTCTAGCAAGAGCAAAGTTTCAGTGGTGAGTCTACAGCAAGAACTCTGCAAGTCACAGTGACCAGTGCCATCTTAAGAGCATTAAAGGGCCCCGGGCAATGCAGTGCCCTGCCTACACAATCACCCACGAGAATAAAAATGCAAATTATCGATAAGGCAATATTTATTGGTACAGCAGTGCAAGGCTAATGACAGCTTTCTAGTTCAGCGGCTGGGTCCGGTGAACACACACACACATGGACGGGAGTCAGACTCGACTGTCCTGTGTATGCCTGTTCCCGTGGAGGCACACAGGTATTCGTGCAGTTGTGGGCTCCACCTCCACGGCCCAAGTGGCCTGACAGCAGCGCAGGGCTGACAGGCGCTTGCCACCTGCTAAGTTCAGTGGCGGGATGCACACGGGAATCGGGACTAATGCTTGGCTGGGGCTGGATCGCTGGGCAGGTGGGGCCCCCTGGGCAACTGCCCAACGTGCCCATTCGGTAAGATGGCCCTGATAGTGACCCTTGGAATGGGATGACTATAGCACAACATAACTGAACCAGAACTTGCAGCAGACTTGCAGAATGTTTGCAAAGAAAGGTGATCTGAAGTCATGCAATGCGGACTTGCTGCAATTGTGCAACAAACTTGTGAAGCCTGGCAAGTCTAGCAATAGCTTAATAAGTCCTTTTCAAAGTTGCAGCTCAATTACTTACTATCTGGGTTCCTCATCCATGAACAGTACCACAAAATCTGGAAAATCCTGCAGAGTTTTGCTGGCCAGGATGCAGACAGCAGAGGATGCAAGCAATCAGTTGTGGAGTGAATGAAGGGCAGAGATTTGTGTAGCTTGCACACCTACTGTATGTCCTCCTGGAAGCCCAAGCTGGAAACAAGTGGTCCTGGCACTAGCCATTCAATTCTTTAAGCCAATCTAAGCCAATGTCTTTTTGTACAGCTTTTTCTTAAAATAATTTCTGAAATAGTTAACTCTTTAAAAATAGCGACTACATGGGTGTGATGGCAATGGAAGCTGGGATCATTCAATTTTAATTCACAAAGACCATGAAGTTCATTAATTGCACTTTGCATTTAAGCTGTAGAAAAGTGACTAAAGAAATAGATTAGGAAGAAGATCAATATGTTTAAAGGGGTTACAGCAAAACAGTGATTAGTTGTTATGAGTTCCTGGTCTCTGTACACAAGGGCTTATTTAATAAACTTACAACAACTTTCAATATAACATTAATAAATAATCCCATATGTGTGACCACCAATTTTTATTCCCTTTCAAATGTTTTTGACATACTTACTATTGTAGGAAACCTGTCACTAGGCCTTTCTGCACCCTGTATATATCATTCCAGCGTTCCAGGGAGTTCTTTGAAATGTTAGCTTCATTATGTTTTGCAGAGCAACAACAACATGAGTTGAATGATACACATTGTTGGTTAAATAATATACAATATAAAAATATCTTACAATCAAAGTTTCTAAAATCTCATTGAAAGAAGAGATAGTAAAGGGCAAGGACAGCTTCACAGTATGCTTTCATTTGATTATGATTTCTTAGTGTTTACAATCAATGCTCCATACATCTGCACTCCAAAATATATTTTATGTGAGCCCACGCAGATTTGCATTATTGTAAAATTCAATTGAAACATTGAAGATTATACAATTACATTGTAAGATTGGAGGCCACTTTACAGCTGAATTTCCCTATGTAATACAGGAATTATATACAGTAAAAGCAGCTTTAGGGCTCTTTAACACGAAGTGGACCGCATTGCGATCCGCTCCGGCACTTTTTTTTCACTGAGCGGATGACATTTGTGTCATCCGCTCCGTATGTCCGCATATCATCCCATCCGCTTGCGGATGATATACGGACATAATATATGTCTATGGGCATTGCGGATGTCAGTGGATGACACCGCTGACATACGATTTTGCATCCCTTCCGTTTTTTACACAGAACAAAAAAAGGGTTCTGTTCCATTCCAAAAAACGGAACAGAATGGAAAGGATGAAAATCGGATGTCAGCGGATGGTCATCCGCTGACATCCGCAATGCCATTGACATACATTATGTCCGTTTATCATCCGCAAAAAAATAGGATGATTTGCGGACATGCGGAACGCCCGTGTGAAAGGGCCCTTAAACAGAAAAAGTGATAAGCCAATTGGTTTTACCACTTGACCTCCCAAATGTTTTACCCCCTTCATGACCAGAGCATTTTATTTGCTACTTAGCACTGTGCTACTTTAAGTTCTCTATCTACCGCACTGTGTGATTTTGAGGCTGCCCCCATATTAGGGTCGGTGTAAGCTACCATATCGTGTAATATCATAATCAGGTGTGAGTGGGATATACCTCCTGTGAGGCTAGTATGAGGGCTTACATCAACAAACCTTTCAACTTATATCCAGTCTGATAGGTCCTTGCACTTGCATGTATCTGTGATTCTAATGAAGACTATACAATCCTAATGTAGCATAAATGGCCAGCTTAAAGTGATACTAAAGGCAATTTGTTTTTGAATAGCAAATATTTCAGATATCAAGCAATTGAGCTGCAAGCTGTTGCTAGACTTGCCAATCCATGGATTGTGCTGTATATACAAATCCATTAATTGCGCCCTCTATAGCGATCCATGCGCTGTACTGTATACAGAGATCCATACATTGTACTGTATACAGAGCAATCCCTTTCATGTGAAAGAGGAAAAGGTGGATACTTTTGCCACCAGCTATTCCAGGCTAACCTCACCTCACACTACAGAGGTCTCAGGACACATGATATCTTTCTGGTCTGGGCGTGACTTATATTCTTGACAGTAAAGCAGAGAGATGAGTGAAGGGTTCCCCCAGTACTGGTTCCTCCATTTTGCTGTATTGGGGTTGGTCTATAAATGGCTAGATTTGCCTCCTACATTGTGTGCAATGTCTACCAGTTCCCTCTTACACTCTGTTAACTCCTTCTGTAGCTTTTTTCCAGGCTGGCTATTCTCTGTAATCTCCATGTTTTTGCATATGCTGGCCCTCAATCTTAAAACAAAGTGATTCCCATCATGGGATGCCCTGTGTATTTGTGTATATGTTGTGACAAACAGCCCCTGACAGTTATTAATGGAGTGTGTCTGCCATTTAGACTTTTGAGGTTCTTAAGGTAAATGGGTGTCAATGAGGGGTCTGTAGGCTGCAAGGGGTTAAGCATTGGCCACACCTTGCTCCCCCCCCTGGGGTATATTTGGTCTTCTCTGAGTCAATGAGGGTGGGTTCTGAGAAAGGAGACAAGCAGGCTGTGAGGTCTGTTTAGTAGCCACAAGGCTTACATTTGTTTTACTGGACTTTTGTTTTTGAGTCTGTGTTTTCTACGACTGTGTGGGAATCCTTTTGTTTGATTGTACATCTGGTCCAATAAACATGGGCAGGAAGCTTTTATGCGGCTTGGATCACCTCTCTGAGAACTCTCCCCTTGAAGCTGAACCCCACAAGGTGTATGTGTCATCTGTGGATCAGTGTGTCCTTGTCACTCACCCCCCTATTTTCCCTTTCTCTTGTTTTCCTATAGCTAGTCTTGTCCTAGCTGTGCCACTCATTCCCACTCATCCCCTTCGGACCTGAGCAGGGAGAAGGCCACAGGATTGTGGGAGCTGCAGAATGTGTGATTTGGAGCTGCACACTGTTCTCTAAGAAGTCAGAAAAATAGAAAATTTTTGCTCCCAATCACAAGATGCTAAATTCACCTTAGATATCTAAGTGAAGAGTAGAGCACGAACCAACTGAGTTTTGAGACTTCATATTGAATATTATGAGGATCCCATCCCCTCTTACCTTGTTAATGACTAATTACCAGTTACAGCTGAGAGTTAACGTGTCTATAGATTAACATACTTTTTTTTTGGTGCTATGTAATGATTGATTTTGTTCTTAAACAGGCTTGTTCCAGATCCAAGCCCATAGGACAGATAAAGATTATATATTTTTATTTTACCATTTTAGTATTGCTTTTGTAAATATTCTTTTTTATGTTTTGTTAAATGTTGAACTTGATAAAAATAACTGTTTGTAAGATGTAATACAGTGTTAATTTTAATTTATTACATCTATTTTAATAAATACTATCAGTTAGATCAGTTTTGTCTTAATGCACAATTCAGTGATTTGATGAAATTTTTCAAGGAAAAGGTAAAACATAGGCCAAAAAAGCTAAACTAGAAATATTTGAATTGGAGATATGTTTTCTACTTTAGCTACTTTGGCTTAGATTTTGCAATTCTCCTAACAATTCACCTTTTAGTGAATAGCCCCGTTTAAAAGCTGAAACTCGCAGAACGTCTGCTATAGACTTGCAGGGCACATGCTGTGGACTTGTAGAGCTCTTCATATAGACTTGCAGAGCTCTTCATGTAGACTTGCAGGGCTCTTGCTATGGACTTGCAGAGCTCCTGCTGTAGACCTTCAGGGCTATTGCTATTGACTTGCGGGGCTCTTGCTGTTGACTTGTGGGGCTCATGCTGTAGACATACCACTGCAACTTTGCTCTCGCTAGAGACTTGCCATGCAAATTTGCTACAAATTGGAAAGGTGCGAACTAGAACTTGTGCTTCAAGTGCTCTGCAAGTGTACCACTTACCAGTGAAAATGTGCAGCAAGTTACCAAGACTTACAATGCAACACTGCTACTAATTTGTGGCAAATTATCCTTGCAATCTAGGATGTTATACTTACCTGCACTGTGCAATAGTTTTTTTTCAAAGCAACACCAATCCTCGTCTTCTCAGGTCCCCCTCTGGTGCTCCTGGTTCCTCCCCCTTGATGAGTGACCCCATGTGTGTTTGCTCCTGAGCTCTGCTCTGTTTGTCCATAAGACACAGAGTGTGGTTCAGCCCTGCGCCCCTATCTCTTCACACTGGCAGTGACTGACAGCAGCGGGAGCCACTGAGGAGGCAGGGAGCTGGGAAAGCCACTGCACATTGCTAGATCGAGATTGGGCTCTGGTAAGTATTTAGGGGGGCTGGAGGGGAGCTGCACACAGAAGGTTTTTTACCTTCATACATAAAATGCATTAAGGTAAAAAAAAAAAAAAAAAAAAAACCTTCAGCCTTGGACTATTTTGCATACTTACATTGATCCAGTTTGGACCAATGTAAGTATGCATGTATAATAACTGGAAGATCCCCATTGAAGCTGAAAGTCACTGTGGTAGGCACCACTACAACAGTGATCACTGCTAGCTTCCACATCCTCTGCTGAGCGGCTTCCCTGAACACAGAAGGTCACTTGCTTGGCACAGGCACCATTCAGAGAACACTTTGTATTTTCTCAATAAATGCAAATCATTCTCTGTATGGACAAGGTGGAGATTGTGATATCACTGCCCTGCCCTCCACCTCATTCAATCAGAGAATGCTTTGCATCCATTGAGAAAATGCAAAGTGTTCTCTAAATGGCACCCATGCTGAGCGAGTGACCTCTTGTACTCACAATACAGCAGGGCTACTGCTTGATAAAGAACCCAGACGCTAGTGAAGATTACTGTAGTAGTGGTGCCTACTACAGTGATTTCCAGCTTCCACAGGGATCCCCCAAATTTGAAACATGCATACCTAAATTCATCCAAGCTAGACCAATCCAAATATGCAAAAATGTCCATAGTTTTTATTAAGGCTTAAAGGCTATGTAAACCCAACATTTCATATTCCCGATATTTGCCTCTTGTACCATGTACTTGTATGGACAAGTATCCTGTTCTCTGATCACTGATCACACTAAGCAGGAGAACACACCGTGGTAAGTTCTCTAGCTATGCTTGGAACTCAGCCTGCTCTCCTATAATGATCAGAATTGTTCCTAAACGCCCCGTCCCCCCATCCCTTATGCAGCAGAGAACAGAGGGAATATGATCACTTATAAAAAAGAGAAAAAAGTTATGCATAATTTTTTAAATATCTAAGCACAAATGTTTTGCCTATTTTAAACTAAATGGGTTATTTTACAAGGTGATCATTTCCATACACTTTAAAATGAAAGATTACTGGACAACTGTGTTCATTTTACATTTTAATTGCTGTGTACTTTTTCTAGAATGTTCACAAAACTTTTGAGTAATATATTCATCCATGCATGTTCTGAAAACCATCTTGGCCTTATAAGTATGAAGATTATTTAATTTTAAACAAATATCTTGAGAAAAAAAAAAAATGTCATATTGCTGGCTCATTTTGATGGGATGTCCACAACTGCAGATAGATAATATGCTCTTTATGACATTGCAGGAAGTCAAACACAAAAAAGAGACATGAGCATAACTGACATTTAGGATTCCCTTGCTAACGACGTGATCAGTCGACCTTAGAAACTCTCGCTTTTGGAACTCTGTAGTACATGCCCCACATACTAATTACGACGTTGAGGCTTCAGCTGCTGTGTAGCGTATTGATTGCTTAGCCATAATGATGGAAATGGGCAGCCAAATCCCTGCTTACAACTTCCAGAAGTTAAACTGTAATCATCTTGCCTATCCTCAACATGCAATCCACGCCATCACAAAATAAACATTTCATTTTTCATTGTCAGGCATACATAAAATGAGCATAAATTCCCTCAGAAAAATATGTTGACATTATAGGGAATGTGTTTGATTATTTCTCAGTGGAAAGAAATGGTCATAAATATTCCATTTATAGCTGGTTATTTGGTGAATTATTTATAGTGTTGCACTTTAAGTCTGCAACGCGATGTATTTGAAACTGTAATAGTTTTGACATTTCTCGCTGAATAATTTCTTTCTTACAATCTTGTTCATATGCCTTAAAACAGTTGTTACGTTCTGAAAAAAAGGGACATTGCTTTGAGTTATTCTACTATACAGAATTTCAGGCTGTTAAGATGCATTTTACTACCAGCTGAAAAAAAATATTTTATGTAAAACATGCATATCCCTTAGCACTCCTCGCCAAGGCCATTTCTAAAAGAATTATGTTAAATATTAAAAAGGGTTGTGTCTTTATTCTCTGTGACAGGCTGCCATCCTACTTCACATGGTGATAGATTCTTTATTGGCGGTTTAAGCTACAAAACAGGGCATGCTGGATTGTCAATGTAGAACAGCAAGTGTTCATCTTAACATTACTGCACATGAGACTCACACAGGCCTTTTATACTGTAACCACAATTCTCTGAGTACTCATACATTTAAAGTTAATCTGTTCCTACAAAAATACGCTGGTTGCCATTGATAAGCTCTTTCTGAGAAGGCTAATAGACTGGCTGCTAAGGAGACCAGTTGGCTGTAATAGTTCCTGCGTCACTGATCCAAAAGAAGAATGACATCCTAAAAAGGATAGAAGTCAATTGCATGCCTGTTTGCGGTTAGTGTCTCAAAATAGGGTTTGTGTGACAGCCAGGAAACTAGTATTTCAGCAGGAGGGGAGCAAAATAGAATCGCCTTCATGATTATCTCAAGACAGGTTCCCATTAATATTGCTGGGTTTAGTGATGTAACGGTTAACTCCATGCAAAAATGATATGTACATGAGCACCAATGGTCTAGTGACCAATTACATATCTTGGAGATAGTGTCATACTTACAAAGCTAGGGACCCTGGAGTAATATGTGAAACCAAGGCCCCTTTACTGGTAGCTACCATCGCACCTTCCCCTCACAGAGAGAGGGCTGAGTTCCATGGCCTGACCTACTCTACTACTCCTACAATAGCAGATCATTACGGAAAATTAAGACAGGGGCCAATTAACCTACCAGCATGCCTTTGGAGCATGGGAGGAAACCAGAGTACCCAGCGGAAACCTACACAGGCACAGGGGGAACATGTAAACTCCAGGCAGGTAGCGCCATGTTTGGTATTCAAACCGGTAACCCTAGTGCTGCTGCTGGAAGTGCTAACTACCTAGGCACTGTGCTGCCCAGTTACTTTCAATTAAAAAAAAAATTAAAAAAATGTATATATGTATAATTTCTTTTCCCCCTATTCCCAGGTGATGTAACATTTTAACATACACATACAGTGCCTTGCGAAAGTATTTGGCCCCCTTGAACTTTACGACCTTTTTCCACATTTCAGGCTTCAAACATAAAGATATAAAACTGTATTTTTTGTGAAGAATCAACAACAAGTGGGACACAATCATGAAGTGGAACGAAATTTATTGGATATTTCAAACTTTTTTAACAAATAAAAAAACTGAAAAATTGGGTGTGCAAAATTATTCAGCCCCCTTAAGTTAACACTTTATAGCGCCACCTTTTGCTGCGATTACAGCTGTAAGTCGCTTGGGGTATGTCTCTATCAGTTTTGCACATCGAGAGACAGAAATTTTTAACGTTTTGCATTGTTGCCAAATAGTTAGATTTTGGTTTCATCTGACCAGAGCACCTTCTTCTGCTCTCTGCGCTTTAAACGGACCTCTGAGACTATCACAGTGCAGGTGCATTTCTATGGAGACTTGATTACACACAGGTGGATTCTATTTATCATCATTAGTCATTTAGATCAACATTGGATCATTCAGAGATCCTCACTGAACTTCTGGAGAGAGTTTGCTGCACTGAAAGTAAGGGGCTGAATAATTTTGCACGCCCAATTTTTCAGTTTTTTATTTGTTAACAAAGTTTGAAATATCCAATAAATTTTGTTCCACTTCATGATTGTGTCCCACTTGTTGTTGATTCTTCACACAAAGTTACAGTTTTATATCTTTATGTTTGAAACCTGAAATGTGGCAAAAGGTCACAAAAATTAAGGGGGCCGAATACTTTTGCAAGGCACTGTACACTATATTACCAAAAGTATTGGGACATCTGCCTTTACATGCACAAGAACTTTAATGGCATCCCAGTCTTAGTCCGTAGGGTTTAATATTGAGTTGGCCCACCCTTTGCAGCTATAACAGCTTCAACTCTTCTGGGAAGGCTGTCCACAAGGTTTAGGGGTGTGTCTATGGGAGGTCATGCACTGAATGTTGTACTAGAAGGCCTGACTGGCAGTCTTCACTCCAATTCATCCCAAAGGTGTTCTATTGGGTTGAGGTCAGGACTCTTTGCAGGCCAGTCAAGTTCCTCCACCACAAACTTACTCATCCATTTCTTTATGAGACCTGGCCTGCAAAGGGTGAGCCAACTCAATATTGAACCCTAAGGACTAAGACTGGGATGCCATTAAAGTTTGTATGCATGTAAAGGTAAGTGTCCCAATACTTTTGACAATATAGTGCACCCTACTGGCCTATTACATAAGCTACAACTTTATTGCAGCCCTGCCAACTCGCCCTAAAATTACTGGAGATGCTGGAGTCACCCAATTGTTTCAAAGCGTGATGTTGCAGTAAGTGCCGGCATATTAGTTCTTTAAACATTTCTGTACTATTGGGAAACAAACATTTAGCTAAAACCTGATATTTTACAAACTAGAAAAAGGACTGTATAAAGCTACACAAATCAAAGGTAGTGAATTCTGATAACTGTACACTTGCATATCTTTTCATGCTTGCTATTAGTAATTTTACTTTCTGAAATTTTAATCGTTTAAGTAACTGACTCCTCTTTGCCTTTTTTGTTAACATAAAAGAAAAAATATTGAATAGCATTTCTAAGTTTTCTGCAATTTCTTAAAGAATATCTAACACCTGGTAAGACAATAATTGCAATCCAAGCCAATATCTTTGTTTACAACAGTGGTAAGCACAGGTACAACAATCCCAAGTGTACAGTTTATTGATCGCTTGTTTGAGGGTAAATGGATGTACTAATAAGGCTACAAGAGCTTGTTTATTATATTCTGTATAACTGGAATGGAATCCATTCACTGCATTATTATGTACAAAATGATCAGCTTCTATTAACTACTTCAGTGCCAGCAGGGATCTTTCAGAGTTCAGGCATCTCTTGATAGATTCCACAATATCCAAATCATGCAAGTAAAAACCAGAATGCTGCTATTTAAAATAGAAATATGGCCAAAGCTTTCTATGAATGTACTTAATGTGCAAAAAAGCTATCAGCGCAGTTATGTAAATAGAAATTTTTTTTTTGAAAAAAATATATCCGGCAGCCACCACCAGATAGTGTTATCCACTTCCACAATTTAAGTAATTCAAAACAAACAGGTGCTGCGCCAGAAAAATGAATAGTGAATATGTCAAAAAAATAAATATATGTATAATGACAATATGTGTAAATAATAAGCAAACTCAATGACCTTAAATCATAAGTGCTTCCCAATATCACACAAAAAAATCAAAAAATAAATAAGTGTCAATAAATCAATATGTGCATACACTCAAAATCATAAAAAATTAAATGTCCATAAATAGGTGCATTCCAATCCTCAAAGTAATGGCCACCACAGAAGTGGTTAATATATGATATTGTGCTTCACTCCACCGCCACCAGAGATCAAAGCCTCTCACCTTAAGATTTGACCCAGAACACTGAGTCAAAAACAGCTTTTTTACCCCTCTGGGGCCACAGGCAGATGTCACCAAATGGTAAGGAGGTCTCAGACGGATGTACAGGGACAAGGTAACAGCGATGGTGCCGCTTTCACACAGGGCACATAGAGATCACCACATAAGCAAAGAAGCAAAAAGAAATCTAATGCGGAAAAGCTGGAAACAGCCGTTTATTAAAATCAATATACATCGATACACCGAGCAGCAGGGAAGGCTCCGCCACCTATACGTGTTACGTCTAAGCCTATTGGGCTCTGACTTCAACAGTAGAAATCTTTTGATATATTCACTATTCATTTTTCTGGCGCAGCACCTGTTTGTTTTGAATTATGAATGTACTTGCCTGGTATCAGCTGAGGGAGCAGAACTGAGCCAGGTTTGAGAAGGATCCCTAGAACATTTTTGGGATCCACCCCACTGCCTGATTGACAGCTGGCTTTGACTAGTGCCTAGTGTTCCAGTGAATGAGGAGCAGAGTGGAGAGCGATGACTGACAGTCACTGCTCTCTAGTCAGAGGGAGCAAAGAACTGAGCGATCAGTGGTCATGTGATCACTAATTTCTTATTCTTATTTCATGAAACAGCTACAGCATCACACAGATGCTGCAGCATGGAGGGGAACATATGCTTGTTTTTTAAGCCCATAATTCTCCTGAAATGGATAACTCCACTCCACTTTCATGGGAACAAAAATAGCAAATAAAAAAAAATAATATCGCATGTACGATTTCTACACAAGTCATATTGTAACAAAATATTATTCAAATTAACCTTTCCTTTTCAACCTGCAGCTCTGTAATTTTCTGTAAAATGCAATGCAATATGGCAACCTGGAGGCATTCTGTACACAGATGTCTTATTTCTGACACCTAAAGACAATAGGATTACTAACTAAATAAACTTTCTATTTCTTATAAATATCTGGGCTATGCATTTAGAAATAGATCCAACCTTTTTACAAACAGACTACTAAATCTTTTGAGAATGGGTTCATTGGTTTTTGGTGCCAAGAACCCATTGTAAGTAGTTCTTGGTGCAAGCTTTCAGTGCAAAAACAAATTAACAAAATAGTGTCCCCCCTTGGTCTCATCTTGGTTTTCGAAGTATACTTACACTTTTAGTAAACATTTTTATATTTTTACTAGCCTCTGCATCCATAAAAATAATCCAATATGATGAGGTTACCTTTTGGAATACCTAACCTTTCCTGTGCCTACTAGGGATGATCGAACGGTTCGGGTTGACCATCGGTTCGACCCGAACATTGACTGTTCGAAATTCGGCCGAATTCCAAACTTTTTGCGGAAAAAGTTTGGAATTCGGCAACCAGAACCGACCAAAATGCAATGGGACAGGAACTGGGCTTTAAAAGCCGTGATTTGACCAGAAACATCAGTAAAAGCCAATTGAGGGGGCAGGAGGATGCTAGGAATGTGATTGGAGTGACTAGGGGGTCCATAGGCCAATCAGTAGTGAATACGCCCCCTAGTATATAACATAGCCCCACCAAATCTCTAGCACTGTAATATAGGGGCTGTGGAAGAGAGTGGAAGCATTTCTGTTACTCCTGCTGCAAAAGTGTCATTTAGAAATTATTAGTGTGAGGAAAGGGATATCTAGTGTAGTTAGGGTACTATATACCACTATAGCTAGATTCAATAATCTAGTTTCTGTAGGGAAAGTGTTAAGTGTCAGGGTGACCGTAGTGTAGTGTAGTGTAGGGTGAACTGACTCTGACTGCTATGCCAGGGTGACAGAACTCATCAATGTCAGGGTAACCGCCATAAGAAAAAGATCATTTTTCTTAGAATTTTTATTAGAGCAGGGATGGGGCTCCGCTCCTTGTATGCCAGGGTGACCGAATTCATCCATGTCAGGGTGACCGCCATAAGTAAAAGATCGTTTGTCTTAGAATTGCAGTAGAGCAGGGATGGGGCTCCGCTCCTGTCACACCTAGGCGTTTTTGTTTCAGGCGTTTATTGGGCTTTTTTGTGGACGTCTTTGGAGGCAGGCATGACATCTGAACTTCTGTGTAGGGGTATATATACACACACACACATATATGTATATATACACATACACACATATAGGTGTGAAAGTAGCGGAACCCCATCCATGCGCTAATGAAATTATTTGCAGGGATGTGGCTCCGCTCCTATCACACCTATATGTGTGTATGTGTATATATACATATATGTGTGTGTGTGTGTGTGTATATATACCCCTATACAGAAGTTCAGATGTTATGCCTGCCTCCAAAGACGCCCAAAAATGCCCAATAAACGCTTGCAACAGCACACCTGGGCGTTTTTGTTGCAGGCGTTTATTGGGCATTTTTTGGGCGTCTTTGGAGGCAGGCATAACATCTGAACTTCTGTGTAGGGGTATATATACACACACACATATATGTATATATACACACATATAGGTGTGATAGGAGCAGAGCCACATCCCTGCAAATAATTTCATTAGCGCATGGATGGGGTTCCGCTACTTTCACACCTATATGTGTGTATGTGTATATATACATATATATGTGTGTGTGTATATATACCCCTATACAGAAGTTCAGATGTTATGCCTGCCTCCAAAGATGCCCAGACGCCCGAAAAATGCCCAATAAACGCCTGCAACAAAAACGCCCAGGTGTGTTGTTGCAGGCGTTTATTGGGCCTTTTTGGGCGTCTTTGGGGGCAGGCATAACATCTGAACTTCTGTGTAGGGGTATATATACACACACACACATATATGTATATATACACATACACACATATAGGTGTGATAGGAGCGAAGCCACATCCCTGCGCTAATAGAAATTCTAAGAAGAATGATCTTTTTTTCCTGGTTCTGGACATGCTACAGAGCTGAAACTTCACAGGTACACATTTTAGACCCCCCAGACACTAAATCCAAAGAAATCTCTTTTTTTTTTTCAATAATTTTTTCAATAATTGTCTCTCTATCAAAAACGACAATTTTTAAGAACTTTTTTTTGTGTGATTAATAGTCCCTGGGGCATGACCCAGAACCCTAGGCACTTTTTAGGGGCATTTATTGGGTTTTAGGGCTTCAAAATGGTGTTTTTTGATTACCGAAGTTCGGGTCCCATTGATTTCAATGGGGTTCTGGAATCTGGACCCGAACTTTCAGGAAGTTCATGTGTTCTGGTCGAACCGAACTTTTCAAAAGTTCGATCATCCCTAGTGCTTACAACCTCACAGCTGTATACATGCATTCTGAGAGGTAAGACACTGCTGTCTCTAACAGCTTAATCTTGATTGAAGTGAGATTTGGGGAGGTCACTACTATACTGCTCACTGTTTTCCTTGCTGGTGGCTCTGACATGAGGAAGCAAAACCCTACTTCTCCTTTTTTTTTTTAAGTACAGCTTCCCAGATGAAAGTTCTTTTTCAAAAATATCCATGTTGAGCCTTTGCTATGTAGGTCCAAATACTAACCAGTGAGCCTACCAATATACAACATAGGTTGGGGACATCTTGTATCAATTGTTCACAAAGAAACATTGCTTTTAATTGCAATATACATTTTGAAAACAAGTTACAGCATAATGGTCCCAAAACTGAATATTGGGATACACAAGTTAATCTCAACCACCAGGCCCACATGCGGGTGGAGTCTCAAGATCGGGGGGGGGGGTAACTTCTTGCCCAAATGCATCCTCACAAATTCCTGGGACCAGGGGGAGGCTGCGGTCATGTGAAAAATCAAAACATTAAGGCAGTCCCCGACTCAGAGATGAGCCACTTCTATGCAATAGAAATTTACAGAGTTCCTCTTTGAGATGTTTTGTCCCATATACACCACACACTAGTAACTGATGTATGTTTTGCATTCAGAGGGACACGAAAAGCCCTCACCCATTCCACCAGTCCAGCAAACCTCCGTTACCTCACTCTTAGTAACTGAATGAAACACCGCCAGGTACATAGTGCGGGTCTCAGAAGCGCCCTAAGTTAACTCTTTCCTTCCCATACCTAGTGATCAGGCCTTAGATCCCTGTTACGCTAGTCTGTTCCTGGTTACCAGAAGAGACAGACTCCTAAAGAGGGTTTCAGAGAACTGACCCCCTTGCTACTGGAGAACCTGTCACCTAACCAGGTACCACGCTAAATAACTGGTTGCTGTAGCCGTTCTTTCTTTTGGTTAACCATGGCAACTACCTCTTCTCTTTTGCCTCGTCGGTTAGTCTTTTGTGGTGATGTTACTCATACCCCATCATGCTATTACAGACCCAGGTTCTTTAGGAATATGCCAAAACCCAACATGCACTCCCTAAATAACTTCAGACCAGGCTCATTTTAGTTGAACAACTTTTACTGATATTCAGAATAATATGTTGAATAAACATCAAGAATAAATGTCCTTTCCCTTACTATCTCTAGTTGCAACTGCCTCAGTATGCCTGCTTAGATAAATGCCTCTTGGATGTAGTCCAATTGAAAGAACTCAAGTAGAGGTCATGATGAGTGTGTCAACGATGGACCACAGGTCCCAGCAAGCTTCTGCAAGGTTCTCGTTTATGTGCCTGCTCTCTAGTCCTGGGACTCAAACCTCTTCCCTTTTATATCACATAGAAGGGGAGGGCAGACCCCAGAAAAAGCCTGGGAACATGATCAGGGAAGGAGGCAAGAAATATTAACCACTTCCCCCTTACCTGAGCAGCCAAGTAACTAACTAAACACGCAGTACAGCAGGCAACCTATCTACACACACACTGGCAGAACACTCAGCACTTGCTGTGAGAAAGTACAACTTAAATGGGCTTCTAGGAAATAACTAGTTTTCCACTGCAATGACACCTCCTGGTGTCAGGTGATTAATGAATGTGTATATTATAAGGTTTCATGTACACTAGCCTACACTGGCAGTTCCTAAACTTGAGTTTAAGAGCTTTCGGCATTTTTTATTTTTTTTTGACAAAGCTCCTAAACTCAACACTTCAAAAGCCTGTGTCAATGTACACATAGGCTTTTAGCAGAGTTTAGGCGCTGCCATATTTAGGTGAGCTCCAACCTCCCTCTCCTGAACGTGGAAGAATCGTGTTCAGGATAGGAATATCGGGAAAACCAGCCGTGGGAAAATGCAAAGTTTTGCATTTTCCCACGGCCGGGATAAATGTGGGCAGGTTGTACATGAAGCCTAATGGTGGTCCTGCTCACAGAAAGCACTGAGTGTGAGCAGACACAGCTGGCACGATGAAGTGGGAAAGAAAGGGGACAGAATAACAAGAAGGAGAAAGGAAAATGAAAGGTATAGATAGAGGGAAGACAGTGAGGGAGAGAGAAAGACAATGTAATAGAAAGTTAGCTAAAATTGGGATGAGAGGGACAGAGAAAGGGGGAGGGAGAAAGAGAGAGAGAAAAAGAGAAGAAGGTATGGAGAAAGAAAGAAGAAGATAAAAGCAAGGGGGGGGGGGGGAGAGAGAGAGATAACAAACTCGAAGAAACAAACTGTTTACCAGTCACTGCAGAGAGACTACAAACTGTCCCCATACCTGGAGGTGCTACAAGAGCCCAAAGACAGACAGACCCTGGGCCTGTACAGACTGAGCGCCCACAGCCTAGAAATGGAATTAGGATGGCACAGACAAACCTACAAGCCCAGGGAGAGCAGATTGTGCCAGAAGTGTGACCAGGGGATCCTGGAGGATGAGGACCACTTCCTGCTACAGTGCCCTAAGTACTCATCAGTGAAGGACACTCACTTCCAGAGACTCTCCGCTTTCATCCCGGAGTTCAATTCTATAGAAGAGAAGAGAAAACTCCAAATCCTACTGGGAGAAGAGGAGCCAATGGTGAGAATAGCTGCACAATATGTGACAGCGTGTCACAGACTGAGAGGGACATGAAAAACTGAGGACTTAAAAATCCTTTACATGGACCCACCCCCCATTCCCCCTTTATATTACCCCCCCCCCCCCCACAAACTCAACTGCTTTGGCAATGCTAAAATGTATTTGGTCCTGCCAATAAAGCTTATTTGAATTGAATTGAATTGAATTGACAGAGAGAGAGGGGGAGAGAGAGAGATACAGAGACAGAGAGGGAGAGAGACAGAGAGAGAGAGGGGGAGAGAGAGAGACAGAGAGAGACAGAGAGAGGGAGAGAGACAGAGAGAGAAAGAGAGATAGACAGAGAGACACCAAGAGAAAGAGAGGGAGAGAGAGAGAGAAACAGAGAGACAGGGAGAAAGAGAGAGAGTGAGAGAGAGAATGACAGAGAGAGAGAGAGACAGAGAGACAGAGAGAGAGAGAGAGAGACAGAGAGAAAGAGAGAGAGAGGGAGGGAGGGAGGGAGAGAGAAAAACAGAGAGACAGGGAGAAAGAGAGAGAGTGAAAGAGAGAGAGAGAATGACAGAGAGAGAGAGAGATAGAATGACAGAGAGAAAGTAAACGAGAGAGAGAGAGAGGGAGATTGGAGAAAAAAGTTGTGAGAAACAAGGATACATAGTAAGAATAAGGCAAACACTTTAAACAGACATAAATCATTTTTGTAATTATGTGTATTTATTTTACAGCAACTACTTTTTTTCAACTGAATATTCAGTTTTTAATACATTGTTAGCATTTCCATACTTTTGTTGTATGAATATACTTTTTACTGTTGGACCATTGAAGGTTTTTGTAAGAAATTATCAGACCCAGGTCTCATTAACGTTGGAAAACACAGGGGTACACCACTTACAGCCTTAGACCATTTAGAATATGAATCATTAATCACATTTCTTTGGATACAGTCCTTAAGTTGTTTTCTAATTTGCAGATTTAATTTTCTGAACCAACAAATCTTAATTTACATGTTGAAATGAATGTATTACTAATTACCCTACTGGTATGTGGGAAGACCCATAATCCACTGCTCTGATTATACATTGTATGAAGAGTGTTATCGCACTGTACAGATGTGAGGAAATTTAACTTCCTAAAATGTAACCCTTAATAGAGTTTACTTTGTATTGTGGAGAATGCTAAGGGGTTCGGATCATTAATCATTTTCCCAGGTCAGGGTTTCATGTAGGGCCCCTTCAGAGTCCCACACCCTACATATGCACTGTTGAATATTAAAATGAGGCTTCTCTTTTCATTTTTTTGGCCCCTTCCTCTTGAACACTGCCTTTAAAGTCCCTGTTGACTGCCTTTAAAGTCCCATTTGGGGGTCTCTTTCCTTTCATGCATTCCTCTTGAACACTGGTCTCATGCTGTTGGATATACTGCCTGGTATCATTATAGTAAAAGTCTGCCACATTGCCCTCCCTCTTGCTAAAGTCCTGTGGACTAACCTGGCATAAACAATAATTATGGAACTATCTGATAGATCTACCTTCAGAGAGGATTATTGTGCCAACAGAAGTTGCAGACACGTGAACAGAGTTGTATAAAGTACTCGAAACCCATACTTGAGTAAAAGTACAAGTGCTCGATCAAAAAGTGACTTGAGTAGAAGTGGAAGTGCTCGATCAAAAAGTGACTTGAGTAGAAGTACTAAAGTATTCAACATTTTTTGTACTTAAGTACTGCAAGTAGTTTTTTTAAAAATGTTGCTACTCAAGTACTGAAAGTAAAAGTACCAGTAGTTTTGAAAAAAAAATTGCTACTCAAGTACTGAAAGTAAAAGTAAAAGTACTGTGTTATGTAGTTATTAAAGAAAGAAGTCAAAAGTTTGAACATCATATTGTTTTTTATTATTTCAAATGCAGCTTTTATTTATACATACAGTAGCATTTATTTTCGTATGCGCTGATAATACACATGTTTTGAGCTTCATGAAACCTGCCATCTACTGTTCTGGCAGTGGTAATTTTTATAATTGTAACGAGTAACTATGCAGCACAAAAAAAAATCCGAGTAGAAGTATTGAAATCATCGAAAAAATGTAGTGAAGTAAAAGTGGAAGTAGGAGAAAAAAATTCTACTCTAGGAAAGTACAGATACCGCCTTTCCGTACTTAAGTACAGTAGTGAAGTAGTTCTACTTAGTTACTATACATCTCTGCACGTGAATGTGGGAAGTGAATGGGGCAGGAAATATTGATGAAAGAGAAAAAAATGTTGATCACTTAACACCTTGTAAATACACCTTGGTGTATTTTATTGTGCACTGAGATTTTCTAGCTCACGGGACAACAATATAAATACCAGCAGACTGAGTGGTCAACACTTTGGCAGGTTAAATCCACATTCACACACACAAACTGTAGCCACCATGTTTTAATGGACACATGCACTGCACACAGCACCTGTGTGTTTTACATTGTTAAGCTAAATCTCTGAATTCTCTCAATAACGCTTCCAGGGTGGAGTGAAATGCATTAGGTGACGGGACTTCCGGTGACATCAAATCCTGGTATTGGAACGCAAATGCAAACCATGGCCATTGCGGTATATTTTTCATGCTTTCAACAAGAATACATTTTGTGAGTGCGCATTTTATATTAATAAAAGCTTTTTAAATTAAAAATGGTATTATGCCATGATCTTTCAATCTTCCTCCTATGATAATATACAACCTGGGGGAGATACGAAGAAGAGAAACCATTTGACAGAAACCCCTAGAATTCCTAATACAGGTGATATTCTTTTATGGGAGTCAGTGAGTGAGGGCCCAAGGGGAAGGGGAGCACGGAACCTTTACCATTGCCATTATGTGTTTTTGCACGGATTGCACTTTTAAACATACCTTGGCACAGAAGATATATAGCACTTTATGAACTTGTTTTATATTCATACTATTGTGGTTTCTTTGTTTATGGATGTATTATCTGCACTGTTAAACAATTTTTCATATATGATATTGAACCATACCCATAGCAAGTAAAATTAGGGATATACACCATCACCCAAAATGTCATAGAATTGGATGTTTACACATATATTTACATTTTGAGTTTTTATTGGATTGTTTGTTTAAAACACATATTGAGTAGAGCAAAGACAGCGCTGGGATCTCACACTTCTACTAGATTTAGCCTGTTTACTCTGCAGTCACTCACCAAGGGTGCTAACTGCACAGTGTAAAAAAAAGTCTAGCCAGGACAGAGACTGCTAGCTGATGCAAAGTGTTCCACCATGTAGAAATGTATTACAACAGAGGCACCTGTAATACAGAGCTTGCTGGAGACTGAGTGACAGGGGCCATCTTGAAGGGGCAATGAACAATGCTTAGCTATAGAGTGTTTTTAACTCTGGGGGTGGCCATTTTTTGTTAGCCGAAATAGATAGGGATGGACAGTGATTGGCTGGGAAGTGGCCAGAGAAAGGACGTGAAGAGAGAGGCTTCAAGAGATACACTTGTAAAGAAATAGAGGGGGACAGATGTGTGTGAGACTGAAGTGAGACTAAAGTTGTCTTCACCACTTCTAGATGCCTAAATGCATTGAGTTGCTGCCATGTGATTGGCTGATTAGCAATTTGTGTTACCAAGCAATTGATCAGGTGTACCTAATAAAGTGTCCAGTGAGTGTGTGTGTATATATATATAATTTTTTATTCCATTTTTAAAACTTTTTACTTTTTTTACTTTATTTTTCATTTTTTACAATTTTTTTTTACTTGCTTTTATCAGAGTAGTTCAGTGTCACCATAGTAATGCTATACTACTCTGAGGAGATGATCAGGGATGTTTTTTTTAACACTTTGCTGTTACAATGATGATCATTTTAACAACAATGTTTTGTACTGTCATGAATGGGTTACATTTATAACAGCTGTGCTTACTAGTGATCTGCGTGTGGCTACAGCTATTTACATGGGAGTAGGTACTGTGATTGGCCCAAGTACCATGTGATAGCTGTTGGCCAATCACAGCATAGCAAACACAGCTGTTATAAATCAATTCTTACATAACAGCTTTGTTGACATTATGATCATGTGATTGCATAGTGATCACATGATCACCGGGCCGCTGGTTTGGAGATCCTTAATTGACCAGACACAGCTGTCGTTTGAGTGGCGCGCTGCGTGCTCCTAACCCATTACAGGCTGTATAACGTACATGTACAGTATCTCACAAAAGTGAGTACACCCCGTACATGTAATTTTGTAATTATTTTATTATATCTTTTCATGTGACAACACTGAAGAAATGACACTTTGCTACAATGTAAAGTAGTGAGTGTACAGCTTGTATAACAGTGTAAATTTGCTGTCCCCTCAAAATAACTCAACACACAGCAATTAATGGCTAAACCGCAGGCAACAAGAGTGAGTACACCCTTAAGTGAACATGTCCAAATTAGGCCCAAAGTGTCAATCTTTTGTGTGGCCACCAATATTTTCCAGCACTGCCTTAACCCTCTTGGGCATGGAGTTCACCAGAGCTTCACAGGTTGCCACTGGAGTCCTCTTCCACTCCTTCGTGGTTATATCATGGAGCTGGTGGATGTTAGAGACTTAGCGCTCCTCCACCTTTCTTTTGAGGATGCCCCACAGATGCTCAATGGGGTTTAGGTCTGGAGACATGCTTGGCCAGTCCATCACCTTTAACCTCAGCTTCTTTGGCAAGGCAGTGGTCATCTTGGATGTGTGTTTGGGGTCATTATCATGTTGGAATACTGCCCTGCGGTCCAGTCTCCGAAGGGAGAGGATCATGCTCTGCTTCAGTATGTCTCAGTACATGTTGGCATTCATGGTTTCCTCAATGAACTGTAGCTCCTCAGTGCCGGCAGCACTCATGCAGCCCCAGACCATCACACACCCACCACTACGCTTGACTGTAGGCAAGACACACTTGTCTTTGTACTCCTCACCTGTTTGCTGCCAAACCCGCTTGACACCATCTGAACCAAATAAGTTTATCTTGGTTTTATCAGACCACAGGAAATGGTTCCAGAAATCCATGTCCTTAGTCTGCTCTTCTTCAGCAAACTGCGGGCTTGCTTGTGCATCATCTTTAGAAGAGGCTTTCTTCTGGGACGACAGCCATGCAGACCAATTTGATGCAGTGTGCGGCGTATGGTCTGAGCACTCACAGGCTGACCCCCCACCCCTTCAACCTCTGCAGCAATGCTGGCAGCACTCATACGTCTATTTCCTAAAGACAATCTATGAATATGATGCTGAGCATGTGCACTCAACTTCTTTGGTCGACCATGGTGAGGCCTGTCCTGAGTGGAACCTGTCCTGTTAAACCGCTGTATGGTCTTCACCCCCATGCTACAGCTCAGTTTCAGGGTTTTGGCAATCTTTTTATAGCCTAGGCCATCTTTATGTAGAGCAAAAAATATATATTTTTTCAGATCCTTAGAGAGTTCTTTGCCATGAGGTGCCATGTTGAACTTCCAGTGACCAGTATGAGAGAGTGAGAGCGATAACACCAAATTTAACACACCCGCTCCCCATTCACACCTGAGACCTTGTAACACTAACAAGTCAAATGACACCGGGAGGGAAAATGGCTAAGGGGTGTACTCACTTTTTTTTCGCCAGCGGTTTAGACATTAATGGCTGTGTGTTGAGTGAGGGGACAGCAAATTTACACTGTTATACAAGCTGTACACTCACTACTTTACATTGTGAGATACTGTATGTCCAAAAGTAAAAATATTTACAAAAAATATATTATATATTACAAAACAGACAATAAGCAATAGCAAAATAAGTGGGATTAAACGTTTTCTGGTACTTAGCAAAGTTCACCTTGTCCTTGGTTTCATATAGAGTACAATTCAATTGTAGCACACTCCAAACTAAAGTATTTTTTACCAGCTCTCATGAATGACCCTTAGCATTCCTTCATAGTTTTGATAGAGATGAGAACTGACTAGCTGCAAATATAATCATTTTAGTTTACATATTTAACATTACCAATCCAAAAGTCTATAGGGTGTACTGAAGGGGTGTTGAAGTGATTTATTATGTTCCAGCGTTTATATTTTCATTTGACCATGTTTTATAATCAAATATCCAACATTTTATGGAACAGAATAAAATTACTATTTGATATAAATTCTAAATAAAATGGATCATAAACATATTCTCCTTAGGCCTCATGCATGCTGGGTGTTTAGCCTCTGTGTCTAGTATTCTAGTGATTTTGTGCAGGTATAAGGTACAGGTACACAGCCCCATCACCAGTAGCTTGTAAAAGTCTATAAACTGCTGAAAGCTGCTGTAGCTGGACAGGGATAAAAGCTCTACCAAGTGGTACCAAGATTTAGGGCCAAATGTGCCCAGGGACGAATGTATTTGTCAAAGCATTAATCACAAACCAGGCGCTCCTGGGGTGCCTGTAGGGGGGAGGGATAGAAGTAAGCCTGTGAGGCTCCCCAGCAGTTGTTCTGCTGCTAGCCAATGAGCATAGGAAGGGTGCTGATACGGACAAAAGTACATGAGCAAGGCAGCGCATGAACCACACTGGGATGCAATGGATAAAGAAGTCAGGTGAACATCCAGTATAGAAAGGGTTAACAGTTTATTGGTATTGATAACCGGAAAACAAAGTACATAAAATGCTTACATCCCCCTGGGCTGGAGTGGACAAGGGCACCTGGCAGCAAGCAACATGAGTGCGAGGAGGTCAGTCTCCCAGAACCGCTTAGCGGTGTGTGCACAAAGCCGGAAACCAGCCGGCGTGAGCAGGAAAGGACTCCGCTGTAGTTCCAGAGCGGTGACATCAGCCGGACAGGCGCCACTTGCGGGGAAACACCAGGAACCAGGGTGGAACACAAGCTATATGGTTGCCATGACTACATGTTTTGTGCCATGCGCTCATTATCTCCGCAATGTGCGCCCCCGGGGGTGCGCACCGCTGTGATCGGGGACAAGGCTCGTCCCTCGGACAGAGCCCATCCCCGATCTAGGTAAAGAGCCAATGAAATTGGCTTTTTACCACGTGACCAGCTGTCAATCACAGCCGGTCACAGAATGTCAACAGAGAACATGGTAACTAGCTGTCACTGTGTTCTCCTCCTCACACACTGATCCTGTGTGAGGAGAAGGTTGTGGTAACAGCTAGTTACCGATCATAGTACACCCCAAAACACATTGATTGCCCCCCCAATAAAGAGGACCTGTCACTAGCCCATCTAAGTACCTGTCACTAGCCCATCAAAGTACCTGTCACCAGCCCATCAGAGTAGCCGAGTACCTGTCACCAGCCCATCAGGTACTTCAGGTACTCTGATGGGCTGGTGACAGGTACTCGGGTACTCCGATGACAGGTACTCAGAGTACCCGTGTACCTGTCATCGGAGTACCCAAGTACCTGTCATCAGAGTACCCGAGTACCTGTCACCAGCCCATCAGGTACTCTGATGACAGGTACTCGAGTTCTCTGATGACAGGTACTCGGGTACTTTGAGCACCTGTCATCGAAGTACCCGAGTACCTGTCATCGGAGTACCCCAGTACCTGTCATCGGAGTACCCAAGTACCTGTCATCGGAGTACCCGAGTACCTGTCACCAGCCCATCAGGTACTCTGATGACAGGTACTCGGGTACTCTGATGGGCTGGTGACAGGTATTCGGGTACTCTGATGACAGGTACATGGGTACTCTGATGACAGATACTCGGGTACTCTGATGGGCTGATGACAGGTACTCGGGTTCTCTAATGACAGGTACTCGGGTACTCTGATGACAGGTACTCGGGTACTTTGAGTACCTGTCATCGGAGTACGTGAGTACCTGTCATCAGAGTACCGGAGTACCTGTCATCGGAGTACCCGAGTACCTGTCATCAGAGTACCTGTCATCATGTCTTTTTTCAACCTCACTAACTATGTAACTATGTAACTAAGAGTACCCCGAGTACCTGTCTCCAGCCCAGAGTGCCCGAGTACCTATCTGAAACCCATCAGATTACCCGAGTACCTGTCTCTAGCCCATCAGAGTACCCGAGTACCTTTATGAAGCCGATCAGTGTACCTGAATACCTGTCTGCAGCCCATCAGAGTACCCGAGTGCCTATCTGCAGCCCATGCCTCCTAGCTTATGTGTTGGGGTGTTTGTTTTCCAAAATGGGGTCATTTTGTGGGGGTTTCTATTGTCCTGGGGTTCCAGGGCCTTCAAAAGTGTGATTGCTTGTAATGAAATTATATGTGTAATTTATGCTCCTAGAACACCTGACGGTGCTCCTTGCATGTAAGGCCTCTGTATGTGGCTATGCTGTGACAAAGTCCCACATATGTGGTATCGCCATACTCAGGAGGAGTAGCAGAATGTATTTTGGGGTGTAATTTTAGCTATGTACATGCTATGTGTTAGAAATATCCTATAAATCGACAACTTTGTGTAAAAAAAAAAAAAAATGCGTTTTCATTTTCTTTCCACATTTTCCAAAAACCTGTGGAAAGAAATTACATGTTCAAAAGACTCATTATGCCTCATAGAATATACGTTGGGGTGTTTGCTTTCCAAAATGGGGTCATTTTGTGGGTAATTCCATTGTCTTGGTGCTCCAGGGCCTTCAAAAGTGTGAAAGGTCGTTAGGAAATGATATGTGTAATTTATGCTCCTAGAACACCTGATAGTGCTCCTTGAATGTTGGGCCTCTGTATGTGGCCAGGCTGTGTAAAAGTCTCACACATGTGGTATTGCCATACTCAGGAGGAGTAGCAGAATGTATTTTGGGGTGTAATTGCAAGTATGCATATACTGTGTGTGAGAAATAACTTGTTAGTATGACAATTTTGTGTAAAAAAAAAAAAAATCTTAATTTTCCCAAGAATTGTGGGAAAAAATTACAACTTCAAAAAACTCACCAAGTCTCTTAATAAATACCATGGAATGTCTATTTTTTTTTTTTTTTTTTTAAAGGGGTCATTTGGGGGGTATTTGTACTGTCCTGACATTTCAGGGCCTCAAGAAATTAGATAGGCCTTCGGTACATCAGGTGTGATCAATTTTCAATGATTGGCACCATAGCTTGTAGACTCTATAACTTTCACACAGACTAAATAATAACCACTAATTTGGGTTATTTTTACCAAAGATATGTAGAAGTATACATTTTGGCCCAAATTTATGAAAAAAAAATTACTTATTTGTAAAATTTTATAATAGAAACTAAAACAAGATGTGTTTTTTTTCAAAATTTTCGCTCTTTTTTCACTTATATCGCAAAAAATAAAAAACCCAGTGGTGATTAAATACTACCAAAAGAAAGCTCTATTTGTGTGAAAAAAAATGATAAAAAATTTGATTGGGTACAGCGTTGTATGACTGAGTAATTATCATTCAAAATGTGAGAGCGCTGAAAGCTGAAAATTGGTCTGGGCAGGAAGGGGGTGTAAATGAAGAAGAAAGTGGCACTTCCAGACCCAGGAACTTGGAAACTTGAGTTTATTTCTTCAAATCATAGGTACAACATCAGACAAGACTGCAAGACAGACTGGACAGCAGACGCGTTTCACACCTTGTGCTTATTCATTGCTTGGAAGGGGGTGTAACTGCTCTGTATGGAAGTGGTTAAAGAAAACCATATAATAAGGGTGTAGGCACAGAGAAAAGATAAATAGAAAGGAGGAGGCGCGAGCCGATTAAGAATAGAGAAAAGAGGCTGCAGAGTCAAGAAAAGGAAGGAGAGAAAGGTAGAAAGTAGGTCTCGAGAATAGGGCAGGAATCCACATGACGCATGAGCCGGTGTGGATAAAGGCATTGCCAAAAAAGAAGCACCGATTCATTAAAATCTGGAGGAAGCATTTTAGATTATTGAGCAATTTCTAACTGTCAGTCAAATCGGGCTAATCATTGCCTAATGAAGAAACATGTGCCGCTTCTACAGTCATGGCCAAAAATATTGGCACCACTGCATTTCTGTCAGATAATGCACCACTTCGACTAGAAAGTTGTTGCAATTGAAAGGAACCCTTCCATTCTGAGAGACCAGGAGCAGTTGGCGAAAGAAGAATGGTCCAAAACTCCAGTAGACAGGTGTAAGAAACTCATTGATGGTTACAGGAAGCAATTGATTTCAGTTTTTGTTTTTTCAAGGAGTGTGCTACCAAATATTAAATTGAGGGTGCCAATAATTTTGTACAGTCAATTTTTGGAGTTTTGTGTGTAATGTGTCAGATTTGGCTTTTTGTTTCTCCACTTTTTTGTGTCATACCAATACAAACAAAATAAATTAACATGAGAATGTCTAAACAATTGCAGTTGCAACAATTTTCTGGGTAAAGTGGTGCATTATCTGACAGAAATTCAGGGGTGCCAATATTTTTGGCCATGACTGTTAACTTCCTGAAAAAATCATTTTTTTCCCAAAATGAAATGAATCAGTTGGGGGGAGGGGGGGCAGCTGCTTTATAGAATCCAAGCTACTAGTTTAATATTGGGCAGACTAGATGGGCCAAATGGTTCTTATCTGCCGACACATTCTATGTTTCTATGTTAAAAAATCACTTTAACAGCCAATTAACGCTATCACTGAGAGTGGCCATTATTATTAAATTATACTGTATTAAATTATACTGTTCTTTAACATTATATTTAGCTTTTTTTTTATTAGTATATGTCCCAATAGTTAAGCTAGGCCCTGCTCCCCATACCGTTTTTGAAAATTGTTTACCTATTAGCCCTAAAATGGCCAGAACTTACTCACAAGGTTCACCTCCTTTAGACTTCTTCTTGATCTTTAAAAAGTAACTCCACTTTTGTTTAAAAAAAAAAAATCCCCTCTGGGTGATCAATGTACATTTCAGGCATTTTAACAAACATTGTTCCAAAGTCCTACCTGTTTCAGCTCTGACATTGTTGAGAGTGACTCAATCTACTGATCCACTTGCAGTTTTCTAATGAGGTAATGCACAGTCTGCGTACCTTTAGAAATGATTAACCTTTTTTGGAGTATCTCACCCAAAATGAAAATTTTGTAACAGAGGATGCGTAAAATATGACTTCTATCTTTGTGCAGACATCTAGGAAAATCAGTGAGCCAACCACACAAGCAAGAAATTACATTTCTGGGAGTGTTTCCATACTGTTTTGAATTTTACAGAAAATTGCAGAGCTGCAGAGTGAAAAGGAAAGGTAATTTTTAAGAACATTCAATTACATGATGGCTTGTGTAGCAATTATGTATGGTATATTATATTTTTACATTTGCTATTTTATCCCACAATAATTGAGTTACCCTTTAAGGGGGCCTTGGGGTTTAGATGGACTACATGTCTGTCAGATATTATATTAGTACCTAGTCACAATTAGAAAGTTTATAGTCTGTGAATTCAATAAACTGAAGACTTGTGACCTGGCAGTTGCAGTACCTTCTAAAAACAAAAACTACGATTTTAACATTTAAAATCTAAAAAAAATATTGATATAAAAATGCTCTTTTTTTAACTTCAAGCATTATTTATTTACCATTTCATTGGTTCCTTCACTACTTTTGGTGACTTTGGGGTGATTTCAATAGACATCGATGCATGACCCGCACAGATGTCTGTCAAATCACCCCCCCGAATTAGCACTGAAATGTGGGTTTTAAATTCAGCTGAACTTGGATAATTTCAAACCTGCCCTCAGTGTGAACAAGTGCTTAGTTGTTTTGTCGTTGCTATATTCACATGTTTTAGCTCTCTAGAGTTACCCTATCGATGAGTATTCTAATACTGTAAATATTAGATGTGTCACCAATGTACTAGAAGTGATCACTGTACTGGGGGACTGCATGTGACATTTTTTAGAAACCACTGGGAAGAGCAGAAGCATGTATGAAGATGCAATAACCACTTTTGAATTTGTGAATAACAGACCAAGTAGATTCAGCATTCTTGTAAACATTCTTCGGTGCTGCAGGCTTATAACCCATGCATCTTAAACCATGCTAAATGCTAGAATTAGAACTGATCAAATGATGATGGATTGACATTTGGCATTATGAAAATGATGACAGTAGGAATCTGGGATCCCATAACCATGTATGAATCAGGAAGACTTTACTTGGTACCTGCAGAGAGTCAGAGCTGTAAGATTATTGTATATGGCCAAACAAGTTTGAACAGGAAAGGAGAATATATTGCCAAGTGCCTTGATATATTGGTATATGTTCTTTTATACAGGGCATGAATGAGAAAATTGTGCACAGATGGCAGGGGTCACGTTCCAGCTCATTAAGTCAGCCAAGAGAATCCTCATTAATTGGCAGGCTCAGAAAGACTGAAAATAGCCTGCTTTTAAAGCAATCTCTACAAATTCTGCTTTACAGAAAAATTCTCTTTCTAGCTTGTATAATAAGCCTTTCCCTACTTTGATTAGACATAGTGTTTGCAGGCACTGTGTTTTCCCAAAGCAGGGAGAGCTGCAACCCTATCTATCCACAGTAATTCATGGGTTTCAGAAATGGCAGTGGACAGAAAAACTAGCAAGCAAGGAAGTAGCAGAGATGGAGAGGGGTTGCAGATAGTACAATATCACAAAACAATGGAGTAAAAAAAAATGCATCCTGCTGAGCAAAGACTGAACAGTAAAGAGAGAAAATGTCTGATGAATGATGGGGATAAGCTTCACAGGTAAAGGAGCATTTCCAGACTGAGGAGCATTTCCAGAGAGCATGGTGCAACTTTAGGGGCAGAGGCCATGGTTGGGGAGAAATATCAAATTTAGAGAAACTGCCTGGGCACTTGAAAATCATTAGAATTAGTACCATGAACTTCATTCCAAAATAGGTTCTCAAATCGGATAAAGCTTCTTTAATTTTCCCCGTTTTAGAAATTATTAGAGAAAAAAACCAAATGGCATAAGACTGGAAGAAATGACTCCTACTACTACTAATACTGCTGTTCATAGTAAAGTAAAGGTAATGCACAGTCAATGTTGATGCCTTGAAGTACACATCAGAAATGTATCTAAAGCTTTGCTATCCAGTCCAGTGTTAGTTGAAGATGTGAAAAAAAAACTTAGAGATGTGGGCTAATCTTCAAGGATGTCAAAGACAAGACGCTGATGTAGAAAAGGAGAGTCTAGTGAAGATCACATTGAAGACCTTGACTTTGCTGGTGGTATTTCCCTTATCTTTGATACACTGAAACACATTAGAGGTGTACCGAACTGTTCGCCGGCGGACAGTTCCCGGCGAACTAAGCATGTTTGCGTTCGCCGCTGCGGGCGAACATATGCGATGTTCGGTCCGCCCCCTATAATACATCATTGAGGCAAACTTTGACCCTGAACTTCACAGTCAGCAGGCACATTTCCAGCCAATCAGCATACCTCCCTCCCACACCCTCCCACCTCCTATAAATAAGCAAGGGCAGCATCCATCTTAGATCATTCTGAAGCAGTGTGTGTTAGTTAGAGCAGGGAGAGCTGCTGCTGCTGCTGTTAAGCTAGGGACAGTTAGTCAGTGTTCCTGGTCTTGCAGTGTTCTTGGTCCACTACTGCTGTAAGGACAGCATCCTGACAGCACCCCAAAAAGCCCTTCTAAGGGCTGGTATTTGTGTAATTTTTTTTATATATATATATATATATATATCTAGTGTCCCCAAAAGCCCTTTAACCACTTAAGCCCCGGAGGATTTGGCTGCTAAACGACCAGAGGGTATTTTGCGATTCGGCACTGCGTGACTTTAACGGACAATTGCGCGGTCGTGCGACGCTGTACCTAAACGAATTTGGCGTCCTTTTTTTCCCACAAACAGAGCTTTCTTTTGGTGGTATTTGATCACCTGTGCGATTTTTTGATCACGCGCTATAAACAAAAAAAGAGCGTCAATTTTGCAAAAATAGCAATATTTTTCCCTTTTTTTTATATGAAATTCCCCCAAAAAAAATGTAAAAATCAAAATTTTTTAATATTTTCGGCCAATTTGTTTTATGCTACCTATGTTTGGTAAAAAAAATCGCAAAAAGCGTATTTTGATTGGTTTGCGCAAAAGTTATTGCGTTTACTAACAAAGGGAAAGATTTTTGTCATTTTTGTTGTTTTTTTTTTTAACGCGTAATGGCGGCGATCTGTGATTTTTTTTGCGGTACTGCGACATTGCGGCGGAAAGATCGGACCCTTGACTGACATTTTTGACACTTTTGGGGTTACCAGTGACATTTCTACAGTAATCAGTGCTATATATATGCACTGTTACTGTAAAAATACACTGGTAGTGAAGGGGTTAACTTTATTTGAGAGGGAGGGGCTGTGTGTGTCCCTAGGGGCGTGATTCTAACTGTGATTGGCTGTGGCTTCAACTGTATGCAGAGTGATCAATGGATCTACATAGTAGATCCATGTGATCAGCTCTCATACAGAGAGGAGAATGACAGGCAGCTTGTTTACACAAGCTGCCTGACTTTCTCCCTCTCCCCCGCCGATCGCAGAGTGGCCGGCGGCGATCGGGTCCGCCGGTCACACGCGCGGGGGGGTCCGTGACCACGCGGGAGCGGGAGCGCGCCTCCGGCGGCGCGCGCTCGCTCCCTAAACCCTCACAGGCGAGCGACGTAGACCTACGTCACTTTGCCTGTGAGGGGCTGACCGCCGCCGTAGATAGTCGTGCGGCGGTCGGCAAGTGGTTAAAGGGCTGGTAATTGAGGATTTTTTTTTATTTATTTATATATATATATATATATATATATATATATATATATATATATCTAGTGTCCCCAAAAGCCCTTTTAAGGGCTGGTAATTGAGTTTTTTCTTCTTATATATATATATATATATATATATATATCTAGTGTCCCCAAAAGCCCTTTTAAGGGCTGGTAATTGAGGATTTTTTTTTATTTATATATATATCTATTGTCCCCAAAAGCTCTTTTAAGGGCTGGTAATTGAGGATTTATTTTATTTATATATATATATATATATATATATATATATATATATATATATATATATATATATATATATATATATATATCTATCTATTGTACACTGCAGTTGCCTGCCCGCTGTGTGTGAGAGGCCACAGACCCACCACAGACTGTACTGTGTGCACACCACACTCATTTCGGGTGGCACAGGCACAGTACCTTGCATTTTAAAAAATATATTTTTTTTCCTCTGTCATAATTGCAGTGAGTGCTGTGTCAGATCCACAGAGTGCACTGTACCCACTGCAGTGCACTGCCCACCACTGATATATATACGGTGGCACAGCATCTTGTTTCAATTTGAAAAAAAAAATATTTTTTATTATTGCAGTTGCCTGGGCTGCCAGTGACTGTCAGGTCCACAGAGTGTACTGTGCCCACTGCAGTGCCACTGCGTGCCCACCCACCACTGATATATAAGGTGGCACAGCAGCTTGCAAAGTAAAAAAATATATATTTTTTTTATAATTGCAGTTGCCTGGGTGCCAGTGACTGTCAGGTCCACAGAGAGTGTACTGTGCCACTGCCCACCCACCACTGATATATAAGGTGGCACAGCAGCTTGCAAAGTAAAAAAACATATATTTTTTTTATAATTGCAGTTGCCTGGGTGCCAGTGACTGTCAGGTCCACAGAGAGTGTACTGTGCCACTGCCCACCCACCACTGATATATAAAGTGGCACAGCAGCTTGCAAAGTAAAAAAATATATATTTTTTTATAATTGCAGTTGCCTGGGTGCCAGTGACTGTCAGGTCCACAGAGAGTGTACTGTGCCACTGCCCACCCACCACTGATATATAAGGTGGCACAGCAGCTTGCAAAGTAAAAAAATATATATTTTGTTAATAATTGCAGTTGCCTGGGTGCCAGTGACTATCAGGTCCACAGAGAGTGTACTGTGCCACTGCCCACCCACCACTGATATATAAGGTGGCACAGCAGCTTGCAAAGTAAAAAAATATATATTTTGTTTATAATTGCAGTTGCCTGGGTGCCAGTGACTGTCAGGTCCACAGAGAGTGTACTGTGCCACTGCCCACCCACCACTGATATATAAGGTGGCACAGCAGCTTGCAAAGTAAAAAAATATATATTTTTTTTATAATTGCAGTTGCCTGGGTGCCAGTGACTGTCAGGTCCACAGAGAGTGTACTGTGCCACTGCCCACCCACCACTGATATATAAGGTGGCACAGCAGCTTGCAAAGTAAAAAAACATATATATTTTTTATAATTGCAGTTGCCTGGGTGCCAGTGACTGTCAGGTCCACAGAGAGTGTACTGTACCACTGCCCACCCACCACTGATATATAAGGTGGCACAGCAGCTTGCAAAGTAAAAAAATATATATTTTTTTTATAATTGCAGTTGCCTGGGTGCCAGTGACTGTCAGGTCCACAGAGAGTGTACTGTGCCACTGCCCACCCACCACTGATATATAAGGTGGCACAGCAGCTTGCAAAGTAAAAAAATATATATTTTGTTAATAATTGCAGTTGCCTGGGTGCCAGTGACTGTCAGGTCCACAGAGAGTGTACTGTGCCACTGCCCACCCACCACTGATATATAAGGTGGCACAGCAGCTTGCAAAGTAAAAAAAAATATATTTTGTTTATAATTGCAGTTGCCTGGGTGCCAGTGACTGTCAGGTCCACAGAGAGTGTACTGTGCCACTGCCCACCCACCACTGATATATAAGGTGGCACAGCAGCTTGCAAAGTAAAAAAATATATATTTTTTTTATAATTGCAGTTGCCTGGGTGCCAGTGACTGTCAGGCCCACAGAGTGTACTGTACCCACTGCCCAACACTCCTATAGGGTGGCACAGCACCTTGCACTCATAGTACAACACATTATAAAAAAAAACGACAGGCAGAGGCAGGCCACCCCGCAAGGGCCGTCGTGGTCGTGGTGCTGTGATTTCCTTAGGCCGTAGAATAATGCCCAGTGTTCAGAGGCCACCACAGACCCTGAACTCAAAAAATTCTGAGGACATAGTTGACTGGCTTACACAGGACACCCAAACGTCTACAGCTTCCGCTCGGAACCTTAATGCACCATCCTCCTCCAGCTCAGCTTCGGGCACCTCTCAATTTACCACTCGCCAGCCCGCTGACACCACCACCAACACTAGCACCACAGCCGCTTCACTTGATCCGTCAGAGGAGTTATTTTCACATCAGTTGGAAGAAATAAGTGATGCGCAACTATTAGTGCCAGAGGATGTAGATAACGGGGATATGTCTCAGTCAGGCAGCATTATACACATAGACGTACATTGTGATGATGATGATGATGTTGTACCTGCTGCTGCTGCCTTTGCTGAGTTGTCAAGTGAAGCGGCTGATGATGACGATGTGTCTGTGGATGTCACCTGGGTGCCTGCTCGAAGAGCAGAAGAAGAGGGGGAAAGTTCAGATGGGGAGACAGAGAGGAGGAGGAGGAGACGAGTTGGAAGCAGGGGGAGGAGGTCATCGCAAGGAGCTAGTGGTGCAGTCAGACAGCATGTAGATTCGGCACCCGGGGTCAGCCAGACAGCACGCCAATCAACGCAAGCTGTTGCCACCACCAGAATGCCGTCCTTGCAAAGCTCAGCAGTGTGGCATTTTTTTTGTGTGTCTGCCTCTGATATCAGCGATGCCATTTGTAACCTGTGCCAAAAGAAACTGAGTCGTGGGAAGTCCAACACCCACCTAGGTACAACTGCTTTGCGAAGGCACATGATCTCACATCACAAACGCCTATGGGATCAACACATGAGTAAAAGCAGCACACAAACTGAAAGCCACCATCCTCCTCCTGGTCCAGCATCTTCAGCCACGTCAACCACTGCTGTCCTCCATGCCCCCTATCAACAACCTGCCCCTCCGCCTCTCACCTTCAGCAGTTCCTGCTCACCTGCCCACAGTCAGGTGTCTGTCAAGGAAATGTTTGAGCGTAAGAAGCCAATCTCACAGAGTCACCCCCTTGCCCGGCGTCTGACAGCTGGCTTGTCGGAACTCTTAGCCCGCCAGCTTTTACCATACAAGCTGGTGGAGTCTGAGGCCTTCAAAAAATTTATCGCTATTGGGACACCGCAGTGGAAGGTACCCGGCCGAAATTATTTTTCACAAAAGGCAATCCCCAACCTGTACTCTATTGTGGAAAATGAAATCATGTCACGTCTGGCACACAGTGTTGGGGCAAGGGTCCATCTGACCACTGATAGCTGGTCTGCAAAGCACGGTCAGGGCAGGTATATCACTTACACTGCGCATTGGGTAAACCTGCTGGCGGCTGCCAAGCATGGAATGCGTGGCTCTGCTGCAGAGGAGTTGGTGACACTGCCACGACTTGCAGGCAGGCCTGCTGCCACCTCCTCTACTCCTCCTACTCCATCCTCTTTGCTAACCTCCTCGGCTGAGTCCTCTTCTGCTGTTGCGTCTTGCTCCACACCAACTGCACCCCCCCAGCTCCCCAGGTGCTATTCCACATGCCGGATACGACAGTGTCACGCTGTCTTGGGGTTGACTTGCCTGAAAGCAGAGAGTCACACCGGACCAGCACTACTGTCCGCCCTGAACGCACAGGTGGATCAGTGGCTGACCCCGCACCAACTGGAGATCGGCAAAGTGGTGTGTGACAACGGAAGCAATTTGTTGGCGGCATTGAATTTGGGCAAGTTGACACATGTGCCGTGCATGGCACATGTGTTGAATCTGATTGTGCAACGCTTTGTGCAGAAGTACCCAGGCTTACAGGACATCCTCAAGCAGGCCAGGAAGGTGTGTGGCCATTTCAGGCGTTCCTACACGGCCATGGCGCACTTTGCAGATATTCAGCGGCGAAACAACATGCCAGTGAGGCGCTTGATTTGCGACAGCCCGACACGTTGGAATTCAACACTGCTAATGTTCGACCGCCTGCTCCAACAAGAAAAAGCGGTCAACGAGTATTTGTATGACCGGGGTGCTAGGACAGCCTCTGCGGAGCTGGGTATTTTTTTGCCACATTACTGGACGCTCATGCGCAATGCCTGTAGGCTCATGCGTCCTTTTGAGGAGGTGACAAACCTAGTCAGTCGCACTGAAGGCACCATCAGCGACATCATCCCATATGTTTTTTTCCTGGAGCGTGCCCTGCGAAGAGTGCTGGATCAGGCCGTAGATGAGCGTGAAGAGGAAGAGGAAGAGTTGTGGTCACCATCACCACCACCAGAAACAGCCTTACCATCGCTTGCTGGACCTGCGGCAACACTGGAAGAGGAGTCTGAGGAAGAGGAGTCAGAGGAGGAATGTGGCTTTGAGGAGGAGGAACACCAACCACAGCAGGCATCCCAGGGTGCTCGTTGTCACCTATCTGGTACCCGTGGTGTTGTACGTGGCTGGGGGGAAAAACACACCTTCAATGACATCAGTGAGGACGAGGAATTGGACATGAGTAGCTCGGCATCCAACCTTGTGCAAATGGGGTCTTTCATGCTGTCATGCCTGTTGAGGGACCCTCGTATAAAAAGGCTGAAGGAGAACGACCTGTACTGGGTGGCCACGCTACTAGACCCCCGGTATAAGCAGAAAGTCTCTGATATGTTACCCAATTACCGGCAGTCGCAAAGGATGCAGCAGCTACAAAATAAGTTGAAAAGTATGCTTTACACAGCATATAAGGGTGATGTCACAGCACAACGGGAATCCAACAGGGGAAGAGGTGAAAGTAATCCTCCTCCTACCACCACAACCACGCCGGCAAGGACAGGACGCTTTACAGACGTCTTGTTGATGGAGGACATGCGGAGCTTTTTTAGTCCTACGCATCGCCACAGCCCTTCGGGGTCCACCCTCAGAGAACGACTCGACCGACAGGTAGCAGACTACCTTGCCTTAACTGCAGATATCGACACTCTGAGGAGCGATGAACCCCTTGACTACTGGGTGTGCAGGCTTGACCTGTGGCCTGAGCTATCCCAATTTGCCATTGAACTTCTGGCCTGCCCCGCTTCAAGTGTGCTGTCAGAAAGGACCTTCAGCGCAGCAGGAGGTATTGTCACTGAGAAGAGAAGTCGCCTAGGTCAAAAAAGTCTTGATTACCTCACGTTTATTAAGAGGAATGAGGCATGGATCCCGAAGGGACTGACAGTGGGGGATGCATTTGACTAAAAAAGGCCTGGTGATGACTGAGATGCCTTGGGCTAAAAATGGTCCACACGCTGCTGTATTTAATCATTCTCTGCATGCCGGATGACTTACGTGACGTCTCCGCCACCAACTACGGTTCAAGCCGCAATGTTTTAGTGCACTTTCTGCCTTGAAAACCTCAATTTTTCAGGCCGCTGCTACAGCAGCGGCTGCAACAATACCTACTTTTTCATGCATGTGTACATGCCTAATTTTTCTGGCCTCTGGTGCTACACTGTGGCTGCAAAAAAACAAAAAACAAAAAAAAAGGCACATACATGTGTCAATTCCCCTTCGTGATCGTTACCTTGTCGTGGTGAAGGGGCTTGCGTATCACAATGAAGCGATCACCTCTAGGAGTGTGTTGGCACACCCCAGATGATAAGGTCGTTGCTTCATTGTGAACAGACCAAAAGCGATCCGCGGGATAATTTTTCATAGAAAAAACATTCATTTTCTTTCATTCTTTCTGCGGAGCTGGGTATTTTTTGGCCGCGTTACTGAATGCTCATGAACAATGGCTGTAGGCTTATGCGTCCTTTTGCGGAGGTGACAAACCTGGTGGTCAGTCGAACCCAAGGCAACATCATCGACCTCATCCCATATGCGTTTTTTCTGGAGCGTGCCCTGCGAAGAGTACTGGATCAGGCTGTAGATGAGCATGAAGAGGAAGAGTTGTGGTCCCCATCACCACCAGAAGCAGCCTTGTCGTTGTCAATTGCTGGACCTGTGGCAACGCAGAGAGAGGAGTCTGAAGAAGAGAAGTCAGAGGAGGAAGGTGGCTTTGAGGAGGTGGAATACCAGCCACAGCAGGCGTCCCAGGGGGCTTGTTCTCACCTTTCGGGGACCCTTGGTGTTGTACGTGGCTGGGTGGAGGAAGAGACCTTCAATGATGTCAGTGAGGACAAGGAAAGGGACATGGCTAGCTTGGTATCCAACCTTGTGCAAATGGGGAGTTTGCGGTTGTGCAAATGGACTGACTGACTGTTAAACGGGGAGTTTGGTCTGTCAGAGTTTGGTCTGTCACTGTGAAGCGGGCAACGGGCGTAACCCTTACACTACTTGACCGATAAAACATCATACCTGATCGTATTCACACACTGGATGTTTTAAAGCACGTTATTCCAAACAATTTAGGAATGTTAGGTGATTTCTGCCCTTTATGGATCAAAACCCGACTCTGCGTCAACTACGTAATTTTCCATGGGAGTTTTGCCATGGATCCCCCTCCGGCATGCCACAGTCCAGGTGTTAGTCCCCTTGAAACAACTTTTCCATCACTATTGTGGCCAGAAAGAGTCCCTGTGTGTTTTAAAATTCGCCTGCCTATTGAAGTCTATGGCGGTTCGCCCGGTTCGCCGGTTCGCGAACATTTGCCGATGTTCGCGTTCGCCGTTCGCGAAAGGCGAATTTTAGGTTCGCGACATCACTAAAACACATCTAGTCCAAAGTGCAAGACATGCAAATTAACAGGGCTAGGGTTTGAGGACCAAGATAAGGACATAAAATCAAACGATAGTGTGACTCTATTCAGTGTCACTCGAGGTGAGGAGCAAATACTTAATGGTTTGAATTGCTTCAGATGGAACAGCAATATTTGTCAGCAATATCTTCATATAGAAATATGAAGATTTAATCCTATTTTACACTGGGAGACTTAGACTGTTATAGAAAATTGCCATGAAGTCTGACTCCTAGATAATGTGTGTATTCCATGTCCCTGCATGCCAGACAGGCTTCCCTATTGTTTGTGCATTGAAATGGAATGTGTATTGTGTTAAAGTTTACTTGTCTCATTGTTAAATGTTAATGAACTCTCTTGTTCTGTCTGTCTTAAGATAAACTTATTATGGGATGTATATGTGTACACTGCATGGGAGTATAAAACTCTGTTTTCATTGGATTGTGAATGTCAGGGCCTGTTCTCAACAAGGTCCACTTGGGCGGTAACCTTGTGTGGGTAAAATGTATAAAAGTATGTTTCTTGTTCAATAAAGAGATATAGTTCACCCTCAATCTAGAGTCCTGTCTCTTATTGGGGGAATCGGCTACAAGTGATTGCTATATCCTCCATACTCCCTTGGATAATCACTAAACTATTGTAAGAGCTTGTGTAAGAGCATGTTCTGCTGCTCTCTCTGGGGAAAGAGAGGTTCACCCATGGGAACCTGGAGCCTTGTCGTAGGTCCAGGGTGGGTAGGAGATGGCGAGACCCTAACCAAGCTGCGGCGGTTCGTGGGGTCTAAAGTGGCTAAGTGTCCTGGTGGAGTGCTTGGATCCTCGGGAAGCACTAGGAGCATCCGTCAATGGAAGTGCCTGGTCGGGGTGCCGGTTGATCCGTTACAGATAGGATCAAACAGCCAATGGTCTTGAACAGCATTGAAGTTAGAAGCTCTACACTGCTATTTTGGCAGAATTTTACAGCAAATACAAGGGTGTCACAGAAGACATATTTTGTAGGATCAATAATTCCAGAGCCATACTGAAGAACACATCTAATGTTATTTTAATGTAATAGCAAATCCATTCTACTCTGTGGGTGTGAGCCATGGGGCATAATAGAAAAATGTTCATCAATCTGCAAACCTTCATCAAGATATTACCTAACCAGACAACAAAATCAGAAAAATTCTTAAATTGATCTAGTCATTAATAGAAAAAAAAAAAAAAAGTAAATAAAAAATATTAATAATGTAGGTGTCAGGTGTCCACAAACATTTGACCATACAGTGTACTTACCAGTTCCACCATGATTCCAATCTTACCCTTCTGAAGAACTACTGCTGTCACTGGTATCTTTAGCATCCAACACTTCTGGGTGTGTCCCTGGACACATTAGCGATGCAGAAGCAGTTGTTTGGAACCATAGTGAGTATCGTGTGATATCGACATACAACAATCTGGAAGTGTCAGATGCTGAAGAAATCAACAGTAGCTCTGCAAGAGAACAAAGATTGGACTGGTATGTATTTTCAATATATTTTTACTGACGGCACTTATTTTAATTTTTATTTCTAGTGAAAAATTGAGTGGAAGTGACTTCAGATGCACCATGCTCTTCTGAAGTGCAAATGTGGCCTCACAATCCTTTAAAACAAACAGAAAAAAAATCAGAGGCCAAGAGAAGCCTGGTGGCTAAAAAAGAAAAGACAAAAAAAAAAAAAAAAGACCTACAAAGGAGTAAAGGCACTGTCAAAGAAGAGCATGCAAGGGTGATGCTTTGTAGTAGCCCTATGCTCCACAACTAAGTAAAAAAGATAATAAAAAGCACAGTTAGCCAGAAGCAATACAAGAGACATGAAAAAAAGGCTCACATAATCACTCCTAGCAACTTGTGTCTTCTTTCTCACATTTTATATTTACACAAAGGGTATCCATTATCAAACTGTATTGAAAATGTCAATTTTAACTAATAGTTTATTTTTTTTTTTTAGTTATAGAATTTTTTCTATGGTTGTGGTTTGTAAAAAAATAAATAAAAGGAATGTTAACAGAACGTAAGTAAAACCTACTGAACATTTCCACCAAAGGTTTGGCCCAACAGAAGCAAGATTTCTATTTTCCAAACATCTGAAGCTCTCAGCAGGAAAGGAAATTTATTCACAGTAAAGCGATGTTTGCTCTCAACGCATGGTTGAAGGACCACGATAAAAGAGTCTTTTTAAATGTGTCCATGCCTTGTGTTCATAAAATGCTTTCTATGTCATTCTGTGAACTTTTTGATCATTTCTCATATGAGGTTAGTGTGGCTTTAAGCATGTTTTTCTGGAGTTAATTGAACTGCATGCATTTTTATGTTTATTTGATATATTAATTTCGCTTTTTACATTTTTAATGGTTTGAATGTTCTAATACTGGTAAATGTGAAAGGATATCTGCATGTTGCAGCAGAATTTATCCATGGTTTCCAAACATGCTTTATCACACTGCTACAGGTGTCACTGTTGATTATGCACTAGCTATGACCTGAACTAGCTCATTGTAAATCCTCAACACACAACTGTTCCACAAGACTAATGTAAGAAATGCTACTATATAATACACTATTTTCTTCTCAATTTCCCTCTCCATCTACATTATTAATGTGGTCAGGTGCCCTAATTTAGCAATACTGCTATCATAACTAATTTATGTAGGTGGATTTAAATTTAATACACTTTTGACCTTTGATTGCATTAAATACGACAAAGGTGATCTTCTGCCTAATATAACCAAAACATGTAGACAATTTAAATGCATAAAACTTGCAATTTAATTTGATCCCTGAACATGTTATGCATACTTATTATGAGGTCAGTGCAAGATTGGGACAAAAATATATGACATGAATTCAAATTGAATGTGTTCGCTGTATCTTCATATATACATGTTCAATTCATAAGTTCTAAAGCCAGACATAACTATTTTAGAAATTTGGCATTGTAAAGCTATCCAGAAAGATTATAAATTCTGTTCAAATGTGTTTCCTGTCTTGATCCACACTGCTTGTACAATACTGTTGTGCCCAAGGGGAATTTTATAGATTCAGTTGGCCATCCTGGGGGAATTGAGTCATTTGGACTTGTTCAGTAATGCAAAGAGCTATGCAGACAGCGATCAGTCAAATTTTACCCTTATCCAATGCAACTAAAGAAAACTGAAATGTCGACATTGTCATAGGCTTTGTTGAAAGTTTAAAGAGTTCTAACAATTTTGCAAAAATACATGCAGGTTTGTGTGCTTTTAACATGTTATGAGTATGCATTTTTTGTGCAATAAAGTGGCATTAAAAACAAAGGCAAGCCTTTATTATATTGAAGCTTACTGATTCTTAGATGTGATGGCTGCATTTATTTTCTTTTTTAAACACTTCTGGACCGGAAGATTTTCCCCCTTTATGACCAGGCCATATTTTGCGATTTGGCACTTTGTTAATTTAATGGACAATTGCGCGGTCATGCGACACTGTACTTAAAAATGTCCTTTTTTCCCCATAAATAGAGCTTTCTTTTGGTGGTATTTGATCACCTGTGCAATTTTTATTTTTTGCACTATAAACAAAAAAACAGTGACAATTCTGAAAAAAAAACAATATTTTTAACATTCTGCTATACAACATTCTCAAAAAAAAAAATTTAAAATCTACATATTTTTGATAAAAAAATTGCAATAAGCGTATTTTGATTGGTTTGCATAAAAGTTATCGTGTCTACTAACTATGGGAAATATTTATGTAATTTTTATTGTTTTTTAATAGTAATGGCAGTGATCGGCGATCTGCGATCTTTGTGACATTGCGGCAGACAGAACAGACCCCTAACTGACATTTTTGACACTTTTGGGGGGACCAGTGACATTACTACAGTAATCAGTGCTAAAAATATGCACTGTTACTGTAATAATGACACTGGCAGGGAAGCCTAGGGAAGTGATTCTAACTGTGGGGGGTCGTGGCTTGTTAAATGATCATAAAGACCCGTGATCCTATATGGAAGGATCACATGAGCTCTGTGATCATTTCAGGGAGAAGAACAGTCAGCTGTGTTTACAACAGCTGACCATTCTTCTCTCTCAGCAGAGAACGATCGTGGGTGTCATGCGGCATTGGAGCCTTCTGACCAGTGCATCGGCTTCCCCGGCTCCGAGTGGGGGCGGAAGCTCGCCGCCGCCGGCACGCGCTCACCCCCTAGCTGCCTGCACGCGACCAACATAGACGTCAGTTTGCACAGGAGAGCCACACTGCTGCAGTAAATAGGCGGCGGGTGGTCGGGGAGCGGTTAAGCTGTCTTTCCTTTTTTTTTCACCTGTGGATCTGGCCAGTGAGTCTGTTTTTCAACAGAACAAGCTTTCCTGTGAATGTAGAGTGTTGAGGCAAGCCATTTACCAAGGACAGGGGTGCTTAGAAGGATCAGCTTTTATTTATTCATGTAGAACCTTTATCACAAATGGAAAACAAACTGTTGCTGTAACTGCTTGTGTATCTGCAATGTGAGCTGGAGTTTGGCTTCAATTTGTTCTGTTAGGACATTGATGGCGAACCTTGGCACCCCAGATGTTTTGGAACTACAAATCCCATGATGCTCATGCACTCTGCAATGGAGTTGAGCACCATGTGAAATGTAGTTCCAAAACATCTGGGGTGCCAAGGTTGCCCATCACTGTGCTAGTACATCTAAGTCCCCGTTCACACCTGAGTGATTTTCTCCTTGAAGCTTGTAGCTCTAAAACGCTCAACAAGCCAAATCCCATTCATTTCAATGGCCCCTGTTCACATCTGAGCGTTTTGTTGCCTGAAGCAAAACGCCTGTCGGTCAAAAAAGCTTCTTTTTGGCAGATTACATGCATTTTTGGCTCCATAGACTTCAATAGAAAAGCCTGACGAGCGTTTTACGAGCGTTTTCTGCTCAAATATCAGTTTTCCACCCGTAATTTCCTCTCCCTTTCCTCCACCTAGTGCTTTCTTTTGGCTAAACAAAAACATCTGAAGCTATAAAACACTTGTAATACACTTCTAAAACACTTTATCCACTTGCCGGCCAGCCGCCTATATTGGGTGGCAGGTCAGAAGATTCCAGGGAATCGCTGTACCTGTACGGCGGTTCGTGGGAGCGATCCTGGAGGCACCAGTGAAAAAGCCTATGCACAGGACCGGTGGCCGCGATTGCCCCCGGGGCACCCGCGATCACTCCCAGTGAAAAGAGAACAGCAGACCGGTGTTCTATCAGGAATCAATACAGAGCTCCTGTGTTCCTCCTATTTAGGAACACCGATCTCTGTATTGATTTCACAAGCCCATCCCCCCATAGTTAGACAACACTCCCCTAGGCTCACATTTAACCCTTTGATCGCCCCTGTGCATATTTTTAGCACTGATTACTGTAGTAATGTCACTGGTCCCCCCAAAAGTGTCAAAAATGTCAGTTAGGGGTCTGATCTGTCTGCTGTAATGTCGCAGTCCCGCTAAAAACAGCTAATCGCCGCTATTACTAGTAAAAAAATAAATAAATAAATAAATATGGCATAAATATCTTTCTCTAGTTAGTAGATGCCATAACTTTTGTGAAAACCAATCAAAATACGCTTATTGGGATTTTTTTTTCTACCAAAAATATGTGGCAGAATACAATACAAATTGGCCTAAAATGATAAGAAAACTTGATTTTTTTTTTTTTTTTTTGGGGGAATGTTATATAGCAAAAAGTGAAAAATATATATATATTTTTTTTAGAATTTTCATTTTTTATTGTTTATAGTGCGAAAAATAAAATTAACACAGGTGATCAAATACCACCAAAAGAAAGTTTTTTTTGTGGGGAAAAAAGAACATAAGTTTTATTTGGGTACAGCATCGCACGACCGTGCAAATGTCCGTTAAAGTAATGCAGTGCCGAATCGCAAAAAAATGGCCTGGTCATTAAGGGGGAAAATCTGGTCCAGAAGTGGTTAAAAATGCTTGTGCAAAGCTGCAGAACACATAAAAAATGCTTGGAAAATGCCAATAAATTGCGACGCTCAGGTGTCAGTGGAGCCTAACACTCCTCTCCCACCAGATTGACAATACTGCTGTCCAAAGGTACCCCTGTGCTCCTTCATCCGGAGTGGGGGCACTCTAATACAGGAGTTACTGTAAGTTACTGGCCAGATCACCAGGTAAAAACCAAAGAAAACTAACAACACAAAAATAATGCAGCCACCATAGCTGAGGATTGGTAAGCTGCAATATTTTACATATGCTTGCTATATGTTAAATTGCACTACGTATTTGTTATCCTGAGTGAGGGCCCATTCTAGCTATGTGTGATGATCTGCATTTTCCCACGGTGGATAAACACAAATTATCGTGAGGGCACATAGAAAACAATGGTTTTCTTAGTGGTCTGTTCACACCACAACACTAGTGTAATGTACAGTGCACTGAAGTGTAGCACACTGGATGGCTTTGCGTGTCAATGCAGCACGGCGCCACACACTGCTCTGTTGTGCACTGCAATGCGCATAGGTGTGCACAGCCTATTGCATTAGGGTGTGCACCCCAAAGCTCAAAAACATGTGTGTGTGCATGTGTATATATACTGACAGTGTCCGTAGAGCTGTGGACAGTGTCAGTCGGGCAGAGATTGGGGTCAGTAGGGCAGTGGATGGTGACTGTAGTTTTTTTCATTAATTTTTTTAAATTATTTTTTAGTTTTATTTATTTTTTTCATTTTTACAATATTTTTAGGGTCTAAACAGGGGGGAATCTGCACCTATGGCAATGCGCTTAAAAATGCATGGCATGTCTTCCTGCTGGAGCTCACCTGGAGTTCACACTAACGGGTTGGTAAACGATGCATTTTACTATGCGGTTCAGTGTGAACAGAGCTTCTGCACTAGGAAAACCCAGGTCTTTGCACGTGCACACAGAAAATAAATGTTTTCTATGTGTCTGTACAACCAAAATGCTGGTGTCATGTACAGTGCAGAGCTGTGTGGAATTATGCAGCAGCATGTCTGCATTTTTCTTCACTGCAACACACAAAATGAATGTTAAATACATATAAAAACACAATGCGACCTAAAGGACAAAAAAATAAACAAATGTCGTCAATAATTTTGACCTTTCCACTGCTCTATAGGACAGCTATCTTTGAGTGGAAGGTAAAAACACATGTAAAAAAATGCGCACTAACTGATCTCAGCATGCATAAAAATACAATGAAATGTGCATAAAAATACATATAAAACATGTCTAATAATGCATGCATTTGTTTCATGAGATTTAATGCACATATAGCGTGAGAAAGTCCTTATCATTCCTTTCTGTGCACAGTGACAAAATAATTCATACCCGCTGTGTTTTCCATAACAAACTGCAGTGCAGAGATATGAATCTGCCTGATTGGTTTATATAACAATCTAACATTTGCTGAGGTTCTCCTGCGGTTACTAACTGTGTTATTCTGCCTGTAACTGTTTATATGTAAGCACAGCCTATCTGAATACTCTGAGAAGGATGCACTGTTTAATGGGCTAATTCCAAAAGGGGGACACCGTCATCAAAATAAGTCTGCAAAAAAATGGTATATGATGCTTGCCTCTCTGGTGCCATGTGTTCCTATCTTATCTATTTCAGAGCTACAGCCTCAATCAGAATCTTCAGCATTTTACACTTTTGAAAAATAGGTAAAGGCAGGGCTTTTTTCCTCAGAAAATAGGTGCAGGAACTCAACCACGACCCCCCCCCAAAATCCCCTCCCCCCCGACACATACACCTTCCAAACTGCATCAAATAGTGTGTATGGTCAAATTTCAATAACAGTGGAGGGTCTTAGAGCCGGTTCACAAGTCGCTGACAAGTCGCGCTCCCTCGCGGTCCATTGACCGCTACAGGACCGTTCTAATAGGAGCGACACAAGTCGCTCCGACTTAGAAAAAGGGTCCTGTACTATTTCGGGGCGACCTCGGAGCGACTTGCATAGGCTTTCATTATGTGAAGTCCCTGCAAGTCGCTCCAAAGTAGTGGTGCAATGTAATGCACAAGTCGCCCCCGAAGTAGTAAGGAGTCGTGTCGCGCTAATGTGAACCGGCTCTTAAAGTGGCATTAAATCCCAGGAGTGCATTATGTACAGAGGGCAGAGTTTGGTGGGGTTATACACAGAGTGCAGAGTTTAGGGGTGCTCCATGTGCTGCTGAATTCGGGAGTGCACTACACACAAAGTGCAGAGTTCAGGGGTGCACTACACAGAGTGCAGAGCTCAGCCTTCTTCCACAGCTGCTTACCTCTGCATCCCTCATCCACATCTCAATTTCACCCCTCTTCTTCTCTAATACCTCTCTGCACACTGTGGGTGGCTCTGCCTCTCTCACTTGCAGGGAGATCATCCAATAGGAGTGTCTGCATCCCTACTGCACCCTGGGCACCTGGATCTCCCTTGTCTTCATACTACCCTCAGTGGGAGCCATTCAGGAGATCAGATCTATGGAAGCCATAGCAAGACAAGCTGTCACTTGTAAATACAGAAGCCAGACCACTCTGTTTACAACTAATAGTGGTGAGTAGGGATGATCGAACTTTTGAAAAGTTCGGTTCGACCAGAACACCCGAACTTCCCGAAAGTTCGGGTCCGGATTCCAGAACCCCATTGAAATCAATAGGACCCGAACTTCGGTAATCAAAAAACACAATTTTGAAGCCCTAAAACCCAAAATATGCCCCTAAAAAGTGCCTAGGGTTCTGGGTCATGCCCCAGGGACTATTAACCACTTTACGACCGCTCACATTGCTGCTACTGCGGCAATGTGGCTCATTATCGTCCAGCGACGTAGACCTACGTCGCTGGACTCCTCCCCTTGTGGGCGGCGCGTGCGCCGCTGGAGGCTCGCTCCCGCTGTATTCAGTCACAGCGGGAGTCGGGAAAGGGGAGGAGCGGCGGTGATCACCGCTGCTCTTCCCCGATCGTCGGGGATCGAGTGTGGAGATCCGCCCACTTGTGTAAACAAAGCGGGCAGATCTCCTAAGTGACAGGTAGGGTCAGATTGCAGGATTCAGCATAGCTGAACCTGCGATCTGTCCCTGTGTCACATAGTCCCCTCCCCCCACACACGTCAGTAAGCACCAGGCATACATTATCCCCTTGATCACCAATAAAAATTAACCCCTTCCCTGCCAGTGTCATTTTTACAGTAACAGTGCATATTTATAGCACTGATTACTGTAGTAATGTCACTGGTACCCCCAAAAGTGTCAAAAATGTCAGTCAAGGGTCCGATCTGTCTGCCGCAATGTCGCAGTCCCGCAAAAAAAAAAATCGCAGATCGCCGCCATTACTAGTTAAAAAAAAAAAACAATAAAAATGACATAAATTTCCCGTAGTTAGTAGCTGCGATAACTTTTGCGCAAACCATTTAAAATACGCTTATTGCGATTTTATTTTACCAAAAATATGTAGCAGAAAACAAATTGGCAAAAAAAATTAAAACATTTTGATTTTTACATTTTTTTGGGGGGGGATTTCATATAAAAAAATGTGAAAAATGTTATTTTTTCAAAATTGTCGCTCTTTTTTTGTATATAGCGCAAAAAGTAAAAATCGCACAGGTGATCAAATACCACCAAAAGAAAGCTCTATTTGTGGGGAAAAATAGGACATACATTTAATTTGGGTAAACCATTGCACGACCGCGCAATTGTCCGTTAAATTAATGCAGTGCCGAATCACAAAATATGGCCTGGTCAGGAAGGGGGTAAAATCTTCCGGTCTTAAAGCTTTTAAAAATATGCTCATTAAGAATTTTTTTGTCAAAGACATGTACCTAAATACATTTTGGCCTAAATATATGACAAAAATTGAATATATTGTATATTTGTTAACTGTCAAAGTAGAAAAATATTGTTATTTTTTCAAAATTGTCGCATTTTTTAATTAATATCGCAAAAAATGAAAAGCGCAAAGGTAATCAAATACCACCAAAAGAAAGCTCCGTTTGTGGGAAAAAAAGGACTTAAATTTCGTTTGGGTAAGGCGTTGCATGACCGCGCAATTGTCAGTTAAAGTCACACAGTGCCGAATCGCAAAAAGTGGCCTAGACGTAAGACAGCAAAATGAGATTTCTTTGGATTTAGTGTCTGGGGGGTCTAAAAAGTGTACCTGTGAAGTTTCAGCTCTGTAGCTGAAACTGGTTCTGTAGCTCAGAACCAGAAAAAAAAGATAATTTTTCTTTGAATTTTTATTAGCGCAGGGATGGGGTTCCGCTACTTTCACACCTGGGCGTTTTTGTTTCAGGCCTTTATTGGGCTTTTTTGTGGACGTCTTTGGAGGCAGGCATGACATCTGAATTTCTGTATAGGGATATATATACACACACACATATATGTATATATACACATACACACATATAGGTGTGAAAGTAGCGGAACCCCATCCCTGCGCTAATGAAATTATTTGCAGGGATAGGGTTCCGCTCCTATCACACCTGTATGTGTATGTGTATATATACATATATATGTGTGTGTGTATATATACCCCTATACAGAAGTTCAGATGTTATGCCTGCTTCCAAAGACTCCCAAAAAATGCCCAATAAACGCCTTCAACAACACACCTGGGCGTTTTTGTTGCAGGCGTTTATTGGGCATTTTTTGGGCGTCTTTGGAGGCAGGCATAACATCTGAACTTCTGTATAGGGGTATATATACACACACACATATATGTATATATACACATACACACATATAGGTGTTATGGAGCAGAACCCCATCCCTGCAAATAATTTCATTAGCGCAGGGATGGGGTTCTGCTACTTTTACACCTATATGTGTATATGTTTATATATACATATATGTGTGTGTGTGTATATATACCCCTATACAGAAGTTCAGATGTCATGCCTGCCTCCAAAGACGCCCAAAAAATGCCCAATAAACGCCTGCAACAAAAACGCCCAGGTGTGTTGTTGCAGGCGTTTATTGGGCATTTTTTGGGCGTCTTTGGAGGCAGGCATAACATCTGAACTTCTGTATAGGGGTATATATACACACACACATATATGTATATATACACATACACACATACAGGTGTGATAGGAGCGGAACCCTATCCCTGCAAATAATTTCATTAGCGCAGGGATGGGGTTCCGCTACTTTTACACCCATATGTGTGTATGTGTTTATATACATATATGTGTGTGTGTATATATATACCCATACACAGAAGTTCAGATGTCATGCCTGCCTCCAAAGACGTCCACAAAAAAGCCCAATAAACGCCTGAAACAAAAAGGCCCAGGTGTGAAAGGAGCGGAGCCCCATCCCTGCTCTACTGCAATTCTAAGACAAACGATCTTTTTTCTCTGGCGGTCACCCTGACATGGAAGAGTTTGGTCACCCTGGCATAGCAGTCAGAGTCAGTTCACCCTAAACTACACTACGGTCACCCTGACACTTAACACTTTCCCTACAGAAACTAGATTATTGAATCTAACTATAGTGGTATATAGTACCCGAACTACACTAGATATCCCTTTCCTCACACTAATAATTGCTAAATGACACTTTTGCAGCAGGAGTAACAGAACTGCTTCCACTCTCTTCCACTCTCTTACACAGCCCCTGTATTACAGTGCTAGAGATTTGGCGGGGCTATGTTATATACTGGGGGCGTATTCACTTCTGATTGGCCTCTGGACCCCCTAGTAACTCCAATCACATTCCTAGCATCCTCCTGCCCCCTCAATTGGCTTTTATTGATGTTTCTGGTCCAATCACCAGCTTTTAAAGCCCAGTTCCTGTCCCATTGCATTTTGGTCGGTTCTGGTTGCCGAATTCCAAACTTTTTCCGCAAAAAGTTCGGAATTCGGCCGAATTTCGAACAGTCAATGTGCGGGTCGAACCGATGGTCGACCTGAACCGTTCGATCATCCCTAGTGGTGAGCAGGGAGCAGAGGGTCTAAACCAAAGGTGGTGGAACTGAGTTCCACCAATTTCCAGCTGAAAAAAAGCCCTGAGTAAAGGTGTTGGCGCTCACAATGTGGGATGCTATTCAAACATACAAAACTCTTGTGCAATTAAACAATTGATGAACAAGTGACAAATACATTACACAGCGTATGTCAAGAAATAAATGCATAATTTTTGTACACATTGCAAAAGTTAAATATTTTACACATGGTGTAAAATAATATAAAACAATAATGATGAAAAAATGAAAAAAGATAAAAGTCCAATGTAAAAATAGCCAACACCAAAAAAAAAAAAAGTAAATAAAATGTAAAAATTATGAACAAGTGCTTCTGGACAAATGTGTCTTCACAATGCTTCACCACGAGTGCTAATATGGTAGATGGCAACTCACCAGTGTTTGACCACTTTTTACAAAAGGTTAAAATATGCTTTTGGGAAGCCAGACTGGTTCCTGGGCTTGCACCCCTCCAGTCTGATACTCCCTTTAGGATAAGGCTGGAGATGTAGGGATACAAAAAAAAAAAAATCCAGAAGTGCTTTGTCTTGAGGAACCTAATGGAGGCTGCAGAGCTTGAACTGAAAAGGTAGGAAACACAGGCTGCTGTAGTGCCACTAAATTCTGGTTTAGAAAAAGAAAATGTATTAACATATTTTTAAACATGTATTATTAACTAAAAAAGTACTTTTTATTGCTCTCAGACTCTTTCAAATCTATCTTCCTATTTTATTAGTATGATCCGACTTCCTGTTAGATGGTGGCTACATTTGTTCTCCAAGGTTCCACTGTATGTAAGAATGTAGCCACTTTCTCTTGCTCGCTCTTGAGATGGACTACAGACTATAGATCATGGACAATAGGATTTGTAGTGTGCACAGAGCAGTGCATATCACTGTAAATAACATGCATTGTTCATTACAAACAAACATAAGTGAGAGAGGAAAGGAGAGGTTCACATGGAGTATCCATAAAGGATATTTCAATGAGGCAGAAAAACACAGTAAGTAACAATTTCACGAAAATAGATTACAGGGCCATTAGAGCTGAATTCCAGTCATGCCACCTCCTGGACTTATATCTAATATTTACAGCTGAAAGGTTTATGGAGCTTCTGGAGGATACAGTTGAGGCTTTGAGAGTAGAGAAGCACACAGAGCTGCTATAATTGCCCCCTTCCCTCTGCTGCCCAATCACAGGAGCCTTTGTATTTTATGAATGAGTTCACCCAGGCATAGCAGCTTCATTGACTCTACACTTGAAGGAGCTGACATCAGAATATTCAGAGTTAGAATTCCGGAAGCTATCTTCCTAGAGCATATTAAACATGTCAGATGTAAATTAAAGTCCAGTAGGTGGCATTCACCTTATTGGATTTAAATTAGTAGCTGAATTCCTGAAATCAGCTTTAATGTTCATTCCTCCTGCCACCTATGCTGCCTAACCTATGTTAAACAAATATATATTTTTTTAATTATTGTCCACTCCAGTCCACATCAGCTGCAGGGGAAAGGAGGGATCGCTCAACAACAGCCATGAATTCTGGAGCAATGTCACTCATAGGCTCTTTTGTCCCAGCCATTTTCGGTGAGCCCTCCTCTCCTCTCCCCTGCAGCTGCTGCTGACTGACACAGGGGAGCTGGAACTGCGGATCACGTGATCAGATCAGAGTGGACTAAAAATAGGTACACATATACAAATCTTTTTTTACACAGGTTAGGCAGCACAAGTAGCAGGATGGAGGAGGGAATATTTTAAACTTAGTTAGGGTTAGGCAGAAATCCAAGTAGTGTATGTGTATGTATTATTTTTGGAGAATAAGGATATTGTCTAGTGTCACTTTAACTATAATATCAACTCTTATGCAGAGAACTGCCTTTTTTTTTTTTTTTTTTTTTTTTGAGCACAGTGTCACTGTATGGAAAGTACTATGCATATTAGTGCCTAACAATCATATTTTTTGGACCTGACAAAAAATATTCTGTAATTTGATGATATGGGTTACTACACTTTAAGCATTACACTTCTTTGTACTGATCCAAAGGAAAAGCCAATGTGTGAACATAAACATTCTGCAGGCTAAACTCCACAATATAAGAACAAGACAAAGCAAAATATTCCTTACTGGCAACACATGGTAAATAAAATGCCTGTTCCAATGTGTGCAAGCTTAAGGGAACAAAACTGACAATAAAAGGAATGTGTATGATTGACATATTCACTGCCATGCTTAACATTTCTCAGAATGATGGCCTTAGACAAAAAGGCATTATGTTACCTGTATAGCAACTAACGTTCGAGATGAATGAGCAATTCATTTGCCATGAATCATACAGGCATAGACCTATGCTCAATGAAAAATTTCAAAACACAGACCTCTATAGATACTGTTTGATAGACGGGTCATTGGGGAAAACATAAAATCAGAATAGGGCTGAAATGCGTATAGGCATCTTATGTAGAGATTTATCTTATATACATTAAAATTCTTTATACAGATTCAAATTTACAGAACACAATAGTATACCGAATATAGCAGTTGTTAATATTTTGTCATAAATGTTTGTTTTTATTACATAGTTACATAGTTAGTCAGGTTGAAAAAAGACACAAGTCCATCTGGCTCAACCAATAAAAAACAAAAAACAGTAAGGAAAACCCAACCATACAATCCCATATACACAATCCTATACCCGTAGTTGATCCAGAGGAAGGCAAAAAAAACCCTGCATTGCATGATCCAATTTGCTACAGCAGGGGAAAAAAATTTCTTTCTGATCCCCCCGAAAATTCCTTCCTGATCCCCCAAGATTATCATTTATAATATTGTTTTCAGCAGTTGTATCATGGAGAATAAGCTAAGTTCCAGTGCTGTATTTACTTTGAATTCCTTCAAGGGGTGTATCTAGGATTGTAAAAGACCTGGGGTGCCTTTGGGCACCTTTACCACTTCTGGACCGGAAGGTTTTACCCCCTTAATGACTGGCCATTTTTTGCGATACAGCACTATGTTACTTTAACTGACAATTGTGCGGTCGTGGGACACTGTGCCCAAATAAATATGATATCCTTATTTTCCCATAAATAGAGCTTTCATTTGGTGGTATTTGATCACCTCTGCTTTTTAAAATAAAAAAAACATATTTTTTTACTTTCTGCTATAAAACACAGCCAATAAAAGAATTTAAAAATCAAATTTTTTAATAATTTTAGGCCAATTTGTATTCTGCCACATATTTTTGGTAAAAAAAAAATCAGAATAAGTGTATATGGATTGATTTGCACAAAAGTTATCATGTCTGCAAACTAGGGGATAGATTTATGGCATTTCAATGGACATTGTGGTGGACAGATCGGACACCTAGCTGACATTTTGACACTTTTGAGGGGACCAGTGACATTACTACAGTAATCAGTGCTAAAAATATGCACTGATACTGTACTAATGACACTGGCAGGGAAGGGGTTAACACCAGGGGTGATCAAAGGGTTAAGTGTGTCCCTAGGGAATGCTTTCTAACTGTGTAAGGGATAGACTCACTAGATGAACATAGAGATCTGTGTTCCACTGGACTTGCTGACTGGCTCCCCCTCTGGCCAACCAGCACGCGCCCCCCCCCCACTTGCTATTACACAAAATGATGTACATATACATCCTTTCGCAAAATAGAGACGACCTGCCGCAGTATACGTGCTGCGGCTGGTCGGCAAGTGGTTAAGCAATGCAGTAATGTGACAAACAGTGGGTATGGCTGAATTGCATTAACAGTGAGAGGATCCTACAGAAGCATGGTCAACCACTTACCGCCCAACCACAGGACATTTATTGCAGCAGGATAGCAGCTGCAGGATCATTGAGGCACTGGTATGACACTGGCACAACACAGTGGCACAATGCAATGATCACAGCGTTCGGTACCCTGCTGCTGTGAGCAGCGGGGTATCATGTGATCACTATGATTGGTCATAGCGATCGCCTGATTAAAATGTCAACAAAAGAGTCATGAATGACTTCCATTCATGACTGTTTTGCTTACTATTGTGATGCTGTGATTTGTGATTGGCCCGCAGCTATCACATGGTACCTGGGCCAATCATAGCACCCTGTACCATGTGATTAGCTGTAGGCAATCACAGATCACAAGATATCTTGAAAGAAAGCCATTTATGACAGCTATAAATAGTCACTCCAGTCATATGATGACACTGTACTGCACTGGTGACATGACAGTATGTAAAAAATGTATTTCATTTCTTAATATTCCAAAAAACTGTGACAAAAAGTTACAACTTAAAAAAACTTGCAATGCCTTTCGCTAAATACTTTGAACTGTCTACTTTCCAAAAATAGGTAATTTGGGGGTATTTGTACTGTCCTGGCATTTTAGGGCCTCGAGAAATAGGATACATCAGGATTCAAAATTATTTATACCATAGTTTGTAAATGCGAATGACCTGTATGGTCTAACCTTAAGGTGAGCAAGCACTGCACCTGGAGGTGATTGGTGACTGGAGTACATTTAAGGATATTCACTGTATACAAATATTTTTTACTTGATATGTGGAGTGCAGTGGAGCACTGTCATCACTAAATGGACACTCTTTATGCCTAATGAGCACATTGTCTATTACTTTATTGAAATCCTAAATACACATTTTTGTTCACTTTTTTTTATTATTTGATAGTGTTTTATGATGCACTAAGGTTATTTATTCATTTTGAATTTAAGTTCATGTAATATGGTTATTTAAAGGAACAGCACACCACTTTTTAAATAATTTATTGGTATTTAAGTAATAGAGTACACTTGTGGGGGGTGGTTTGCAGCAGTTCCCAACTAGCATACGCAAACCTCCTTTTTTTTCTGTTTTAATATTTATCAGTTATTTAGCACTGCATGAGTTTTACTTTTACAATGTAGCAGAATACATTTTGACCTAAATGTATGAAGAAATTCGATTTTATTTAATATGTTTTATAACAGAAAGTAGAAAATAATGGGTTTTTTTTCCTTTTCAACGTTTTGGTATTTTTTTAGTTATATAGCAAAAAATAAAAAAACACAGTGATGATTAAAAACCAACAAAAGAAAGCTCTACTTCTATGAAAAAAAACCCATAAAAATGTAATTTGCATACAGTGTTGCATGATCGAGAAATTGCCAGTTAACATAGCACAGTGCTGAATAACAAACAATGACTTGGTCACGAAGGGGTAAAACCTTGAGAGGTCAAGTGGGTAAATAAAATAAAAATTTTCTTGTACCCATAAAAAGTTTGATTGATGTGCCACAAGGCAGAGTCTTGCAGATATGTACAAACCTCGGCACACCATTTTTTAAATATGGATCTCTTAAATTTTATATGGCACAGAAGAAAATACTCCCGTAGGAGCTGGGATTTTTTTTAGGTGCCAATAACTGGAGAACAGGTTAAAAATTAAACATGTTTTATTCAATTCAATAAAAGTTCATCTTGAGACACAACATGTTAAAATCACTCCATCACGGTATTCTGGAGAATAGTGGTCATAGTTCAAGATTGGTGCAACCTCTAGGGTGACAGGGACTGTGCAAGAAAAATTTTGTAATGGTCAGTAGTGTAAGTATGCATTTTCAAAATTTTACTGTCAAGAGCTGGGTTCACCTAATAAAGTGTAATGAAAGTTTCCTAAGAGGACCATTTTGCTGACTTGCAAATACCCTCAGAAGACACTCTGCACTGCTCTGTCCACAGAGCTGGCTCTGCCCTAGTTGAATGTGCTCTTAAGTCCTCCGGAAAAGAATGGTCTTGTGAAGAATAGGCTGTTTTAATTGTATTAACAATTTAGGAGGTTTAGAACTGTACGTGTTGATGCTGACTTACCCTGCCTTAAGCCATGCCGGAACCAAGCACAGATTTCAGCTTTCCTGAATGGGTCATCAGAGTTAGATCAACATCCAGGGGATGTGGTTCTTTCACTTTACCAAGAAAGATGGTAAATTGACTTCCTATTATAAGTGGAAGGAGAAAGATATCCCATGGATAAAAAGCAGTCTGGGGTTTTAGGATTGATCGGTTCGTGTAGAACGTTAGGTGAGGCTCCTTGAGTACAAAGCGGGCAGCTCTGACACCCTTTTCACAGAGGTTGTAGCAACCAGAAATATGGTCTTCAGGGTTAGATTGCAGAGTGTAGCCAAATTCTGTTGGATAGAAATGAGACCTTGATAGAGCTGAGGACCATAAGTAAGTCCCACATAGGGAACAATGGTTTCCTGGCAGGTCTATAACTTCATGCAAGCCTTTAAGGAATTTCATCACTAAAGGTTTAGGACTCCTTAAACCCCTGTAAGTGCAGACAATGCTGAACTTTGAACATATTTGAACCTAGGCCCCTGTTCAGTCCCAGTTGTAAGAAATGCAGAACCTTGGCTGGTTTAGGTAATAAAGGACTCAAGGCTTTTGCTTTGTGAGATCTGCAAAATGTACCCTTGTTCTCTGGTAAGTATTATTCATGGAGACCTCTCTGGCTTGACACAAGGTAGCCACTACCTGCACTGAGCACCCTTGACTTGGAAGACTCCACCTCTCAACTTCAATGCCATCAAAAGTAGTCTCTTAGAGCTGGATGGAAAAACTGGCCATGAGAGAGCAGATCCATCATAACTGGCAGAGGCAGTGGTGACTCAATGCTCAACTGTTGGGGGAGAGACACTAGAGCCTCCAAAGCCAAAATGGTATAATTGCAATTACTGATACAGGAAGTTCCACTGACAGCCTAAGAATTCTACCATTCCACTGCTGTATAGGCACAGTACAACTCTTGCTCCTCTTATAAAAAGAGTGAATAACAGAAGGGCTTTGAAAACTACTCTCAGTTCGAGAGCATTCAATACTTTGCCTCATAAGCTGAACATCCCATGATCTTGAGCAGCCCGCTTTTTGAAATGCATTCCCAAACCTTTCTGGCTGGGGTCTGATGTGATAATGTTCCATTCCAAAACAACAATTGGTCAGTTGCGGAGAACCAACCATACTCAGGCACTGTTATGCTGGAAGAGACTTCGCTCTTAAAGCACCTTTGACTTTCTATATCAGGAGGACAGATCTTCCCTTGTGAAAGTTCTACTGAATTTTTCCTGCCGCTATTGCAGACAGTAAGACCATTATGTATGCTCTGAGGGAGGTGTGCAGACCGAGGGGTAAGCACTGAAACTGGTAGAGGAATTGAGGATGGATTGGGACAAGTAAGTAGGTGCCTGATAAACCTACAGAGCATCCAATCTCCCATATTTATCAATAATAGAATTGATTGGAGGTTCTCTATCTTACACAACTCCAACTTTCTGTGCTTGTTGAGTTTTTTCAAGTTTAGCACTGGGCACAGATTACCTGATTTTGATTTTTTATTTGTTTGCTAGGAACAGAGGTGAACCAAATCCTCATATCATCTGGGCACTTGGAAACTTCACAATTGCCCATTTTTTAATTTAATCCAGCTACAAACTGGACATGAATATTTTACTTTTCCATAAAATCTGGTAGCCTGGCTGGCTGGAAGAAATCAGAAGGTTGACATCCCTTAAACGTCCACCAATGTCACACCAATATAGCTGATATGGCCCACTGATTCTGAATATATTCTATCCAGGTGTGTGCACAAAGCTTCACACAGGCACCCCCTGGATGAGTTAAAAGGACTTAAGCTGTTCTCCCAAGACAGGTGCCTTAGATTTTTAGGGCTTCAACAATGAAGATTCGGTTTTTGTCCAGATCCTTTATTAATCGTTTTCCCCCAGTCTGTAGGAGTTTTCCTTCTTGTATCTTTTTGGGAGTTGCCGCTTGTATGCTAGACCTTTTCTGATTTTTCTGTTTTTTGTCAGATGATATTCACCTTGACCTGCTAATGGTCACCCTTGAAAGGCCTACTGGTTCTGGTTGGAAGTGCTAGACAATTCAGCCACCGACTAGGAAGTACAGGCTTCATGTATCAACTCCTTTGCCGATTCTTTAATCAAGGCGGCTACTTTCCAGACATCCCCTTCTTTGTCAGTTGTCGCTTCCTCCAAGTGGACTTGACACACAGCTTGTAAGGCAATGATTTTCCACCACAAACGCCGCACCCATTAGGGCTGGTAACCTGTGGTGTTTGTTAATAATAATGAAGGGGCGAGATGATGACCTTGATCAACTTTGCCTGGATAACTGCGCCTAAATGATAAATGTTCTGACTTTTAGAAAGCTCCCTCCATCTTGAGATCCTTGCAGGGCTGTATCCTGCTTGTTCCAGTTAGACTTGACATAATATCTTGGCAGGCAATGACTCTCCACCACAAATGCAACAACTATTAGGGCTGGTAAGTTGTGATGTTTGTAAATGGGGAGCAATGATAATGAGTGGTGATATGATGACCTTAATCAACATTGCCTGGATGTTTGCTCTTAGATAGAGAATTGTCTTGACCTTTACAGGGCTTCCTCCATCTTGAGGTCCTTACAAGGCTGTAGATATTGACTCTCTTTTTCTTCTTTCTGTCTTCAATACTTAAGTAATCCCTATACCTTAAAAGCAATGGGTGGTCTGAATGGGCAGTGTTCACTGTAGAAACAGAGCAAAGCAGCAGAGTGAAATGAAAAACAGCATGACACAATGATCCCAGAGCAAGCATTGAGAAGGGTATAGGAAGAGCCAAAGTGAAATTCTGTAAACAGCACAGTGATCCTAGAGCAACACTGAGAAGGAGAAAGCAAAAGCCCAGGTGAATGCCATAAATAGCACAGTGATCCCAGAGCAACACTGAGAAGGAGATAAGAAAAGCTCAGGTGAATGCCAAAAAAAAGGGAAAACATACCTGCAAACAATGACCACATAAGCATCCAGCATGCATGAGTATAAAGCTCCACCATGTGTTGCCCAAAAAATGCCATAAAACCATTTAAAACATTTTGCCATTAGTGATGATATCAGTGCCTGAGCATGCTCAGATCGCCATCTTGGAAAGGGCTAGCCAGGAAACAGGTCACATGGGCCACATCACTTCCTGCCTTTAATGGTTAGAATATACTCGCACTGCTGCAGCCATCTTGGAAATTACAAACGCCCACAAAAAAGAGAAAAGAGGTGAAAAGCAAAGGGAAAAACACTGTCACCTACGTCAAAGCTTATTTAAACTTTTCTTTGACAGGCCTGTACCGCCAGAATGGGGCTCCAACCATAAGAGCTCATGTAGAGGCTGTACAAGAAGGATTTCCACCCAGGAGAGGCTGTACTAAGCCCCCCAGACCACCAAAATGGGGCTACAACCATATAGCTCATTAAGAGACTGTACAGGAAGGACTTCTACCCAGGAGAGGCAAAACCTGGCTTGGGCAACAAAAGGTAAGGGACTCCAGTCCTGATCAGGTGAGGAAAAAAAGGAGAAAGCTGCAAGCCGGGTCTGTCTTTGATTTATAATGAACCAGTCCTATCAGGTTGTGGGGGCAGGACCACAACCCATTGTATGCTGCCATGATGCACCAGAAAATAGGGATTTCATCCGTTCAAAAAAACGAATGTTCACGAAAGCCGATGAAAACTGATATAAATGGATGATCATCCATTTATATCCATTTTTCCATAGGAATGCATTGGTGTCTGTTTTTAATCTGTCAACGGATAGATGAAAAACAGACGAACGGTCCGCATGTGTAAAAGAGGCCATAATATGTTCTACAAAGGGCAATAATTGACAAGATTGGCACCACATGAATTTAAATGGACTTCCCTGAGAAGTTCCCAAACGTGTAAACTGAATGCAGTCAGATTTACCTACAGTGAGGGAAAAAAGTATTTGATCCCCTGCTGATTTTGTACGTTTGCCCACTGACAAAGAAATAATCAGTCTATAATTTTAATGGTAGGTTTATTTTAACAGTGAGAGACAGAATAACAACAAAAATATCCAGAAAAATGCATTGAAGATGAAAGTAATTCCAACATTTTTACTTGTCATTGGAAGAAGAAAAGAGCTAGTTCCAGTGACAACTATATAAGAGAGGATTTCCCTCACTTTAGCGAGATTTTCTATTACTTTCTGTGGGAAATACAGCACAGGACCTGACAGGTTTTTATCCATTCCCTACAATATCTTTTTACTTATACTTTATTGACTCTATACTTTAACCCTTACTAAAATACATTACTGATTAATTCGATACTAAGCCAATTTTCTTGAATCTAATTTCTCAGATTCAAATTACTTACTAGCTAGATACGATCAGTTTAACTCTATAATACACCGAAGTTTAATTGCCAATGGTGGCTGTTTCTAGAAGATTAGCTTTATGCAAAACAACCCCTTTAAATCAAGTTTTTATTTTCTAAAACTAATATTTTTGGTATGCATTTAGTGAGCCTAAAAAACACACAGACATAAACAGATGCTATATTAGCTTGTTTAAAGCGGGCAATAATTATGCAGTATTGTTATCTGAATTGTTATGCCCGATATTGCTTTGCAATGTGCGTGTTCATCAAATTAATTATACTAATAGTTCTCCTAACGCACTCAGTAGCATTTTACAAGCACTCCCAGGCTTGATATGCATTATAAGCGATGTAAATTTTCTCCTATATTTTGGTAATAAAAAACATTGTTGCATTTGCCTTAATGATGGTGAGGGAGGAAAATGACTGCTATGATATAGTGTGTACAGTATTTGCTGTTTGGCATTGTTCTTTCTATAACAGTGAATAATTTTTGCTAAATATCAGCTAAAGTATGTGTTGTTTTGTGCAGCCTAGGAAGGTTATAGTGAAGTTGACAGTCAATTACATGGGCCAAAAAAAACATAATGAGCAAAGGCAAATTTAACATTAAACCAACCAAATGTGAACTGCAGGGCATCTGATAAGGCAATACAGCCAGCCCTCCATTACTGGGCCTGAGCACCATTAGTTCAAAAGGGGTTCCTGGGCACCTGCTGAGCAAGAGGTCTGGCTGTACTCTCTTTTTTTGCAGATGCTTATCCTCTTCTGCCTCCCCCTGCAACACTGTCTACGTCTCCTCTTCTTTCCCCCTCTGGATGCAGTGGTTCTAGCACATGCACCCCTTCCAGCTGCTGTCTGGGCCCCCATGTGCCCCTTCCCCCACAGTGCTGCTAGCTTCCCTCCTCTTCTCTCCCGCCGGTAGTTGCTGCAGGCACCCAGGGGGATGTTTCACGATGGAGAGCAGGGGAGGAGACCAGTAAATATGTCATTTAATGGCCCCTTTCTTTTCTGAATGAACACATAATTACATAGTTAGTCAGGTTGAAAAAAGACACAAGTCCATCCGGTTCAGCCAAAAAAAAAAAAAAAAACAGTATTGAAAACCCAACCATACAATCCCATATACACAATCCTATACCATTCCAGAGGAAGGCAAAAATAAACCCCAGCAAAGCATGATCCAATTTGCTACAGCAGGGGAAAAAATTCCTTCCTGATCCCCCAAGAGGCAATCGGATATTCCCTGGATCAACTTTACCTAAAAAAAAAAAATGTTAGTACCCATTTATATTATGTACAGTACACCTAGGAAAGAATCCAAAGCCTTTTTAAAGCAATTTAGTGAGCTGGCAGCTCTTACGGTGAAGAAACCTTTCCGTATTTGGAGACGCAATCTGTTTTCCTCTACATGGAAAGAGTGCCCCCTTGTCCTCTGTGTTGACCCTAAAGTGAACAACTCAACACCAAGTTCACTATATGGACTCCTTATGTATTCATACATGTTGATCATATCCCCCCTTAATTTCCTCTTCTCAAGAGAGAATAAATTCAGTTCCTCTAATCTTTTCTCATAGCTGAGCTCCTCCATGCCTCTTATCAGTTTGGTTGCCATTCTCTGCACTTTCTCCAGTTCCCCGATATCCTTTTTAAGAACTGGTGCCCAAAACTGAATTGCATATTCCAGGTGAGGTATTACTAATGATTTGTACAGGGGCAAAATTATATCTCTCTCTCTCTGGAGTCCATGCCTCTGTTAATACAAGAAAGGACTTTGCTTGCTTTGGAAACAGCAGCTTGGCATTGCATGCTATTATTAACCTCATAATCTACCAGAACACCCAGATCCTTCCCTGCTATGGATTCCCCCAGTTCTACTCCACCTAGTATGTATGATGCATGCATATTCTTAGCCCCCAAGTGCACAAATTTACATTTATCAACATTAAACCTCATTTGCCACATAGTTGCGAAATGAAACAGTGCATTGAGGTCAGCCTGTAAGTCGGAGACATCCTGTAAATAAGTTATTCCACTGCAAAGCTTGGTGTCATCTGCAAAGACTGAAATGGTACTTTTAATCCCAGACCCTATATCATTTATAAAGATATTAAAAAGTAAGGGTCCCAACACTGAACCTTGGGGTACACCACTGATAACTTTAGACCATTCAGAGTAAGAATCATTAACCACTACTCTCTGAATTCTATCTTTTAGCCAATTTTCTATCCAATTACAAACCGATCTTTCCAAGCCAGTAGACTTTACCCTGCACATTAGCCGTGTGTGGGGAACTGTGTCAAACGCTTTTGCAAAATCCATGTATACTACGTCCACAGCCACCCCTCTGTCCAAGGTTTTACTTACCTCCTCAAAAAAAGAAATCAGGTTTGTTTGACAACTTCTGTCTTTCATGAAGCCATGCTGTCTGTTGCTTAAAATATTTTTTTCCAGCAAGAACTCATCTATGTGGTATTTTATTAAAGTCTTCAATATCTTCCCGACTATAGAAGTTAAACTGACAGGTCTATAGTTACTTGGCAAAGACTTTGATCCCTTTTTAAATATAGGCACCACATTGGCCCTACGCCAATCAAGTGGTACTATTCCAGTCCTTAACGAGTCCCTAAAAATTAGAAACAAAGGCTTAGAAATTACAGCTCTGAATTCTTTTAGGATGCGTGGGTGGATGCCATCTGGTCCAGGCACTTTATCCATACTTATTCTGTCTAAATGTTTCTGGACCATATCACTTTTGAGCCATTGTGGATCATTTGGGGCTGTGTCAATACCGTCCTCATTATGGTCATGAGCTCCCCCATGCTCCTTTGTATATACAGAGCTGAAGAAAGTATTTAATAAATTTGCCTTTTCTTTGTCCCCAGTCACCCACTCCTGATTATTTTGTAAAGGGCCTACATGCTCAGACCTAACCTTTTTACTGTTAATATATTTGAAGAATTTTTTGGGGTTTGTCCTACTATCTTTTGCAATCGTTCATTTTGAATTTTTGCGTCCCTGATTTCCTTTTTACATATTCTGTTATATTCTTTGTAACAATTAAACAATGATACTGTTCCCTCATTTTTATATCTTTTAAAAGCTCTTTTCTTTTTATCTATAGGTTTTTAATTTTTGCTGTGAGCCACATAGGTTTTATTTTTAACCTTTTAAACTTATTACCCATGGGAATATACTTTGCAGTGAGTTTGCATAAAGTCTTTTTGAAAAAGTCCAATTTCTGTTCTGTGCTCATCGATGCCAATATTCCCTCCCAGTCTAAATCCTGGAGAGCAACCCTCATTCTTGCAAAATTTGCTCTCTTAAAAGTAAGTGTTTTTTTATTTCCTGTATGCGTTTTTTGCTTACAGCTAACAATAAATGAAATCATGTTATGGTCACTGCTACCCAGATGTTCTTTTATATGAACATTGTTAATAAGCTCTGCATGGTTTGAGATTACCAGATCCAACAGAGCATAATTTCTAGTGGGGGCCTCAATAAACTGCACCATAAAATTGTCTTGTAATAGGTTTATAAATGTTTGCCCTTTAACTGTTCCAGCAGTGCAATTACTCCAGTCAATGTCTGGGTAGTTAAAATCCCCCATTATTAACACTTTCCCAGCCCTTGCAGCCCTTTCTATCCGTGCCAGGAGCTGAGTCTCCACATCCTCATTAATACTGGGAGGTCTATTACAAACTCAAATGATAATCTTTGTTTTACGCACACCCATGCACATTTCAACCCATACTGATTCAGATTCAGCACACACTCCATCAACTAGGTCATCTTTCACACTCACTTTGAGATCACTTCTCGCATAGAGACAAACACCACCACCCCTCCGTTTTACCCTGTCTTTTCGAAAGAGAGCATAGCCAGGAATATTAATAGCCCAGTCATGTGAAGAATGAAGCCAAGATTCAGCAATACCAATTAAGTCATAGCTCTCCTCGTGCACCAGAGCTTCCAACTCACCTATTTTGCTTGGCAGACTTCTGGCATTGGTGAACAAACACTTTAAATAATTGTCTTATTTTGAACACTTATTTTGCATGTTTTTAATTTTGGTACAAATAGTACAATTTAACATGGGAACCTTCTTATCCTCTGCCATAACTCTCCCCCCATCTTTCCCCATTCCACCCACCAATAGGGGCTGACCCCTGTCTGACCTGTCTGCCCCATTATAATCTAATTCACCCTCCCCCTCTATCCTAATTTAAAAACTCCTCCAGCCTTCCCATAAACCTCTCCCCAAGCACTACAGACCCCCTTCCATTTAGGTGCAAACCATCTTTAGCATACAGGTTGCACCCCAATGAAAAGTGAGCCCAGTGCTCTAAAAACCCAAATCCCTCCTTCTTACACCATGTCTTTAGCCATGCATTCAGCTTTTTAATCTCCCCCTGCCTTTCCTGTGTTGCGCATGGCACAAGCAATATTTCAGAGAATATCACTTTGGAGGTCCACACAGTGAACACAGTGAGCGATCAGTACCAATCACTGTAGTGTCCATTTATCACTGAAGCCTAGTAAACTGTGTTTACTGTACTTCAGTTTGTGAATGAGCAGAAAGCCTCAGAGCGCTTCTTAATTATTCACTACAGTGCAGCTGGGGCTACAGAGAAAGGGACTGATAAATCTATGTCCTCCATCATTTTCAGGCAGGGGAAGGGAGCCCTGTCAGGTAGGCTGTATAGGGCCCCATGATTTCTAACAGCAGCCCTGGTGACCTGCAAAAACTAGTAAATCTAGCTGGAATTAGTGATACTGAGGAATGTGTGATACTGCACTTGGGCCTCTCATCTACGATGCCAGTATTGCTCCATCATACTTGGCATGGTGTACTTTCTATCATAGGGCTTCTATTTTCCCTAGATGAACCCTGGTATTTTAACACGGGGAACAAGATGACCCCTGCGGAATGAATGTACAAACATATTTCCTTTTAATGCTGTAAATACAATTGCAATTTTCTTCTACCATAGAGTTTAAAGACAGAGTGTAGCTAGGTGCTGAACTACAACAATATAGAGAAGGAGACATTGCCTTTTATTCTCCTCTCACCCTACTGAGATACTGATATTATGCTGCACCATTCTTCTCCGGCCAGCAGGGGAAAACCAAAGCCAAACAAGCTAATAGATTTCTATGCAGAGTGCTGAGAATCCTTGGAGTTGTAGTTTGTGATGACAGCCAGATTATGGGACAAATAGACTCTTTACACTACAGATTCCAAAACACACTGTGCAGTAGGAGTGGAGAGATGGTTTTTTTTTAATGTTTCCTGGGAAAGTTATTTTTCTTGGCACCGGAGGGAATAAGATGGAGAGCACCTCTGTCTGGATAATTGCCTGCCAGCAGGAAACCATAAAAGTGGAGATTTAAGCCTGAGATGAAGAGTGAGGACACCCGGTGGCAGCACAGTATTACCCACAGCAGAGCACCTGCACTGCTGCCACAGGGAGACAAGAGCATCCACTCACCCTCTGCTTCCAATCCCTGATTATTGGAGGCTTTTGGTGGGAGACCCAGGGAGCCCCCCTTCTACAGTGAGAGGTTACTGCAGCATCCCAGGGTGAGAGACATATTGCTGATACTGCTAGCAGGGACTAAGCCACCAAGAACATGACACAAAGTATACCCAATCCATATTGCAGCATACTGCACTTTATACCACACTTTTTCCAAACCTAGACTGCACCTGTACCAAAACGACATCGCATTACAACGAACAATTACCTCATCTGAACCACATCTACCTTGCACTTCTGTCAGTCTAGGATTAGCATCACCACCATAAATGTGCTTTGGCAGTATAGTTCTTGCACCCGGTAATCATTAAACTTTACTACTGCTCACTGTTGAACTTGAGGTGGCCTTGCCAAATGTCATCCTATGCCTAGTCCCTACTGTTAGTCATTGTTTATGCTAAATTATGTTATCACCATTGTTAATCTATTTTAAATATGCCTAGTTACCAACCATATCATTTTCCCTTTACTACCAGTTTGACGTCTGTTTTATTTGAAATAGCACTACTGTTGTGTACTAAGTATTCCTTTCAGTAATTTACTGGGATTTTGTATGTTTGTACACTAAAGTTGGTGTGTCAGAGGAGCTGAGGTTCTTGAGGAGGTTAAGGAAAAGAGCAGACGACCCATCCTATCCAGTGGCTCCTAAGGGGGTAGTGCTAAAAGAGCATAAATGGAGAGAAAGTAATTGGTAATCTCCCATCCACTGCACCCATTACCTAATTCCTTACTATCTGCTAGGAAGGCCGCAAAAATTGGTCACACGTTACAAGGTCAATTTTGGGTCCCTAGGCTCCTATCTCACCTTCGATATCTCAGAATCTTATTATATATTAGAATGGTAATACACTGATCAGTCATATAACATTATGACCACCCACCATACCCTATCGAGTTATAGACTCTGAAGGTATGCTGCAGAATCTGACACTAAAAACTCCAGCTAAGTCCTCAGTAGACTAAAGTAGTTAAACTTGTTTTACCAGCACATCCGACACATGTGAGATTAGAGAATTTGGAGGCCAAGTCAACACCTCAAATTCATTGTTGTGTTCCTTAAAACCACTGTTGAATTCATCAGACCAGGCCACCTCCTTCCATTGTTCCCATGATGCAAGTCTAATTTGTCTTTGCAGGGCTGTTGGATGGAGATGGAGACTGAGGGTTAAAGCGTCTGTGCCCCTGTGTGTCCATGGCTCCAGCTGTGTGACTCATTCCTTTTCAGCTGAGGATTTGCTGTTGCGGGGATAGTGGAGATATGCCGCCTCTATCTTTGCTGAAATGTCTGAGCAACAGAGGAATGAAATCTGTTAGTTTGCCAGGTCTTCCCTGCTCTTTCAGCTTTTGGGACATGCCTCTTGCCTTGCTGGTGCTGTGGTCTGAAAATAGCCTTTATAGGGTGGTCAGTACTCCCGTTGTGAGCTCCAGTGTGCAGTGTGAGAGTGGAGCTGTTCTCCTAAATGGCCATCATTCCTGGTTGACTGCCAAGAACCCCCCGTTCCAGTTCAGATGCTCATGTGCCCATTGTAGGCACTTTTGGCACAGGTCAGCATGAGCACCCCGACTGGTTTGCGGATATGCAGACCCATGTGCAACAAACTGCGATGCACTAACACTCTAACACTCTAGCATCCTTCTATTGGAACCAGCATAAAGGTTTTCAGCAGTTTAAGCTACAGTAGCTCTTCTATTGGATCAGACTACACAGACCAGCCGTCGCTCCCCATGTGCATCAATAAGCCATGGCTGCCCATGATCCTGTCTTTATTCCACTGATTTTCCTTCTTTGAACCAATTTTGGTAGGTCTGGACCACTGCAATCCTGGCACATACCACAAGAGCTGCTGTTTTGGACTTGCTCTGGCCCAGCCTTCTACCCGTTACAATTTGGCTCATGTCAAATTTGCTCAAATCTTACCCCTTTTTTCTGCTTTCAACACATGAACTTCAGGTACAACTTGTTCACTTGCTACCTAATTTATCCCTCCCACTCTCTAATGCCATTGTCACAAGATAATTAATGTTATTCATGTTACTTGTCAGTGGTCATAAGGCTGATATGGCTGATCGGCTTATATAGCACAACATTTTTAAGCAATGAGACAAATTCATGTAGCTATAGCAATGAATGGCCATGTAGGATTTTCCTAGGCAGTGACAAGGTGTCCTTCTGATTGCTAAAAGCACTTAAGACACAAAGATATGGTGAACCTTAGAGCTACCAAAGCAAGTACATTAATGCATGGGCAAAATCGTAGAAGAATTTGCAGGAACATGAACATGAACTAACCTCATCACCTATCATTCTAACTGAGAGATCTGCTAGTCTACTATTATTTCTGATATTAGTTTCATTTTAGGCAAAGGATAGACGAAGGACATGTATTATGTTGCTCATATAGCAATAAAAGCTCATGATAAATGATCAGCATGAAAATCCATGTCCCTCAAATCATTCTGATTGCAGTTGAAGCTCAGAGACATCTTCATGTGTCCATTGTCTGGAAAAAACCCTGGGGCCAATTTAAAAAATAGAGCTGAAGTTGGATATGTACCAATGTATTCCACTTTTGCATGGGTTTTAGAACCCAAATAAAAAAAATGATTGGGTACTGGGATACAAGAAGAGAAATATTACCAAAATGTCAGCAAAACCAACCAAATACAAACACACATGCAGTAAAATATTTGTTTTCATAAAGTACTGTAATAGATGTGAAATGGGTGACTTCTTACATATGGTTTGGTGGTGTAAAAGGATTTGCCCCTTCTGGTTATAGGTGACGGCCTTTATTGCAGAGGCCTACAAACTCCCAAATGTATGTTGTCCTAAGTTGTGCTTGTTAGGAACTTTTGAAGATCTGGAGGTGTCCGCCACTACTAAGCACTTCCTTAGACTGTTGTTTTATTATGCTCGTAGCACCATTGTGCTTAATTGGACCCATATTGCTACATATTGGGGTTTGGAAGAAGGTTATTAATCAAACCTTACCTATGTATACAATGACATACGAAGCAAAAGGGTGCTCTAAAAAGTTCTATAAGCTTTGGGGTCCATGGCTTGATACTCAGGATACTAATGACTCTTTGCTGACATTGACATCTGCTCCCAGGTAGAATAGTGTTAATTAATTTAATCTATTCATTTGATAGTGAGATGAGCCCCTATTCCAGGATATAGGTATTTTTCTATTACCCACTGCTCCAGACACTGATTCATATTTTTTCTACTTGCTATAGGTGAAGATACCATGTATATCAGGCATGTCCAACCTGCGGCCTGGGGGCCGCATGCGGCCCAGAACCACAGGCAATGCGGCCCACTGACCCCTGACAATTTTTTTTAGTTTTTTGCTGGGGAGGAAGGAAGTCGGGTTGGGGGGCACAGCCACAGCGGCTTCCAACTAACTGTAGGCAGAGGCTGCCTTGGAAGCAGTGCTTTAAGTGGCCCAAAAGAGGTGCTGGTACTCTATTATAGCCTATAAATTTTGTCCCCCCCACCCCACATCAGGGTCCCCATAGAGCAACCCCCCACTGGCCTGGGCTGGGACTCCGGAGCAGGGGGACTCACTGGTGGTGACTAGTCTGGCTCTGGAGTGGGAAATATTCTTGGGGGGGGGATTGAGGGCACAGATGTCCAAAATGAGCGTACTGGTACGCTAAGGCGCATGGAGAGGTGGTGGTATGCTCAAGAGCCATATTTGGAAGTGGCGGTACTGAGTACCAGTGCATACCGGCCCACTTAAAGCGCTGCTTGGAAGGGATCATCCTCTAGTTGTGTTAAATTAGTGCTGGGGGGACGTCAGCGCGGAAAGGGTGCGGCGGTGTTATACTACTTATATACCTTAACTATAGTATATATTTTATATGCGGCCCGAGAAAATTTCTCTACACCCAATGTGGCCCAGAGAAGCCAAAAGGTTGGACACCCATGATGTATATTATGCCTAATTGTTAGGGTAATGCAAATATTTTGTTGGTTTTATGTTTTAGGTTTTTCTCTCTTATTACCTACTTATTTGAACAGGTAAATAAGGTGCTTTCAGACAATATCTTGCTAAAATGTCCTCTTTATTTTCTCAATTATCATTTTGCATTTTATGGCTGATGTAGGGGATTTTACCCACCCTGCAATGAGTATACTGCTCTCTTTCTCATGTATTAGCAATATGAAATATATATTTTTTTTTTCAATAATTTTTATTGAAAATTTGCAATAAAAATACAAAAAACAAATGCGGAGTAGAACTTAGGGCACATGCCCCGAAGGGAATACAAGATAGTACTGTATTACAATTTTAGTTCTCTCCAAATAGATATGAACAATGCTTTAACATAAGAGCATATTAATATAGCGACTAAATAGGTCAAACAAGTCAAACAAAGCAACATAGAAAGTAAGAAGAAGAAAGGGGGTGGGGGGGTAGTTTGGCTGGTCGAAATCTGTCATAGGTATGTGCCATGTTGTGAATATCAGCCATATGATATTTTAATTGCATTCCCCTATGCCTGTATCTGATTGTTTGTTTTTGTTTTTTTTTCTTTAATAAAAATCAGTTAAAAAAAAAAAAAATCTTATCACGCTTTGCAAATGTATTAAAGGAAAAGTATAGTCAAAACTCATTGCAGTTTGCTTTGCACTCCTGTGACCCGTTCTGAGCAAACAGTGGGCTGAAGCCCGCTGTCGGCTGGCGTCACAGAGCCTGTTCAGGTTTGGCAAGGTTCGCAACCATATGGTCGGGATTTATCCACATGCATGGACCGCCACCCGTCTCAGCCTCTCAGCAAGCCCCTGAGCCACCTGTTCCACCCCCCTCAACAGCTCAGCACCCCAGTAAGCATTGGGGGGGCGGGCAGAGAAGAGAGCTGGTGACTGACAGTCACCAGCTCTCTGCTCGCAGAGCTGTGAGAACCGAGCGACTGGCAGTGTTTGATCGCTCGGTTCTCATTGATAGAGCCGGCAGGGGACAGATGCGGCATCAGACCAATGCTGCATCCAACTAGGTAAGTATGATTAAAAACAAAACCATACTTCTCTTTTAATTCATTTAAATTTGGTTTGTTTATAAAACTGTTTTTTTTAAGCAGCTCAGAAATATTTGTAACAAATACGATGTGGCCCCCATACTGAAAAGTTTGGAGACCCTTGACCTATAGCACTCAGTAGCACAGCTGTTGATGTTTTCTATCCTGCACTAGAAAAATGGCGACAAAATGTTCCCAGGGAAAAGTGGTTAAATGACATTGCATGTACTGTTCCCTATGGGAAAAGTACCAGATGGTATATCAGACCGTAGTTTCATTGTGAAGTATTTATATAGCCAGGTGTGTTATCATTTGAGGCCACTTCGATATTTAACAAATTAAAAAATCTTCAATAAACCCTACAGCTAATTAGAAAAAAAACATTCTAATTACATTGTCTCAACATTTAGGACTCAATACAGAGGTTTTTGTTGCATACATTTGTAAACACATGTGACGTCACACTGCCCATTAAGACACCTTTGGAAAGTACGGTTCCTAACTATAGAACATTTGAGATGTCAGCTTCAGACAAATATACTGTATAGTGATGAATACATCAGGAGCAGGCTTAAAGTGTTACTAACCCCACAACAGTAAAATCCGTCTGTATATGCAGTAAAGCATGCTTGTTATACTCATTGTGGAACCTAAGGGGTTAATCATCCACATTGTGTAAAAAAGCTGTTTGATCCTGCTTTCTCTGATCCCCCCCCCCCCTTCTTCAACAGTCCCCAATCGATCTCCTGATAGAACAGAGCATTCTGCACATGCTTAGTTTGGTGTGCATTGCTAGAGAGTTATTTTTTCTATCGCCATAACATAAGTATGAGATGTTCTGTAGTCTAGGTAGAAGAAGTCAGGAAGAGCTGACAACAATGCTTGAGGTTTCTGGGTTATATGCCACCTATAGGTGAATGGACACTGGCAAAAAAGACAGGAAGTCCTCCTCTATATAACCCCTCACATACAGGAAGAACCTCAGTTTTTTGCCAGTGTCTTAGAGGTGATGGTCATGGTTGGAGAAGCTCTCCATATTTTTTAAAGAAGAAGAAAAAAGATTATGCTACAATCCCAGTTAGTTTCTCTGGATCCAAGGGGATTGGCAATCAGATCCATCCTAAAGTGGAAGACTAAAAGGATGGTACTTGAGCCTCGGTAAAGGGAATGAGGTATTGCCTGTAATACGATCCTCTTTGGAGCTGGACCCTGGGATCCGGACTCTTGGTAAGACTAATTCCAAAAGCTTTCCGGCAGGGTGCCCTAGAGATCCAAGGGAGTGGCCCCAAAAATTAGGGGGACCCGGTCCTTGAAGGTTGACAAGTGACAGAACCCGCTGTGATGGGTGAAGATTGGATTCTAGTTATAGGCGTGAATGGTAAGTTCACTTTATTTATGATGCACTGTTACCTTCTAATTTAACAGATACCGAGTGTCATGTTCTATGTCTCCACTAGAGGCAATATGTGTATTCAGCTGTGACCTGCGTACCTTGGAAGGTTGATTGCCTTTTCTGCTCTCAACCCCCCTGATGCTTGGTGGGCAGTTGGACTTTGTACATCCCGCCTGCCCATCCGCTTACCCTCTGTGGCTCAGGTTCAGGGAGCACCTTTGGTGGCATTCCCTGCAGTGGGAGATCAAGCACGTGCAAGTTCAGCCTATTTATATGCACGAGCGTGTCTGTGATGCCTTGGCGTGCAGGTGGCATGCGGACATGTATGTAGCATGCTGTACATGCGCAGAAAGGGGTGGAGATGGCGCGGCATTTGAGGAGTGTTCCTGGTGGCATGAGCCTCTGTCAGAAGCTGAATAGGACAGAGAGCAACTCCAACTGGGTGCGTGAGTCACTGTGGGTGGATGTTACAGGCACTGACAGGTTCTGTTACTTTGAGATAACTGTGCTGTGTGTGATAAGCTGTTACAGCTTGGCACAAGCTTTGAGTACACTAAAGAGTACCTCAAGTTTTCTGGAGCAGTGTCCTCCCAGAAAAAGGAGTGTGTGGGGGGGGGGGGGCACAGCAGGAAGGGGCACAAGTGTGCCGCCTTTAGGACTGAAAGATCCTAGCCGTGCATCCTCTGTGTTAACTTCCCCTGAGAGGCCATGGGCTTACTGGCCAATCTGAGCCATTACGGTTGTTAGGCATAGTAGCCACATCTACTGCTTCAGTCTCAGCCTACGTCACTAAGTACAATTTAGCATCAGCTTTAGCCTGCCTTGAGGGAGAAATTGCTGGCATGATTGCTTCAGTGTCACAAGGAGGGAGGAAACAAGATAGATACCCCTCACCTGAGCCACCCCCTGTTGAGTTCAGGATTGGGCAGAGGATGTGGAAGAAATAGCTGTATATGGCTTGGAAGAAGGCCAAACAGAGGATTCCACAGTCTGATGGCAGTTTTTTCGTATTTAGTGTCCCCCTCTCCTCAAGTGCATTGCTTTGGGATGTCCCAGATAGTAATTATTATGGGTGCTCTGTGTACCGTGATGTACAATAAAGAAAATTGGATTTTTCCTACAGCTTACCTGGAAAATCATTTTTTTTAGTATACCGCGGGACACAGAGATCCCTCCCCTCTTGTCTGGGATGTATATTGCTTGCTACAAAACAGAGGTACTTCCTCTATGGGTGGGGATATATGGGGGAACTTCCTGCCTGATTGGTTGCCAGTGACCATTCACCTATAGGTGGCGTATAACCCAGATAGTAATTATTATGGCTGCTCTGTGTCCCGTGATGTACTCCAAGAAAAGGATTTTACAGGTAAGCTGTAGGAAAAATCCAATTTTTCCCTTCATGCATAGAATGCAATAAGGTAAAAAACCTTTGTGCCTTTACAACCCTTTTAAGGAGTTGAGAATCTTCACTCAATAAATTGTGTTCACTTCAATTATCCAATCATGGTAAAAGCAAATTCATATTTACTGTTTACATATTTCATTCAGCACATGACTTGAGTATTCAGAGTGAACAGGAATTGGTTATTGAGGATCCATTGAAGAAAAAAAGGGGCCACAGGATCAACATGGCCCAGATCTGCAGTTCGTTTAGTTAGACACACCAAACATTAAAGGCTTCATTGACAGGCTGTGTGTACTGAATGATAAGGATAGAAGTTGGTGTAGGGGTTATACAAAAGATGACAACCACCCCAATGTATAAGTAGCCTTTGCAGTAAGCTGCTATTGTGCTCTGCTGGGTATCCAATGTGTGTCTGTGCCTTTAAGGAGGAGTGGGATCCCTCCAGGCAAACCCGCCCTTAATTTATCCACTGCAATATGTGCTCCAACTTGGAGACTCTCCAAAATAGAGCTAGGACTGCAGTATATGGAGGAACCTTGACGTGGGCACTGCGGCTTCCACATATATTTGCAAATGAGTACAACGAAACCCTCTGTTTTTAACATGTATTGTTAGACAGGGTCATTTTAGTTTGCTTGCAGGCTAGCTGGTATATGTGCTGAGAAATTATTGTTTGTTTGTAAAGTTCATCTATAGGAGGCCTAACATTTTAAATGAAGGCAGCATATTCCTAGGTGATCAAGACGTCACTAATTCCTAACCACTTCTGGACAGGAAGGTTTTACCTCCTTAATGACCAGGCAATTTTTTGCGATACAGCACTGTGTTACTTTAACTGGCAATTGCGCCATTGTGTGATGCTGTACCCAAAAAAAATGATGTCCTTTTCCCACAAATAGAGCTTTTTTTTGGTGGTATTTGATCACCTCTGCAATTTTTATTTTTTGCGCTATAAACAAAAAAAGAGCGACAATTCTGGAAAAAAAAACATTTATTTTCTGCTATAAAACATTCCCAAAAAAATGTAAAAACCAAATTTTTTCATCATTTTAGGCCAATATGTATGCTGCTCTATATTTTTGGTAAAAAAAATCCCAATAAGTGTATATTGATTGGTTTGCGCAAAAGTTATCGCATCTACAAGCTAGGGGAAAGATTTATGTTAGTTTTATTTATTTATTTATTTATTACTAGTAATGGCAGCGATCAGCGATTTTTAGCAGGACAGCGACATGCTTGGACAGATCAGACACCTAACTGACATTTTTGACACTTTTGGGGGGACCAGTGACATTACTACAGTAATCAGTGCCAAAAATATGCACTGTTACTGTACTAATGACACTGACAGGAAAGGGGTTAACACCAGGGGAGGGGCGTGGCTTGGCGCGCAGCGAGGATGGCTGCCTGAAGAGAGAGCTCCGGACCCACACGGCTCTTAACACACTCTGCGGCCGCTTAAACAACCTGATCCACTCAAATATGGGCAGATTATCCAAGCCTATTTCCCAGAGCAAACAAATAAAGTCCGCTAAGGCGGTAAACGGCAAGATCATAGCCGATATTTTCAAGACACAAGCTCCGGCCCGGAAGAACACCTCAGGCCTCAAGATGGCGCGGAGACAGGCGCGGGAGGAGGACGAGGAGTACGATGCGGAATCCATTGCAGCATCGGAAGACACAGTAAGTGACTCCCCACTAATCGATAGACAGCTTACCTATAATGACATGACCGCTATAGCGGCGGACATTAAGGGGTCATTTGCTGCAGCCATCACCGATTTGAAAACTGATATAGCCAGACTGTATGAACAAATGGCGGGGGTGGAGAGGTCGGGCAAATGCAGGGATAAGGCGATAAAAAGATTAGAGGAAGTAACTAACACACATTCCAACCACCTCATCTCTATAAACAGACACCTCGAGGATTTGGACAATCGTGGGAGAAGGAACAATATTAGGATCAGGGGTCTGCCTGAATCTGTGGAGGGGGGAGACATCAGGCATGCTCTGACATCAATTTTCAACAACCTATTGGAAAGACCAGCGGAATCCCCAATAGAACTGGAAAGAGCACACAGAGCATTAAGACCGAAGGCCCCTGATCCTTCTCCTCCCAGAGATGTGATATGCTGTTTACTGAGCCACACGCTTAAGGAGGAAATTCTCCACAAGGCAAGACAGAACGAACAAATTTTATTCAATGAGGTACAGATACAACTCTTCCAAGATCTATCCCCAATCACTTTAAAAAATAGAAGAGCTGTCAGACCCATTCTGGATGTTCTCAGGGAGAAAAACATCCCTTACAGGTGGAAATACCCATTTGCTGTCCAAGCCACATATCGTGGTAAGCAGTACCTACTACGCACGCCAGAGGACTTGCCTGCCTTCTGCACTAACCTACAAATCGACCTGATCGCCTTACCAGATTGGTATGCCGAATTCCTATTACCGCCATCCCCTGCTATGCATTCCAATGGCCCTGGAACTCCCAGTGACCACAGATCGCCTTTTGCCAAAAACAAAAAAGCAAAGAATAAGGGGAGTCATCTCCCCTTCTCCTCCCCGCCAAAAACACCCAGATCCAGAGACTACAACTGAGAGACATTGGATCACGTTATCCTAGACGGGACCTATGGTCTCGCTGGATGAAGGTTGCTTTCTTCTTTTACCCTAGAGCACTTGATCGATCTTACTTAGCTCAGGGCCTTTTCTTCCTCTGATATCCCGAAGACAATCTCTGACTTAAGCTTCTGCCATATCAAAAGGATATATGATCTCGTCATGGAAGCTTTATCTTATAGAAGGATCGCATACTTGCATGTTTGCCTTGTAGTTATGCTGGAATTACTTGCCTCTGATAATGACATTTTTATTTTCAGATGAGTTGTTAACTTTCTCCAGCAGATGGCGCACTTTCATAACATATTGTTCGGATTCCTCAGACAAATCTAGCCTCACACATCCAGCCGAGAACAAAGGGATTTGGACTGATGAGTTGAGCGACCCTGGAACCTCCAAAGTGGACAACCACCATTAATCTGGACTATAGAGGTACTTATGTATCTGCCCATCTCACGACACTTAGACACTGAGGTGCCTATGTTGTAATCTGCACCCACACAAGGACGCAATCCGGAATAGGTACCTTCTATTTGAGGTCTCTCGAAATGGCCCTATCATAAATGTTACAAGTTGATCTACAATCTTATTGTACTATGCAGGGTATACAAGCCATATCATTATGGTCTCATTCTTCATGTGCTAGTTGCCGACATTCAGTTTTTCTTGTTGGCCCGCTCTATGCTATTTTTGGCCGCAGAGTTCTTTTTCTTTTTTTTTTACTCATTATGCACTCGGTCATTGAGCCGATAGTGTGGGTTTGGACTAAATGTCCTATTGTTTGTTATCTACCTTGTTTTGTGGGACGCCTCCTTTTTGCGCTTCTCCCGCTGTCCCCAAAAGGCATTTTTGTCGGTTTTTTGTATTTTTTCACAGAAACCCCGTAATATCTAAATAACTTACGTACAATCTTGCCTGCTGATTAGTGAGCGTTTGGGCTTTTTTCCCCAACCGCCCACTTACTACGATATTTGTCTTTACTTCCTTCCTCTCTGTATTTCTTTTCTCTTACCTCTCTGTGTCCTTTCTTTCCCTTACCCCCCATCCCCATCCCATCACTCGAGATATAGTCATGGTTTTCTCACACCTGGGTAGACATCCCTTGATCATATCTCTCAACATTAATGGTCTTAATATCCCCGAAAAGAGGAAAAAAGTTCTTACCGAACTCAAAAAGAGCAAAGCACAAATAGTTTTCCTTCAGGAAACCCACTTTAAAAAAAATGCTGTCCCTAAAATGACAGATAAATACTTCACGGTAATATACGAGGCATCAAACCCCTTAGCCAAGACAAAGGGTGTAGCAATATTGATGAGCAAGGACGCTCCATTCGTGTTGGAAAAACAATATCTAGACCCGGAAGGCAGATTCATCTTCCTCTCGGGTACACTTTATGGGCGTCCTTGCACATTGGCAAACGTCTACTTCCCCAATAGAGCACACGTGTCTTTCTGCAACAATCTCATATCTGAACTTAAAAGCTTTGCCACGGGTTGTGTTATCCTGGGGGGGGACTTCAATGTCCCACTGGACCCTATACAGGATACCTCCTCTGGCAAGACTTGCATAGCGTTCAAATTGTTGAAAAGAATTAAAGATATGTTGAGATCTATGTGTCTAGTCGATACCTGGAGAACCTTGCATCCCACTGAGAAGGACTACACACATTACTCGGCTCCACACGATAGGTATGCAAGGATCGATCATATATTTATCACTCAAAGAGACTTACCAGATTTGATGGGGGCTGAGATTGGAATCATCTCAATATCTGACCATGCTCCGATATCAATCTCCATCTCATCTAACTCGAACTGTAAGCCTGTGTTCAATTGGAGATTGAATCCATCTCTCTTAATTGACCAAGGGATTAAGGCAGACATTCACGCCACCCTGTCAAACTACTTCCGTGAAAACACTTCTCCTGAGACCTCCCCGATTACACTTTGGGAGGCTCATAAGAGTGTGATCAGAGGGGAATTTATCAAGTTCGGAGCCAGAAAAAAGAGAGAAAATGACAAACATATCTCTGATTTAGTGTCTAACATTGCCCGCTTGGAATCTCAGCACAAGCTTTCATTAGCCAAGACCCTGCACAAAGACTTGATCAGACTCAGAAACGAACTAGCAGATATTTTAAATAAAAAGACCAAAAGATCCTTATATCTAAACAAGGCGATCTACTATGAACATGGAAACAAGAGTAGCAAGTACTTAGCTAGAGCGCTTAAAGACTTACAGACAGCCTCACACATACCATGCATCAGAGACAAAAACAATAGCAAATTCTATGACTCCAAGAACATTGCGGATTCATTCCGCCAGTTCTACGAAAAACTTTACAATCTACCCCCCCACGCTCGACCCCCCGACTTGGTTGGACCTAGGGACCAACTAATCCGACGATACATTAGAGACAGTGGATTACCTATTCTGGAACATTCAGACATATCTGAGCTAGAAAAAGACATTACCCCAGCCGAAGTCCAATCAGCCATTAAAGACCTCAAAAATGGGAAGAGTCCAGGTCCGGATGGGCTAACGTCCCAGTATTATAAAACATTCGACACAACGTTAGTGACCCCCCTTACTGACGCACTAAACATCCTCTCTAAGCAAACCAAACCATCCGCAGATTTCCTCACCGCACATATAACAGTCATCCCAAAAAAGGACAAAGACCCAACGGATTGCGCCAACTTCAGACCCATCTCACTTTTAAATATTGACGTAAAGCTTTTAGCGAAAATTCTAGCCAACAGATTAAGACCCCTACTACACCTTATCATCGGACCTGAACAGGTAGGCTTTATGCCTGGCCGCGAGGCTAGAGACAATATTATAAAATCCCTCAATCTGATCCATGAAACTCGTAGAGGTGGACTGGAAGGCCTTATTTTATCCACAGATGCCGAAAAAGCCTTTGACAGGGTGGCCTGGGACTACCTGTTGGCCACTTGTAAGCACATAGGTTTGGGCAATAACATGATGAATTGGATCGGATCTCTATACACTGACCCAATTGCAAAGGTCAAAGTTAATAACATCCTTTCATCTCCCATACACCTGCACAATGGGACGAGACAGGGATGTCCTCTTTCTCCGATCCTCTTTATCTTAGCCCTAGAACCCCTGATCAGACATGTAAATGCCGAACCGGCGATTCATGGTTTCCAAATTAGAGGTAGAGATTATAAGGTATCAGCTTATGCGGATGACCTACTATTCTACATTACCCAACCCCATATTTCTATACCTAATTTGAACCTCAAATTTCGAGATTTTCGCTATTTGTCCAATTTCAAGGTTAACCACTCAAAATCAGAAGCTATGGATATTTCTCTGTCCGATAAATTAAAAAAAATGACTCAAAGTAATTGTCCTTATAAGTGGGAACCCAGATCCCTTAAATACTTAGGTATTAAGCTCACCCCCCATATTGAGTCCCTCTATGGTGCGAATTTTGAACCACTTTTGAGGAAAATTAAGGGAGATCTACACAACTGGAATTCTAAAAATTTTTCCTGGTTCGGAAGAGCCGCAATATTAAAAATGGTTATACTACCCAGGTTGCTTTACCTGTTTCATGCGCTCCCCATTAAAATTCCCGCTGCTTTCTTTAAGAACCTCGCTCATACCCAGAGACAGTTTATATGGGCACATAAAAAGCCCAGAATTAAATTACAAAGACTGCACATACCTAAACCCAGCGGAGGCCTAGGTTTACCTGACTTTATGAAATATTACCATGCCACTCATATTACCAGGGTAGTAGACTGGCATTGCCATGCTCACCAAAAAGACTGGGTGGATTTAGAAAGGAAGTGCTCGAAATTTCCAACCCAAAACCTGATCTGGTCGGACCCCTCTAATTACCCTGTCGAGGTCAAGCATCACCCACTAATATTTAACACGCTATCAATCTTCAATGGATTAGCTAACAGACACCAACTAGCCACGAGTCCAGGCCCCATGACGCCAATTATTGGCAACCCAGATTTCCCACCTGGCGCAGACTTTAATTATAAAAATTCAGAGGCCCCCATATCAGATTCCATTTTACGGGTTAAAGATTGCTTTCAAGGAAATAAGGTACTATCTTTTGAGGAGTTTAATAGAAGTAGACCTGTGGACAACAAAATTTCTTTTTGGAAATACCTCCAAATCCATGACTTCATACGAAACCACAAAAATAGACTTGCTCTAACAAAACCTCTTACGGCTTTCGAAAAACTTTGTGGGGACCAGTCACCTTGTTACAAAACCACTTCACAAGCATACAAATGGATTATGTGCAATCTGACACAGACTCCAGACAAATATAAAATAATGTGGGAAAAAGAGTTAAATTGCTCAATTTCAGACAAAAAATGGGAAAAAGCGTGCGTTTTTACGCACAAATGCTCACTGAGCACGAAAATTCAAGAAACATCCTTTAAAATCTTGGCACAGTGGTATATCACCCCGGTGAAGCTACAAACCTGGTCCCCGCATCGTTCCGATCGCTGCTGGAGATGCCTGAAACAAAAAGGCACGTTTGCACATCTTTGGTGGTCATGTGATTTGATTAAACCCTTCTGGAACAGGATCATAGATCTTATTAAACATATAACTGGCACTTCTATAGTCCTTGATGCTGCCTGTTGCCTACTCCATGTAAACAGCCTCTCATATAAACAATATAAACACTCCTTGGTTAGGCATCTACTAAATGCTGCCAAAGCGGTAATACCCATTCAATGGAACACACAAAACACCCCTTCTGCCAAAGATTGGGCTGATAAGGTAAAACTTATACATGATATGGAAGAGACCGTTGCTATTAGAAAAGAATCAGATGCTGCCTTTCATGAAATGTGGAGACCTTGGGTGATTTTTACACTGTCTGCTGATTTCCGCACAATGATTCCACACTAATCGGATCTAACACTTGACCTTACTGTAGTTTGATCCACTGTCACTTTGCTTATTGATCATATAAGCTAAAGATTGCAATTTTGCTATGACTTTACAAGATTACTTTGATTAGAACCCCCGACCCTCTTACCTGCTCTTATCACCTCCTCACTCTCACCCATCTTACTCCTTCTCTCTTCAATCCTTACCTCTTCTTCTCTCTTTCTTCCTTCCTTCTGGCCTTCTAGGCCTCCTGGTGTAGTGGTCCTTACCAATCTACACCATTACTGGTCACGTTGGTTGCCTACTTGTTGTCTGTACTAGACTTGTCAGTGTACAACGCTAATATTACATATTCCTCAATTATTATGTACTGAAACGTCTAAATATTTTTTGCTGATATGCTACCATACTGTTTACATCATTAATTGTTACTGTTGACTAATTTTCTCAATAAAGCTTTTATTGGAAAAAAAAAAAAAAAACACCAGGGGCAATCAAGGGGTTAAATGTGCCCCTAGGGTGGTGCTTTCTAATTGTGTGGGGGATAGGCTTGCTGGATGAACACAGAGACCTGAGTTCCTAAATAAGAGGAACACAGGATCCCTGTGCTCATTACTGACAGAACAGAGGTCTGCCGTGTTTACATCGGCAGACCGCCGTTCTGACTCCACGGGGAGCGATCGCGGGGGCCCGGCAGACATCGCGGCCACTGGACCTGCTGATTGGCTCCCTCTGTGGCCAATTGGCGCGTGTGCGCGCCCCCACTAGCTGTCCCACGAAAGTACGTACAGGTACGTAGTTTGAGCCGACCTGCCGCAGTATAAGTACCACGGCTGGTCGACAATTGGTTAAGGAGAAATTAAAACGCATTGAAAATGTAAACTCTTATTGTACAATGCTTTTTTTTTTTTTTTTGGTATAATCATAAAATTCAAATATTCTAAAGTGAAGATGCTTCCAGGCATAATATAGGTCTAAATGGTCATTTAAATTCAAAGCCTAGCCGATATGAGAACTAAATAAATAATTAATCAGGTTTGTATGGGAGTAGCAACGGTGGATAATTGCCATGATGAGAAGACTGAGAGCATAATATGTGAATTAATTTCAATTTAAGTTTCCAAAAGGATGTGCATAGACCATGTACTTTAATGCTTTTGGTTCATCAGCAGACAGCATCAAAATCCTAATGTCCTCCAATACAAAAGTATTGAGCAATCAGTGAAAGTAAAATCTAATTAAAGTGTAGATCCACATGCCTTCAAGGGGTTTTTATAAACCAACTAAAATGAACTTACAGGTTATAGAACTAAAGTAAGTTAATTAAAACAGCATAAGAAAACCTTTCAGTTGTAATATTGCACTATATTATATTATAGATTCAATGGTTCCATATTGTGTATATATATATATATATATAAAAAAAAAGAAAAAAATCAAGGCTCACTGAATACCTCTACAATTAGATATCAACTACAGTCCATCATAGCCGAAAAAAAATCATGATTTATTTTATTTTCTACTGCACTTACATGCCTGACCTTTCCAATAATACAGTCCCTGTTTTTAAGAGGTCTATTTCACTGGCAGGCACACCAAGGATTTCACACAAAGGAAGCAATACTTGCTTCTCTTGCTGTTTTTAAAACTGGGAGAAAGAAGGAGCAGGGCTAGGAGCCAATCAAATTGCTGCATGCTAATTTTTTTCTTTCCTTTTTTATAAGTGATCACATACCCTCTGTTCTCAAGTGCATGTAGCACTACTCCCATGGGAGCTGCTGGTGACGGGTTTCCCTGGGTTACTATTAGCAACAGTAGACCATTCTGACATGTTTCCAAGTATTTTTATCTCAGACAAGGACCAGTCCAGTTTCTTTGTTTTTTATGTTTTATTAGGAACTTGGATATGAGAAGGGATGAGTGGGATACTCCAATTAAACTGAACTATGAACAATAGGCAGGGCCGATATAGAAAATGCTGATTGACACCGGTCAACGCTGACTGACACTGGTTAACACTGTTTGAGCTAGTCACAGCTAGGCCACTTACTTTACTTTTCCTTTGACTGTGAAAGAGTCCTTTTAGCTTCCTAAGGCGCTCCTTTCCTGAGGTAGCTGTCCTTTATAGTAGACTGCACTGCTGAGAAACTTCAGGGCCCTTCCTGGTGCCCCCTTTTATCCTCTAATCTTCAGGGCTTAAAGCGGAGTTCCACCCAAAAATGAAAGTTCGTTCCATCTTCTTGGTCCGGGTCACCTGAAAAACAAATGAATAATCGCAATTTTTTTTATTTTACTTACCTTGTTTAGAAGATAATATACTTACCTTACTTTCTCTTCCTCCCCTCGACGGCCACGGCGATTCGTCACTTCCTGGCTTGCAATGATTCCTGGGAGCTGAAAGTCATCGCTCCCAGGAATCAATGCGCCTGTACCGGCCCCGACGTCAGTTCCGGTGCAGGCGCCATCATACCTTGCTAAACAGTTTCTGGGCATGCCCAGAAGCTGTGCAGGGATGACGCTGCAGACCCGGAAGTGACGGCGGGGCCGGCGCAGTGCATCGCGGGACCGAAGAGGACGGAAGAGGACGCAGAAGAGGATCGCGCTGGCTTCAAGCTGCCCACACCTGAGATGGCAGCGCTGGAGAAGACATTTTCAAGGTAAGTATTTCTTCTTGCAGGTAAGTGCAACCTGGGACAGCTCAGAGGCTATCCATTGTGGAATGCACTAACCCTGACTGTCCCGGGGGTATTTTTATGTATTTTTTTGTTTTTAGGTGGAACCCCGCTTTAACAACTTGACACCCCCTTTACTGAGACACTCTGGGTTAGCTGACATCTGGATACCCTTGACCTCTCTAGAGTGGTCCCCTCTCTCTTAGGCAGACCCCTGGGCAGATGCTTGAGTACTCACAATACTGTTTTTCCAGGAGTATTCTGCCCAGCAGCTCCACTTGGTCAGCACACTGGATCCTTCTGCAACACAGCTCAACCCCTGGTCCCTAGGCTGACTGCCTGAACCACCTTCCTCAGCAACAGGAGGAGAGACAGCCGTCACCCTCCTCCTGGGACCTGGCTTCCCGCCCAAATACACCCTGTCACGTGCCCCCTCCAGATTTATTCCAAACCCCAGGATGCATTGCAATAATGCCCAACCATTAGGACAGTTATAAACCCTGGTGTGCTACTGGCTAGGTTTCTGCCACTGTCCAACAAGGTCCCTCATTGGATACAATGGGGAGACTCCCTAGACTCAACAGGTCACACCTGGAAGCATGTGACAGGCTAACTAACAGATCAGACCCTCCTGATAAGCAGAACAGGGTCACATATATGCTTTGCCTAGCACCTACCTAGGAGTGTGCTACATGCATAAGGAGCTAGGGGTGGAGAAACAGCAGTACCCTGATCTTCCTAGTAAATGGCGTTGCGGGGGGGGGCAGCATGTCAGATTATTAGATTAGCTCTCAGCAAAGCCAGAAAACTGACCACTCTGTGCTCTCCTGCTTAGTGTGGTCAGGGTCCATTGGAAAGCAGAGGTACTGCAAGGCACATCAGGGATTTCCCACAAAGGAAGCAATACTTGCTTTTCTTGCTATCTCCTATATGGCAGCACTCAAACTGGCAGAATAAAGGGGCAGGGCTAGGAGCCAATTAAATGTGCAGCATGCAAATGTGTTTATCAGGATCATGCTGTTAGTAGGAGATAGAGTGAGCAGGGGGGGGGGGGGGGTGACCTTAAAAGTCCTTTATAAACTCTTTCGCTGTCAGGTCAACAGAATGGGATGGAGAGAAGACACCACTCTATTGCGAATCTGCGTGGTATCATCCACCCTCCTGTACTGTGTAAATTTCAGGACTGGATAGACAATAAAAATCCTTTGTCTTTCCCTTATATGTATGTCACTTGTGTATTTAGTTGTTTGCCTGGGGTTTATCTTTAATTTCTTTCTAAACATCATGCATAAAAAGTTTCTTTAGATTTACTATTAGGATCTGACAAGGCACAGCCAGTACACTGACTTCAATAGCATCAAACTTGCCTACTTCACATGGCAATAATTGCAACACCCCAGAAATAACAAGGAGCTTTACTTTAGCCAGGTACTTTGAATGATAACATCATCAAACGTGTTTAAAAACAAAGCGAAGAAAAAAAAAAAAGGTAAAGTAAAAAAAAAAAAACCCAAGGTCTGAGTTACAATAGCATTATTTGTACTGCGCGGTGAAAAAAGACATACACAACCTGAGCACGCAGTCTGTCAAAGGGATTGCGGAACACGCACTTGCTACTAAAATTTATGCAAAAAGCAGAAAGCTAGTCTCAGGATGAGAAGCTTGGCAGCACAGATAAATTAAACAAGGTCTCTGGTGCAGCTTGGCAGTACAGGCAGATTGAATATACTTTAATTAGGAAATTTGTCCTTACGATTTAGGAAGACAGTCAAAATCCATTATATAGCTGAATGTATAGTGTGGGTTTGATTCACTGTCTTGTTTATTTCGGTATTGCTGTATTCATACAATGGAGGCAAGGCGCAAGGACATTGATGCGAAAATTGCCAGTTTAAAAAGTGAATACGCCTTAGGTGCCAACTTTCATGAGTCAGATGTTTAGTTTGCAAACAAAAACATTTACAAAGCCGTCCAACCAGCAGTTTTTAGACTGGCCAACATTGGCAGAAATCACATTGAAAATGATGGACAATGAATGATCTCTGCATACTCAAATTTTATCTTGTATCAAGTGGCTAAGCATTAAAGGGACCATGGGGATCCGTTCACTCAGTTTCCAGAGTTGAGACGCGTTTGCGATGTCATTATTTCTTAATGGCACCCCAAACGCAGTGAAATTTTGCCACGATTGTCAAGCTACATAATGCGCTTCAATCGCAGCAAAAATTACAATGCCAAAGGGTCCTGGCTCTGTGCCAAGGTTGGGTACATAAGCTTCTTTGGAGCATTTTTGGGACCATTCAAATGAATGGTGCCATTTCAAAAACGCTCCACTAAAAAACACAAAAAAGCTAAAAAAAAATTTGCGCTGCAACAGCTGTCACTACGCTATGCTCAGATGTAAATGGAAAGGACGATTCATGGTGATCCTAAAGCCTTGTACACACGGCAAGTTTTTTTTTTTTCAATTTAGCCTACTGAGCAACTCATGAGGAGGCCTCTGTACTAGTCTAACTATTCATTGTTAGTACAGTGATCTTCCCTCAGTACTATTGTGTTCTGATGTGGGACGGCTCCCTGCCAGAACACACCGGTCAGTGCTCACAGCCATTGGCTGAGAGTGCTAATCAGGTGCCGATCAGTTGCTGTTTTTCAAACATGCATGTTCAGCAGAAGCCAGTCGTGAGATTACGCTTCTGTCAAACAAGGACCTGTGGACATGGGCAGAACATGGACCTGTGCATATGGGAAGAAATCTACTGTACTGGCTGATTTGGGTCCGTGTGCATGGGGCTTCAGTCCCGGTTCACATATGTGCGATGACAGACATCGCATGTGATTCAGAGGGCACTGCTCTGCAAATCACATGCGATGTCTGTGCGATGCAAATTCATCCATACAGATGGTATGGCTGAATTTGCACCGCATTCTGACCAAAGTCGCACAGGACCCTTTTTTGGGTCCGCACCAGAAGTGGATCATATGGGTGTTCACACCTATGCAATCCAATTCATGTCCGAACTGACAGTTCGAACTGCGATATGCGAACTGATCTGGGGGTGTCGTTAACTTTGTATTGACACCCCCAGCGATTTGCATATGGCAGTGTGAACTGCCTTGAATGCGATGCGGGAACGCACTGGATTCGCAGAGTTCCCGCATCGCATATATGTGAACTGGCACTCACAATACATAAACTGGTCTGTGGCTCATTTTAAGTCAGAAATTCAGGCAAGCTGAGGTTGATTTACTAATGGCAAACACACTATTTACTTTTCAAGGGAGGTTGCACTCTGCAAAGGGATTCTCCCAACTGTTTAATGAATGAGATGTAGCTCTGCTGATGTCCATCACCCAATCACCTGCACGCAAAAATGCAGTCTTTTTCTATTTTCCTTGAGTAGTCTTTGCAAAGTGAATCTCTGGGGGAAATGCCCTTGCACAGAGCAATTTCCTCTTGCAAAGTGAACAGCCTACTTGCCTTTGGGTCCTTTCACACGGCCGCTCCGTGTGAAAGGTCCGCTGCGGGACTTTTTTTTTCCACGGAGCGGATGACATTTCTGTCATCCGCTCCGTGTGCCCGCATATCATCCCATCCGTTTGCGGATGATATGCGGACATAATGTAAGTATATGGCACTGCGGATGTCAGCGGATGACACTGCTGACATCCGATTTTCCTTCCTTTCCGTTTTTTACACGGAAGGAAAAATGGGGTTCTGTTCCATTCGTAAAAACGGAACAGAACTGAAAGGAGGAAAATCGGGTGTCGGCGGATGGTATTCCGCTGACACCCGCAGTGCCATTCACTTACATTATGTCCGCAAATCATCCGCAAACGGATGGGATGATTTGCGGACACACGGAGCGGCCGTGTGAAAGGACCTTTTAGTAAATTAATCTTGTAAAGTCAGAACCATTACAGGAAAGTCGAAACATACCCAAAAAAAACAAAACAAAAAATGAATACAGTCTGATTAGAAGCTTGGGCTCAAAGTGTATATCCACTGCTCCCAGTCCATCTGTGACTTACCAAGTTTAACTACCCCTAGGTGGAAAGTGTTTTAAATGTGCCCAGATTACAGCAAATCTTATCAGTTTTCAGGAGGCCGGGACTGGCTTTAAGGTTTAGAGTGGAGCTATACTCACCTCCACTCCAGTGCTATGGTGTCCAAAAGCTTCTTCACTGGCCACTGACATCTTTGGCTGGATTTCCTGTAGTACCAATCTTTAGCCATTTTGATTGGCCATGCTGGGATGAGGAAAAAGTAATGGGATGACATATGTGTGGGAGTTCATTCTTCTTAGCAGATGCCGAAGTTGTACACTGAGCTGTGTGTACAGTGTGGATAGGTAGGTAAGAAATGAAGAAGGGTCATAGTTAGAGTTGAGCGGACACCTGGATGTTTGGGTTCGACGGGTTTGGGACCCGAACTTGACCCGAACTTGACTCGAACTTGGCCCCGAACCAGAACCCCATTGAAGTCAATGGGTACCCAAACTTTTGAGCACTAAAATGGCTCTAAAAAAGTAATGGAAAGGGCTAGAGGGCTGAAAATGGCAGCAAAATGTTGTCAAGAGCATGGTAAGTGTTCTGCAAACAAATGTGGATAGGGAAATAACTTAAAATAACATAAAATGCATACAAATAAAAAATAATAATCTTGATGTAGGAGCACGAGTTCCATATGGAGTAGGAGGTTCAGGTGGCGGTGGATGTGGAGGTGTAGGTGGAATCGGTGGCGGTGGAGGAGGACAAGGTAGCCAACACTGGTTTTGGTTTAATTTTATTTTTTTTTTAAATTGGGGTGCACCCCGAAAGAGTGAGAAAGATCAAAAATACAACAATGGCTGGGTAAGGCCGGTATACATGTCTATTCTGCACAAGGTATGGACAAGTCCAGTGGGATCCATGCCTGGTTCATTTTAATGAACGTGAGCTTGTCCACATTTGCTGTGGACAGGTGGCTGCGCTTGTCTGTGATCACGCCCCCTGCCATGCTAAATACAAGTTCAGACAATACACTGGCTGCAGGGCAGGCCAGCACCTCCAAGGCGTAAAGGGCAAGCTCAGGCCATATGCCCAATTTGGAGACCCAGAAGTTGAAGGGGGCAGACCCGTCATTCAGTACTTCTAGGCGTGTGCACACATACTGCTCCACCATGTTGGTGAAATGCTGGTTGTTGCGGCATGTTGACAAAGCTTTTCCACATTTCGCCCATGCTAACCCTGCCTTCTGAGGTGCTTGCGGTGCCCCGGCTGCGTTGGCTACCTCTTCCTCCTTCTCTGCCTTCGCCTTGGGCTTCCACTGTGCCCCCGCTGTCAGGTGGGAATGCCACCGGCAGCGCGTCTACCAGCATGCGCTTGTACTCACGTGAGGGAGGGAATTAAGGACGGTACGTTGTCCTTGTAACGGGGATCCAGCAGAGTGGCCACCCAGTAATTAGCACAAGTTACTATGTGGGAAACTCGACGGTCGCTGCGTAGACACTGCAGCATGTAATCGCTCATGTGTGCCAGGCTGCCCAGAGGCAACAAAAAGCTGTCCTCTGTGGGAGGTGTATCGTCTGTGTCCTCTGTATCCCCCCAGCCACGCACCAGTGATGGCCATGAGCTGCTCTGGGTGCCACCCTACTGTGAACATGGTCCTCCATCTCCTCCTCCTCATCCTCCACCTCGGCATCCTCCAGAACTGTGCCCTTGCTGGACAATTGTGTACCTGGCGTTTGTTGGTGCAGGAACCCACCCTCGGAGCTTTGGAAATTATCCCTCTTCCTCCTCCTCCTCTTCCTGTGCCATATCCTCTTCCATCATCGCCCGAATGTTTTTTTCAAGGAGGCATAGAAGTGGAATAGTAACGCTGAGAACAGCATCATCGGCACTGGCCATGTTGGTGGAGTACTCAAAACAGCGCAACAAGGCACACAGGTCTCGCATGGTGGCCCAGTTATTGGTGGTGAAGTGGTGCTGTTCTGCAGAGCGACTCACATGTGTGTGCTGCAGCTGGAACTCCACTATCGTCTGCTGCTGCTCGCACACTCTGGCCAGCATGTGCAAGGTGGAGTTCCTGGTGAGCGGGAAGGCCGAAGTTACGCTGCAGCACTGACAGGCGTGCAGCAGCAGGGTGAGAACGCCGAAAGTGCGCACAGACGGCCCACACTTTCTGCAGCAGCTCTGACATATCGGGGTAATTTTTAAGGAACCTCTGCACCACCAAATTCAGCACATGCTCCAGGCAAGGGATTGCATCAAACCGGCTATGCCCAGAGCTGCTACGAGATTTCACCCATTATTGCACACCACCAGGCCAGGTTTGAGGCTCACTGGCACCAACCACTCATCGGTCTGTCGTTCAATGCCCCTCTACAACTCCTGTGTGGTGTGGGGTTTTTCCCCCAAACAGGCAAGTTTTAAAACTGCCTGCTGTCGTTTACCCCTGACTGTGCTGAAGTTGGTGGTGAATGTGTTACGCTGATGAGGAGGCGGTAGAGGATGAGGAAGCAGAGTAGGAGGAGTTAGCAACAGGAGGCAGACTGAAGCGCCCTGCAATCCTCGGTGGTGGAAGGACATGCGTCAAACTGCTATCCGCCTCAGGCCCAGCCGCCACTGCATTTACCCAGTGTGCTGTTAGGGAGATATAACATCCTTGACCTTGCTTACTGGTCCACGTATCCGTAGTTAGGTGGACCTTGCCACAGATGGCGTTGCGCAGTGCACACCTGATTTTGTCCCCCACTTGGTTGTGCAGGGAAAGGATGTCTTGCCTGGAAAAGTAGTGGCGGCTGGGCACGACGTACTGTGGGGCAGCCACCGCCATAAGGCTTTTAAAACTCTGCGTCTCCACCAGACGGAATGACAGCATTTCAAAGGCCAGGAATTTTGGAATGCTGGCATTCAGGGGCAGGGATCGCGGGTGGGTAGGGGGGTACTTCCTCTTCCGCTCCAGTGTTTGGGAGATAGAGAGCTGAACGCTTCCGTGGGACATTGTGGAGATGGTTGGTGACCCAGGTGGTGGTGTTGCTGGCTGACCCACTGTTTGCGGGGTGGCAGGTGCCACTGTTACTACAGAGGTGGATGAAGAGGCCGAGACTGCAGCAGAAGAGGAAGCAGGAGGAGCCAGAGGCCTTTCTTGGTTTTTGAGGTGTCTACTCCACTGCAGCTCGTGCTTTGCACTTACATGCCTGGTCATGCAGGTTGTGCTCAGGTTGAGAACGTTTATGCCTCGCTTCAGGCTCTGATTGAACAGTGTACAAACCACTCGTGTCCAGTCATCAGCACATTGTCGGAAGAACTGCCATGCTAGACAACTCCTTGGAGCTGGCTTTGGTGTGCTCAGTCCCTTGCTGCGTTGGGCAGTAGCATGGCGTACTGTCTAGGGGACGGCCGCTCTGCTTTTGCACCCTGCTCCCTCTTCTGCTGTGCTGGTGGCTCTGTGCGACTACTGCCTCTTCCTCCGAACTACACAGATCACCTGCATGATGTTGATTCCATGTGGGGTCGAGGACCTCATCATCCTCCACATCATCTTCCACCCAGTCTTCACCCCTGCCCTCCTTGTCGGTCTGCACAATTCCGAAACCTGCAGCAGTTGACACCTGTGTTTCGTCATCATCCGAGACGTGCTGCGATGGTCCTCCTATGTACTCATCTTCAAACATAAGTGGTTGGGCATTGGTGCACTCAATCTCTTCCACTTCTGGGGCAGGGCTAGGTGGATGGCCCTGGGAAACCATGCTAACAGAGTCATCAAAAAGCAGAAGAGACTGTTGCATGACTTGGGCCTCAGACTGCTTGGCTGATTTGCAAGGGGGTGAGGTGAAAGACTGATGGACATCGGCTGCAGGTGCCAACTCTGATCTTTCAGCAGTAGACTTGGTGGGAGACAATGTATGTAACAGTATGTTGTGTATTTTGCCCAAAAAGGGTGTTTTTTGACTAACACAGTAGGACAGCAGCTTGAATTCTACATGTACAGATGCAGCAAGCAAGGGTTATAAAATTGTGGATTTTAACCCAAAAAGGGTGTTTTTTAAAACCGAGAAAATTATAGCTATATATAGCTTTAAATGCGCACTGAATATGCTGGTGCAGTGAGCTTGCATAAAATCCCCCCCCCCCCCTGCCACCCACCTAACTAACAGATGGATAAAAGTATTTTTTTGTCCCTGGGATCAGGGCAGTGTAAAAAGATTGTGCACTGCACCCACACAACAAAATCTATGTAGATGAGTTGAAGTTCTGATTAAAGAATAATATTAATGATTCCGTCCTCCTTCTATATTCTCTCCCTCTCTCCCTCAAAGCAGCAGCGCCCTAGTACACAACAAAATCTATGTAGATTAATTAGAATGATCAAATATTCTGTCCTACTCCTATGCTTTCCTTCAAAGCAGCAGCCGCAGGCAGCCTTTCCCTACACTAGACAGAGGAAAGTGCGGCACTATGTGACTCCAGCTTACATAGAGGCTGGGTCACATGCTGCACTGGCCAATCACAGCCATGCCATTAGTAGGCATGGCTGTGATGGCTTCTAAGGGCACACCAGTTAAACGCTTGTGGATTGGCTGCCCTGCATCTTTTTTTACACGCCATTAAATTGCCGGGCACCAAACTCGATAACGAATATACATTACTATGTCAGTGTTTGGGTCCGGTACCCGAAAACCCTAAAGCCCGGTACGAACCCAAACTTTACAGTTTGGGTTCACTCAATCCTAGTCATAGTATGTCTCTTCTAAATAAAAAAAACTTGCCTCTTTGCATTTTTTTTTTTTAAATAAAGTTCAACATTAGGTATGGAGGAGGTTAAGGCCCCTTTGACATGGGCACCTACATTGGATGGACTCCTTTTGCTCAGCGGGGGATCGATTCGCTGATCCCCACTGAGTCGGAGGATGACAGGTCCGTCGCCGCTCACTGTGCAGATGGACAAAGTCCAGCTCTCCTCTATGGGGAGATCGGGTGAAAACAGACTGCCTGTCGATTTTTATCTGATCATATCTGATTCGCCAGATGGATGAAAATAGGATCAAATCCATCTGGATTTGGCGGACAGGATCCGATTGGATAGTGGCAGATGTCAGCGGACATATCACAGCTGACATCCGCAGCTCCATAGGGGTGAATGGAAGGTCCAATCAGGTCGGCCTGAAAAACTGACAGGCGGACCTGATCAAACAGTCCATGTGAAAGGGGCCTAAGGGCTAATTCACAGCAGCCGCTGCATTACAACATAGCAGCTGGTGTGTAGCATGGTCTTGAACACCAATATACTTTACACTGCTCAAAAAAATTAACGGAACACTTTGAAGACACATCAGATCTCAATGGGGAAAAATATGCTGGATATCTATACTGATATGGACTGGGTAATATGTTAGGAACGAAAGGATGCCACATCGTTTGATGGAAATTAAAAGGATCAACCTTTAGAGGGCTGAATTCAAAAACACCCCAAAAATCAAAGGGAAAAAATGATGCAGCAGGCTAGTCCTTTTTGCTGAAATTTCATTGCAGTACCTCAAAATGGTACTTAGTAGTTTGTATGGCCCCCAGGTGCTTGTATGCATGCCTGGCAACATCAGGGCATACTCTTTACTCTTAATGAGAGGACGGATGGTGTCCTGAGGTATTTCCTCCCAGATCTGGACCAGGGCATCACTGAGCTCCTGAACAGACTGAGGGGCAACCTGGTGGGTCAGATGGACCAAAACATGATGCCAAAGAGGTGTTCTATTGGATTTAGGTCAGACGTGTGTGAAGGCCATTCAATGGTATCAATTCCTCCAAGAACTGGCTGCATACTCTTTCCACATGAGGCCGGGCATTGTCGTGCACCAGGAGGAACTCATGGCCTACTGCACTAGGGTTGGGTCTGACAATGGGTCCAAGGATTTCATCCTGATACCTAATAGCAGTCAGGGTGCCATTGTCTAGCCTGTAGAGGTCTGTGTGTCCATCCATGGAAATACCTCCCTAGACCATCACTGACCCACCACCAAAAACCGGTCATGCTGAACGATGTTACAGGCAGCATAACATTCTACACGGCTTCTTCAGACCCTTTTTATGTCTGTCACATGTGCTCAGGGTGAACCTGCTCTCATCTGTGAAAAGCACAGGGCGCCAGTGGCTGACCTGCTAATTCTAGTGTTCAATGTCAAATGCCAATTGAGCTCCACGGTGCTGGGCGGGCAGTGAGCACAAGGCCATCTAGAGAATGTTGGGCCCTCGGGCCACCCTCATGAGGTCTGTTTCTGATTGTTTGGTCAGAGACATTGACACCAGTGGCCTGCTGGAGGTCATTTTGTAGGGCGCTGGCAGCGCTCATCCTGTTCCTCCTTGCACAAAGGAGCAGATACCGGTCCTGCTGATGGGTTAAGGACCTTCTAAGACCCAGTCTGGCTCTCCTAGAGTAACTGCCTGTCTCCTGGAATCTCCTCCATGCTCTTGAGACTGTACTGAGAGACACAGCAAACCTTCTGCCAATGGCATGTCTTTATGTGCCATCCTGGAAGAGTTGGACTGCCTGTGCAACCTCTATTGGGTCCAGGTATTGCCTTATGCTACCAGTAGTGACACTGACCCTAGCCAAATGCAAAACTGCTGAAATACAGTCAAAAAAGATGAGTAGGAAAAAAAATGTCAGTGGCCTTCAACTGAAAAAAACATTCCTGTTTTGGAGGTTGTCTCGTTGTTGCCCATCTAGTGCACCTGTTGTTAATTTAATGAACACTAAAGCAGCTGAAACTGATTAACAACCCCCTCTGCTACTTAACTAACCATATCAATAACCCAGGAGTGCTACAGTATACTCTGGTTAAAAAGAGTTCCTTTAATTTTTTTGAGCAGTGCAGAAAGAAATAGCAATAACTTTTCTTCAGTAGAGTATAGGCCGCCTAGGGCCCCTGTTATTTCTCTCTGTGTCCCTGTTGAAGATTTTCCCTCACCTCTGTCTGCTAAAACAAGGACAAGAAGGAAGGGTAAATTTCTATAACTGAACCCTTGATAGCAGTAATAACCCAACAGGTGTTCTAATCCTTCCATACTCTATTCAAAACTAAACATTTTTTTGGTGGACATCAGTGGCGGCTGGTGCGTGACCAGCATGCCCCCATTCAATGCATAGAGACCAGCATGCCTCCTTTTAATGAAGAGAGACAAGCGTGCCCCCTTTCAATGCAGAATGACCAGCGTGCCCCCTTTCAATGCAGAATGACCAGCATGCCCCCCTTTCAATGCAGAGAGACCAGCGTGCCCCCTTTCAATGCAGAATGACCAGCGCGCCCCCTTTCAATGCAGAGCAGTGCACCCCCAGCCCACCCATTGTGTGACAATAGCGAATAGAAATTTGCTATTGTCACACGGATCCTCCTCCTGGCCAATCAGGAAGCGGATCCGAGACCCACTTCCTGATTGACCGAAAGTCGAAACCCAAGCCATTGGCTGAGGAGGAAGCGGGAGGACTCGAGGAGACGCGGGGAACTGAGGAGAAGCTGCCGCTGCAGGTAAGTCTCTCTGCATTGAAGGGGGCATGCTGGTCACTCTGCATTGAAAGGGGGCACGGCACGCTGGTCACTCTGCATTGAATGGGGGTACGCTGGTCTCTCGGCATTGAAGGGGGCACGCTGGTCATTCTGCATTGAAAGGGGGCACGCTGTTATCTCTGCATTGAAAGGGGGCACACTGGTCTCTCGGGATTGAAAGGGGGCACGCTGGTCATTCTGCATTGAAAGGGGGGCAGGTGGTCATTCTGCATTGAAAGGGGGCACGCTGGTCTGTCTGCATTGAAAGGGGGCACGCTGGTCATTCTGCATTGAAAGGGGGTACGCTGGTCTCTCTGCATTGAAAGGGGGCACGCTGTTCTCTTTGCATTGAAAGGGGGCACGCTGGTCATTCTGCATTGAAAGGGGGCACGCTGGACACTCTGCATTGAAAGGAGGCAGGCTGGACACTCTGCATTGAAAGGGGGCAGGCTGGACACTCTGCATTGAAAGGGGGCACACTGGACACTCTGCATTGAAAGGGGGCACGCTGGACACTCTGCATTGAAAGGGGGCACGCTGGTCTCTCTGCATTGAAAGGGGGCATGCTGGACACTCTGCATTGAAAGGGGGCACGCTGGTCTCTCTGCATTGAAAGGGGGCACGCTGGTCACCCTGCATTGAAAGGGGGCACACTATACCTTAATTACTGAATACCTCTTTCACACTTTTGTGGCCTTTAAAGTCACGCAATTTTTTTACAGTGTTTTTTTGCCGCAAAGCAATGCCTATTACATTTTCTGTTTGCGACCCCCCCCCCCCAAAAAAAAATTTTTTTCGAGCACCAGCCGCCACTGGTGGACATACACTTTAAGTTTTAAAAACTAGGTATAAAATGAATGCGAATCCAGCCAAAATATATCTTTGGTTTCATTGAAGTGGGGAATGACTACCACCTTTTTTTAAGTTTGCTGCATAGGTGTGCACAGCCAAAGCTTAAACACATAGGCGTGTGTGTGCATGATGGTGTCAGTAGAGCAGTAAAGAGCATGCACGGGAGTGACGTCACCTCAGCTCCGGCCACTCACAGCGCCAGAGCTGCCGAACCAGGTAGAGATGCAGAGGGAACATGACAGCTCCCTCAGCGGTGATCGGTTGACCGTGTCGGGGCTTCGTTTTAAGGTAAGTATTTCATAATGAGCTAGTATGCAATGCATACTAGCTCATTATGCCTTCCTCCTGCAGGGTTTTTTTTTTTTTGGTTAGTATACAACCGCTTTAAGCATTGGTAAGCTGCAAAATATTACAGCTTTAAACTCTTTCCACTCTATCCGAAAACAACAAAAAAATTCCCTGGAGTTAGGCAATAAAATGATAATTGAAAGAGTTAGAACAGTCACACATTTAGAAGCAATTTATTTGTTTTTATTTGAACATTTTTAAACAATTTAGGGGTGTATTTAAAAAATAAAATGTATAGCAATGCGCCTAGTGAAAATGAAATGCACATTCATTCTGTGTGTATTGGGCAAAAAAACTAGTTGAATATTTATTATTGATTAAAAATGCCTATGAAGCTTAGCACCATCTAGTGGCCAAATTAAGTATTTTTCTTATAAAATCAATGAAAAACATTCACCAACACAGGAAATAGCCTAATAACATTCGTTTTTGGCCCCTTCACACTGAACAAACATACAATTTCACTCTGAGAATTGCTAAGCTATTTTTTTATAAATACACCCCACATTTTCCTGAAAACACTCGCCAGAATTGCATTCAAATAGTCAGAAGAAACATTCTTCCAGTTTAAATGTATTGAGATTATTCTAGAAGTTTTTCAAACAGTTTGCAAAGAACTTGAAAAGTGAGATTGGAGCACAGTGTCTATGCAGAAGCTGGTGATTTATAGCCCTCTATTTGGTTCTTAGCATGTAATATTAGTCTTTTATTCTGCAAAGCTGACAAATCATGTCTGGATCACTTAAATATCCTTTCAGAATTTAGCACCAGATGCAAGGACCATGGGTACTCACCCATACAAATTGACAAAGATAAATGATCTCTAATGGGCTTCAACAAAATGCTTGTTGTTGTGCAATTAATAACAGAACCGTTGTGCCATGAAAAACGACTTCTTTGCATAAACACACATATCTAGTGCTGTTAAGGTGATATATTCCAGGTGACATACACAAGGACTAATGGCTCTTTCTTTCCTATAGATGTGTCTCATGGTTGATTGATTCACTAATCTTTGTTTAAGCTTGTCTCCTAAGTGTTTGACTCCTGTTCTTTATTACAGTAGCTGTGATAGGTAGGTGAAGGTTTAAGTTGATGTCTAAATACCAGTTAATGTAATATAGCGTGATTTCAGTAATGAAATGGATATGAGTATAGAATTTATTTGCTAAAGTTCAAATCCAGCCTTTCCTTCAGTTTTGGACATTTGTACAGGTTCCTTTCCTGTACTGAAATTGTTTACTTTTTCACTGCACACTGTGAGCTTCTCACAATGTACATTAGAACCTGTAGTAAGTCAAACAGGGCCCACCCCAGCCATACTTTCCCTGGTCCACCTCTTTCATTTATTGGATTTCAGATCTTTCAATCATGGAGTCTCAGCACTACCTAGGGCGATCTGCATGCAAGCCCGCGATGTTGGCATCCCAGGCCGATCCGTCCATTGGCTTCGATTGCAGGCGCCAGCATTGCAAGTAAGAGAAAATGGTAGTGAAGTCATGAAGCTTCCAACCCAGTTTCCTACTGCGCATTCGCGAGTCGCGTGACGCTTTCTGAATGTACTCGTCATCTTCTAGGACACACACACAGGTCCCAAAAAGTACCAAAAAGAAAAAATGGTGTTTAAATTCAACTGGAACCTACAGGCGTGGGCGTTGTTCTGGAGTACTTGAACCTGGCTGCTGACTTTTGGCCGAGGCTTCAATAGACCTAGTTTTAGGGCTGGCACATTGTCACACTGATGAGAGCTTTGTGGTTGCGCTACTGGAGGGTGGATGAAGATTCCACACAAGCCCTTTGTAACATTCCCCATAATAGGAGGTGGTTGTTTGGCAAAATGCTGGATGAAGTGAGTGACTGACAGAAGAAATGCCGAGATTGTGGCCACAGTCTAACAAAAAGAAACAGCCATCTTTTTGCTCAAGTCGGTCAATCTGCAGAAGGGTTCAGGAAGCAAAATCTTATAAGGCAGGCTGAAACTTATCAGATCACAGTGAAGGGAGCTTGAACTTCCTTTACATGGAATCAAATCCAGAGCAGGCTGCTAGACATCTGGAAAGTATTTTGAAAGTGGGCCCAACCAGTGTCTTCCAGTGGGAGCCAGGATAGCCTCCTTTTTGGAGTGTTTGGGCGGCAAACATCAAAGATAGCTAGCTGGGAGTACAATCAACAAATCATTTCATTCATGATCAACAAATCTCAAGAAGAAAGAAATACTGAGACTCCTAATAGCCTGGCTATTGAGTTGGCCAGACTAGAGGTGCAGGGATCAGGGCCGGTTTTAGACAAAGTGTGGCCCTGGGCAAACCTAAAAGTGGGGCCCTAAATTTTTTTATATTCTACCAAAAATATAGGCGCATTTAATCAATTTAGCCAAATAAAACATACAACTACATGAAAATATGCTTTAATAAAATAAGAAATCAAGTGAGCTTTGCACCTTCACAAATCAGATCACCCCAATTCCTGCACCTTCACACCTCAGACCACCCCAAACCTGCACCTTCACACCTCAGACCACCCCAATTCCTGCACCTTCACACCTCAGATCAGCCCCTGGTAGGCTGGCACTGGCAGCAACAATTTTATTCAAATCAGGATTTCTTCTGCAAATAGGCTGGCATCAGAGTCAGACAATTACCAAAACCAATGTCATCATGACACATGATCAAAAAATGAGGAAAAATAAGGATTTATTCTGCAAATAGCCTGGCAGTGACATCATCAGATCAGACAAGGCACTGGCAGGCATTGTACTAGACTAGTACTATGCCTGGCTGCCAGTGCCAGGCCAGCCTATTTGCAAAAGAAATCCTGATTTGAATTAAATTGTTGCTGCCAGTGCCAGTATATTTGCAAAAGAAATCCTGATTTCTTTGAATAAAATTGTTGCTGCCAGTGCCAGCCCAGCCTATCTGCAAAATAAATCCCTAAGTAAAAGTCACTCCTCTCTCCAGTCCTCCACTTACCTTGGGTGTGCTGTGCGGTGTGGCTGCAGAGTGTTCCCGCTGGACATAGTACACGAGATGGTCAGAGACTGCAAACATGGTACAGGAGATGGTCAGAGACTGAGGACATGATACAGGAGATGGTCAGAGACTGAGGACATGATACAGGAGATGGTCAGAGACTGAGGACATGATACAGGAGATGGTCAGAGACTACAGACATGATACAGGAGATGGTCAGAGACTACAGACATGATACAGGAGATGGTCAGAGACTACAGACATGATACAGGAGATGGTCAGAGAGTGCAGACGTGATACAAGAGATGGTCAGAGAGTGCAGACGTGATACAAAAGATGGTCAGAGACTGCAGACGTGATACAAGAGCTGGTCAGACTGCAGACATGATACAGGAGATGGTCAGAGACTGCAGACGTGATACAGGAGATGGTCAGACTGCAGACGTGATACAAGAGCTGGTCAGAGACTGCAGATGTGATACAAGAGCTGGTCAGAGACTGCAGACGTGATACAAGAGCTGGTCAGAGACTGCAGACGTGATACAAGAGCTGGTCAGAGACTGCTGACGTGATACAAGAGCTGGTCAGAGACTGCTGACATGATACAAGAGATGGTCAGAGACTGCAGACATGATACAAGAGATGGTCAGAGACTGCAGATGTGATACAAGAGATGGTCAGAGACTGCAGACGTGATACAAGAGATGGTCAGAGACTGCAGACATGATACAAGAGATGGTCAGAGACTGCAGACATGATACAAGAGATGGTCAGAGACTGCAGATGTGATACAAGAGATGGTCAGAGACTGCAGATGTGATACAAGAGATGGTCAGAGACTGCTGACATGATACAAGAGATGGTCAGAGACTGCAGACATGATACAAGAGATGGTCAGAGACTGCAGATGTGATACAAGAGATGGTCCAGAGACTGCAGATGTGATACAAGAGATGGTCAGAGACTGCAGACGTGATACAAGAGATGGTCAGAGACTGCAGACGTGATACAAGAGCTGGTCAGACTGCAGACATGATACAAGAGCTGGTCAGACTGCAGACGTGATACAGGAGATGGTCAGATACTGCAGACGTGATACAGGAGATGGTCAGAGACTGCAGACGTGATACAAGAGCTGGTCAGAGACTGCAGATTTGATACAAGAGCTGGTCAGAGACTGCAGACGTGATACAAGAGATGGTCAGAGACTGCAGACGTGATACAAGAGATGGTCAGAGACTGCTGACGTGATACAAGAGCTGGTCAGAGACTGCAGACATGATACAAGAGATGGTCAGAGACTGCAGATGTGATACAAGAGATGGTCAGAGACTGCAGATGTGATACAAGAGATGGTCAGAGACTGCAGACGTGATACAAGAGATGGTCAGAGACTGCAGACGTGATACAAGAGATGGTCAGAGACTGCAGACGTGATACAAGAGATGGTCAGAGACTGCAGACATGATACAGGAGATGGTCAGAGACTGCAGACATGATACAAGAGATGGTCAGAGACTTCAGACGTGATACAAGAGATGGTCAGAGACTGCAGACATAGTACAGGAGATGGTCCAGAGACTGCGGACGTGATACAAGAGAAGGTCAGAGACTGCAGACGTGATACAAGAGATGGTCAGAGACTGCAGACATGATACAAGAGCTGGTCAGACTGCAGACATGATACAAGAGCTGGTCAGACTGCAGACGTGATACAGGAGATGGTCAGAGACTGCAGACGTGATACAAGAGATGGTCAGAGACTGCAGACGTGATACAAGAGATGGTCAGAGACTGCTGACGTGATACAAGAGCTGGTCAGAGACTGCAGACATGATACAAGAGATGGTCAGAGACTGCAGACGTGATACAAGAGATGGTCAGAGACTGCAGATGTGATACAAGAGATGGTCAGAGATTGCAGATATGATACAAGAGATGGTCAGAGACTGCAGACGTGATACAAGAGATGGTCAGAGACTGCAGACATGATACAAGAGCTGGTCGGACTGCAGACATGATACAAGAGCTGGTCAGACTGCAGACGTGATACAGGAGATGGTCAGAGACTGCAGACGTGATACAAGAGATGGTCAGAGACTGCAGACGTGATACAAGAGATGGTCAGAGACTGCAGACTTGATACAAGAGATGGTCAGAGACTGCTGACGTGATACAAGAGCTGGTCAGAGACTGCAGACATGATACAAGAGATGGTCAGAGACTGCAGACGTGATACAAGAGATGGTCAGAGACTGCAGATATGATACAAGAGATGGTCAGAGACTGCAGATATGATACAAGAGATGGTCAGAGACTGCAGACGTGATACAAGAGATGGTCAGAGACTGCAGACATAGTACAGGAGATGGTCCAGAGACTGCGGACATGATACAAGAGAAGGTCAGAGACTGCAGACATGATAGAAGATAGGACACTAGGGGGGCCGGAGAGCACAGGGAAAGCAGATAGCACTGGAGGAGCTGAAGGGCAAGGGGGGGGGGAACTGGAGAGAATTAAGGAGGGGTGGTTTGGAAAGCATTGCAGGGGGGTTGGAAGGCGCAGGGTGTGGATAGCACTGGGGGGGGGGGGTGGCGGGCAGGGAAAACCAGGGGGATGGAGAGCATGGGGGGGGACTGGAGAGCACTGGAAATCACTTAGGGGGGAGCCAGGGAGCACAGGGGGGTGGAGAGCACTGGGGGAGCCAGAGAGCATAGAGGGAGATGAAAAGCACTGTGGGGACTTGAAGAGTACGGGGGGGGCTAAAGAGTACAGGGGGTTTAAGAGCACTGGAGGAGGGGGCTAAGATCACTGGGGGGGCAGTAAAAGAAGTTGAATAGGAGGGGGATGGGACAGCTCAGCTGCATATAGAGAAATTGATATTTCTCCTGCAGCCGCAGAATGCCTGCAGAAGGGAGGAGAAGAATCCATCCATCCATCCAGCGGCATAAGGAAACATCAAATCCTCTATATGCAGCCGAGCCGCCCCACCCCCCTCCTATTCAGCACACACATCTTCTATTACAGTGCTGGGACAGAGCTGGAAGCCATGTGAAGTGTATGTACACCATGGGAATAGGAAATCACACACACACGTCTACTAGAAGCAGACAGAGAGTGTGTAGACCTGTGTACCATAATGGGGGAAGTGAGTGAGGACTACATTTCCCAGGATTCCCTGCTCTCCCTTCTCCCACTTCCTTCATCATCTGTGAGGAGAGTTTGTTCGCACACAGTACAGCTTGTTATTACAAACATTACATTACATGGTAAGTAGAACACAACTCACACAGCTCCCTTCCTTAATGTCCTTTGTATCAAACTCCATGTTGTCTTTGCTAATACAGTGCTTTGTGTTCACATTAAAAGAAAACAAGGTGCTGTTATGGAAGACTCGTATGCTGGGGCTCGTTCACACCATGTTCACTCTGTAGCATCCCAGTCACTTACCTTCTCTACCCGCCGCCGCCGCCCCCCCCCGCGAGCAGCCCGGAGTCGGGCTGAAGGAGCTCCCATCAGCAGCGGCCATGGGAATGAACACAAACACACTGACTACTTGACTTCCGGACCGGCTCCGCGGCCAATCAGCCTTCTGCTCAGGGGGCCGGTGTAGCTGGCAAGTACACCGGCCGGCGGCCGCCCGCACTAAGGGAACGTCTTCTAGTGTCTGTGATGACTCTGAGCGCCGCGGCCCACCGGGACTCTGCCCGATGGCCAGTCCGGCCCTGGCTGACAGTGACAAGGGGCCCGGGGCCCCTGGACATTCGGGGCCCTGGGCAGTTGCCCAGTTTGCCCCCCCTAACGCCGGCCCTGGCAGGGATTCTCATCCGAGGTGATTCAGACCTTGGTGAAGACCACAAGACCATGAACGCTAAATATAAGAGGATATGAAGAAAGTTTATTCTGTTTGCTGAGCAAAGTTTTCTCTTTTCTGTCCCCAACTCTATCTAATATCCTATCTATCTAATATACTGGACATTTTTACAACCAGCACTTGAGGTTTACATGGCATACAACTCAATTAAAGTATAGGTCTCTGCCTTTATCCTCCTTTTTCAAGCTGTAGATGGGTGGAAGAGCCATTGAACAAATGCTTCATGCAGACCGTAATGCATATACGACCACCAAGTAGATCCTTGTTCCCTTCATGGGATTTAGGCTTAGCTCTGAATGCACTAGTATAGGCATCCTTTGCTTCAATACTTCATTTTTATTGTGATTCCCAGTGGTAAAACTAGTTCCTCTGACTGCAGTTGCTTCAGACAGAAGGATGTTGGAGATTGCAGCACTTTCCAGCAAAGATCCCTTTTGTGTCTTTTTACCAGAAATAGTGATACTACGTCCATCTCCAAGTGGTATCCAGTTTCCAGGAAAACCTGGAGGCAGTCCCTCTGAGCATTCACATGGAGTCACTGAGTACACAGCAGGAAGACATCAGGTCCTTACACAAGTTGCTAACCATGTACATGAAAAGGTCAAAGACAAAAGAGGACAAAGTAGACAATCTTTTAATTTTGCTGTTTAGGTTCTTGAGTCCTCTTCTATTGGTTTACCAGGGTGATTATATTGGCATGCAGGAAGTAAGCCTTTATGCTCAGGAACAGGGGCAAGCTCCTTTGACGGGAAGGGTGGAAGCCTTTGGGGCACTTATGCCAGGATTTCAGTGAAGGATATATGAGAGATGGCTAGCCCTTCATTCGACTTTACAAGCTAGGCATGCAGTCAGCAAGTTCTGTAAAGTTTGGGATGAGACATATACATTTTTTTTTGTCATTGGCAGCTTTGCTTGGATTGTCAATGTTTCTTTTCATGTGTTCTCTCCCGCCCATTTATTCAGCTAGTTATATCCCATTGTGTGCTGACGTGAGGTAGGGCCAGGAATACGGAAAATTGTTATCAAATACTTACTGTAATTTTCCTTTCTTGGCGTACCTCACGTCAGCACAGGACTCCCTCCCTAGTAGGTTATCGAATGCTTCAGTGGGGGAGTAGCTGTCTTTTATTTAGCTAGGAAGAGGTGGCCTTGTGGTCTCTAGAGGAGGTGTTAACCCATTGTGTGCTGACGTGAGGATAGGCCAGGAAAGGAAAATTACGGTAAGTATTTGATAACAATTTTCTGTAATGTATACCGCTTGCTAGTATCATTTAAAGTGCATCTTTGGTCAAAATGTAAAAACATATATTCTTTTCCACGTTGTCTTTCTATTATTTCTGGCCTACTCCTCTTAATTTTGAATGATTTTGAAGCTTTTACACATACTTTGTGAAGATTCCCACACATTTAACTTCCTTGAATTCTGTGACACATATTCACTATGACCTGGGGGTAGGCACTGCTGTGTCACACATGTCACAGAGCCTGCCTTCTAAACTACAGAGGTGCTGAGAGGAGGAGTTTCAGGAGGTGGACTCCGTACAGAAATCACTGCTTGTGGGTAACAAGGTAACATGGGATATATAGTCCTTAGTAATGGAAAGAGGAGTAGAGAAGAACCTGCAAAGTCTGCAGAGAAACCAAGAAGTTGTGGAAAGAGACGGCGAGCAGACAGGCAGCACTCGCAACATAAAAAGGAGATTGCTACATAGGTTTATATTGGATTGTCAAAAATAACTATTGTTTATATTGCTATTACAATACTTGTGTTATGAACGTTTATGCTGTGACTATAGTTCTCCTTTAAATGAAAGCAGGACAAATGAACGTATAATCCTTTTGACATTACAGGAACATATGCAACAGCATAATCGGCTTAAGTTTCTGAGTTTAAATACATTTATTATTATACATTTATTATTATACAGTACACTGCACATTAACGCAAGTAAGTGCTGCTTGTCTTAGAAAAAAAAAAACCTTAGTAGCAGAATCAGTGATTGAAAGCCATAAACTCCAGTTTGCTTTGCTGGGCCCAAACTCCATGTCCATCACTATGCAGAAACACTTAAAAGGACAATTTACTTTCTGGGAGAGTTATCAGGAATCATACATCCTGCAGAAAAATACATCCCTAATTTTGAACTATCAAAAAGCTCAAAAGAGGAATAGATAAAGAAAATTCCAAATTATTAAAGGAATGTCCTTTATAGCCCATTTTAATGATTACAAAACATTAACCTTCACTACTTGTTTAAAATAATTTCTCAATAAAACATAGAAACAAATCTACATAGAGCAATATACACTTTATTGTCAAAAGTATTAGGACGCCTGCCTTTAACAGCACATGAACTTTAATGGCATCCCAGTCTTAGCCCGTAGAGTTCAATATTGAGTTGGCCCATCCTTTGCAACTATAACAGCTTCAACTCTTCTGGAAAGGCTTTCCACATGTTTGACCATTCTTCCAGAAGCGCATTTGTGCATTTTTATCTTTAGTTTGTACGCTTGTATGGGCTGGGCTGTTATTCCTATTGCAATGTTTATATGAGCTGGGTTGTCTTTCCTATTTGCATTTACTTATTGCTGCATTTGTTTTGAACTGTGTAGAACTGTGCTTGTAATTGGAAGCATTTTATGTATTTGTATCACGCACACATGCTTTTATCTATTACTCTGTAGAAAACCACCGGAGATGACAGTGCAAATTACAGATAATAATAATCAGCATCACCATTACAATGGAAACCTTCATAATTATTATTCAGGCTTTCAGATAGCAACACAAAAGTGGAACAATGTAAATTTTGGTCATAGACATTAAATTAATGTTACCTTTTCTGGCTAACATTAGCCAGCTTAGGTGACAGTTTCTTGACCTTTGGTGACCAACGGGGCTTGCAAGACTCTTCTGGCCAACCAATCCTGGGTAACGCAACAAGAAGCATTTCATTTGAAAAATACTATTTTCTCTATTGACAAGAAATTTCTGGAGGCGGAAGTTAAGACCAGGGTGGTCAACATGGAAGACAAGGATGTTGGAACAAGTTGGCTTTAAAGACAACCAGGTGGTACAAAGTCCATCACCATCATGTACCTTACATAAAATAACCATACATTGTGGTAAAAAGATCCTTCATGTTGCAGTAACAAATTAATTCAAAACAAGAAAGCTGAAGTAATAAATATATAAAAATCGTCAGAAAAACTTTCAAGTCAGCCATTTTATAGTAAGGACTGTATAAGACTGATTTACTGCAAATCAGTGGCTGCCGGTGCCCCCCCTATCCATGCGCCCAGCCCCCTAATCTACATGTGGGGCGCCAGACGCATGGAGTTCAATGTTTTTTTTTTTTTTGAAGCACGTGATTAGAGCCAGAGGCTCTAGTAGGCTTCAGAAAAGGGTGGACCCGGGGCGCAGAGCAGTGCGCCCTGAGCCCACCCATTGTGTGACATTAGCAAATTAATATTCGCTATTGTCACACGGATCCTCCTCCTGGCCAATCAGGAAGTGGGTCCGAGACCCGTTTCCTGATTGGCCGAAAGGCAAACGTTTGCCATTGGCCAAGGAGGAGGAGGAGGGCTCGGGAGACGTGGAGGATTGAGGAGAAGCCGCGACTGCATCAGATAAGTGCACTGGTCTCTCTGCACGCTGTGGTCACTCTGCATTGAAGGGGGCATGCTGTGGTCACTCTGCATTGAAGAAGGCATGCTGTGGTCACTCTACATTGCAGGGGGCACACTGTGGTCACTCTGCATTGAAGGGGGCATGCTGTGGTCACTCTGCATTGAAGGGGGCACGCTGTGGTCACTCTGCATTGAAGGGGGCATGCTGTGGTCACTCTGCATTGAAGGCCCCTTTCACATTTTTGTGACCTCAAAGTCATGCAATTTTTTGCCACATTTTTTGCCGCAAAGCACTGCCTATTAAATTTTTCTGTTTGTGCCATCCCCCCCCCCCCCAAAATTTTGAGCACCAGCCGTCACTGCTGCAAATGCTACTATGTCTTTTATCTAATTGAAAAAAATAAAAGAAAAATGGCGCCTCCTATAAAACCTGCTAATTAACTTAGTGTGTAGCTGCCAAAATGTTTTTGGTATGTGCCAAAAAAATGTAAATAAATTGTATTTTATGTGCTAGTTTAAGTACCAATGTGTCCCCACATGAAAAACGACAAGTACATATAATAAACACAATATGTGAATGTTCTGTATTCAAATACAATCAAGACTGTCCTTGGTGAAATTTCTTCAATACACCACGTGCATATTAGTGCTCTATGAAGGAGTTCCATATAAGCTGTGAGGGTCCTGGTGGCCCAAAGTCATCTGATAAGTGGCCCCTTACTTAAGGTGGAGAAGCAGAAAAAGGAGCACTTTTTAGGAAGAATACAGAGCACTAATATGCACGTGGTGTATTGAAGAAATTTAACTAAGGACAGTCTTGATTATATTTGAATACAGAACATTCACATTATGTTATAGCAACAGCACTGTTTGTGTTTATTATATGTATTGTTTTTCATGTGGGCACACATTGGTACTTAAGCTAGTGCCTCAAATACAATTAATTTACATGTCTTTTATCTAGCTTTTTTATTCTAAACAAACCACTGATAGACCAATGAAGATCTGCGTTTCCGGCATTTGTCCCTTAATGATTATGGTCCTAAATGCGAGTATCATTCAGTTCAGCAATCAGTGTGTCATAAGCTGGATACACACTATCCAACTTTTGTGGTTAGATTTCCTTCATATTTACCTTTTCTATGTAGTGAAAGGGCCTACCAGATTGCATACAAATTGAAAGTGTTTAGGTTTGACCTTATATTATATGGTTTTGGTAAGTCTGAAAAAAGTCTTCAGAAAATCTTATAGTGTGTATGGCCCAAAAGTCTTTGACTGGCTGCAGACAGTGGAGCTGGACACTGCACCTGTCCCTCCTGGGCACACCAAAATTCTGAGAGGAACACACAGCAACTATACACCCCCATGTGCAGGGGGCCTTAGGATTAGTTTATTAAAGGAATAGAGATTGTTTACATATCAACGTGAATATTCACTATGAAAAAGGTTGTTCACTTTGCAAAGTGAATAATAATAAATTGAGTAAATCTGTGTTTATTTAAATATCCAATCACGTGTGAAGGAAATTAAGCCTGGCCATATTTGGCTGAGTTTTTTTTTCCATTCAGCCAGTGGTCTGAACAAAAAAAAAATGAACTGATTCCTCCATCTACATAATCAAGGTGGATGTGGGAATCCTCCATGGTTTCAGCAAGCCTTTTCATGAGCAGTTGATCAGTAAATCAATTGCTCTCACACAGGACCAGCCATGGATGGATCAAAATTTGGCCAATCCCTTCTGAACCAACTGATTTTCCATCCATCTATGGCCAACTTAAAAGAACAACATTTATGCTAGCTCAAAATTGGCTGATTGAGGTGAACAAGACTTGATCTTCACACCATTTTTTTACAGGAAGTAGAATTGAGTTTTGTATTCCCTCTTAGTTTTAACCCAACATATATATATACAGATTAAAAATACAGTAGGTTTAGTAAGTTATAACTTACACACATGTGCAGTTTAATGCATCCAGTCAGTCGGTGCACTGTAAGATTATTCTCATGCACAGTAGCAGCTTTGGATTAACATAAAATAGCGTAGTAATCCCACACCTGCTCAGGACAGCTGAGCTTTCATGGTCTATTAGACAAAAGTGCCGTTTCCACAGACTCTACTGCTCATGTACAGTATACACATCATATACACGATAGCTGCACCATTTTGGGTTAGTTAAAAAAAATGCTACTGCACATTCTTGGTAATGCCACTATTTTTAAGTAGACCAACTAAGCTCAGCATGATTGCCCACTCACATGCAGAAGCACTGAATGTAGTGCTGTTGAAGTGAAAGAAGAGGATGCTTTTATAAAAAAGTGGTGGCCTTTATGCTCATTTACTCTCAACACTGTACCAGCAGTCTCCCCACTTTCACCACTTGGGTGTCATGCTTTCTCCACTATACTTAGGCCCTTGCCTAAACCCTGTTCTGCACCCCATGATACTCTCTTCACTTTGCCAGCAACACCCCCCCATCACCTGCACATCTCAATCACATCTGCACGCTCATCCCCTTTGCTCTTACCACCACATTTGCACATCCCTCACTAACTCCTATAGCAGTGCACTTCCCTTCCTTTCACTCTCACCACATGTCTGACCACCACCCCTCCTTCACAGCAATCAGCACTGCACCTGTATATCTTCCCCACACTCTTTTCACGATGTCAATTCAACGTCCATCTTCTCCTGCTCTCCCCCCCATGCCTGCAGGCCACCTGCTCTTATTTCACTATACACTTGATCCCCATACTTGCCTTCATGCCCCCCACCAACCCCACTGTCAACACCATGTCCCCTGGATCTCAACACTGTCCCCCCTCCCACTGCCCAATCCACTGTTTTGAAAACTGTTCCTGCACCTTCACTAACCACTGAGCCAGAATCACGCCTCCCCCCACCATGACACTTGACCTCTATCCTTCCTGCTTCACTCTCACCTCTGCACACCCACCAAACCTTCTGGCTTCATCACTACTGCACCTGATCCCCATTCCCCTCTTATTCTCACCACCAATCCGTGTCACCACCCAAACCCCCCTGCTTTCACCACTGCACTGCATCAGTGAACCGCCTCTAATAATCAAACCTATTTTGCCAGCTGCAATTGGGTTGATTTACTAAAGCCAAATAGGCTGTTCACTTTGCAAGGGAAGTTGCAGTTTGTAAGGGCATTTTCCCAAGAGTTTATTAAATGTGGTGAAATGTCACTTTGCAAAGATTACTTGCAATCATGTGCAAGCAAATAAAGAAAAAAAAAATGAAATGAATTATGGAAGTCAGCAGGGCTTTACTTCATTCACTAAGCTCCCAGGATAATTGTCTTGCAAAATTCAACTTCCCTTGCAAAGTGAACAGTCCTCTAGTAAATCAACCCCAATAGCAAAATTTTCTTCTGGATGGGCAATGGTTTGTGGGATTCTATTGATTAACAAATTAAACATCAACAACTCAGAACTAACTGAAACACCAACAATACTCTAAATGTATATAATGCACTAACCAGACTCAAAGTATCATTAATGCCAAGCTGACGCATTCTAAGGGAAGTAAAACGCTCTCTGCTATAATTAAACTGCTGTCATTCAACTGCTGTCTTAAATAACTCGCCCTGAACAGCTATGTTTCCTGTGAAACAGGTTTGCTAAACAAAAAAAAAAATATCCCATAATAAAAAGAGCCCCTATCTATAATAAATCATTTAGATATAGTTGAATGGTGATTAAGGCATTCTTGCGTATTAGGATAGTGAAGATTGCTATGGATTTTTTCTCTCAATACCCCTCCTCTGACATATATGCCTTTAGGATATGATATGCTGACCCTTGTTATTTAAATGAGAAAATCTCCAACGTGTAGACAGTTACAACAGAGAGATCAGTATATGTGTGTGTGTGCGCGCTACTATACCTGTATTGGGGTGGGTAATCAACAGTTGGCCTTCACAGAGGAAAGTATTGAAGAGCATTGAAGTAAATCGTTTTTTTGGATTTTTGAAATTTTGACTAAAGAAAAAAAAAAGTCAATCCAGCTACAGTACATATGCATAAAAAAAAAAAAAAAACACATTTATGGTTAAATGTATTCTTTATTCTAATGAGGCATTCATATACTGAAGAGGGAAAAGCTCATTTAGAGCAGAGCTATAAAGGAGAGTTGTCCCATGAGAATGACAGCTTTTCATTACTTTCATCATATGAAGTTAAGTATATATATGATTTAATACTGTATTTATGTTAAATGTATTTGCATTTTTTCTCTATAAGTTATGTTACTGCACATTTCTGAACTGAATAGTGCTTCCCAGTCAATACACATACATACCTGCTTCTGCTCCGTAGATACAGGAACTACTGAAAACTTTCAAATGTTTTGACTGTTAACAGAAAATAATTACCCCCCTTTAAAATAATCACATTTTGTTGCTTTGCAGCCTGAAATAAAAACAGACACAGTTCTTGTCTTATCCAGCTGTATTTAATAGTGCAACTTATAACCTCAACATGTCAGAAAAAAATCAAAAAAAAAACACCTTTTGCTTTAAATACAGCATTTCTTCTGCTGGGATATGTCTCATATCTAAACTTTACAATATTTGCCCACTTTTCTTTGCAGAACTGCTCAAGTTCAGGTAAATTTGATGGTGACCGTTTGTGGACTGCAGTCTTCAAGTCATCCCACAGATTTTCAATGGGGTTTAAGTCTGGGCTCTGAATAGGCCATCCAAGGGCAGTCACCTTTTTCTCCTTCAACTACTGTGTGGTCATTTTTGCTGTGTGCCTTGGGTCATTATAATTTTGGAAGATAAACCTTCTTCTAATTGACAGCTTCTGGCAGAGGGCAGCGGATTTTCCTCAAGAATTTGATGGTATTTGGCCCATCCATTTTTCTTCTATCCTGACAAGTGCTCAAGCCAAATAATTCAGTTTTAGTATCATCTGACCATAACAAATTTTTCCATGTGGCCTCAGCATCTTCAAAGTGCATTTAAGGTGGTCAGATGAGTGACAGGTTCTTCAGTTTTTATACCTTCCCCCCCCCCTTTCCCCCTCTTTTTTTTTTTCCTCCTTTTTTTTTTTTTCCTCCAGACCCACCGGAGCAGTGCCCGTGTGCTGGCTCTTGCGTGCGGGCTGGGAGAAATCCTCGCCATGGGCAGAGCTCTGCAGGTTGGGTCCCGAGCCGTTCTATGTCTCCGGTCCCACCTGCACATCAGGGGAATCTGGAGCCTGTGACTGCCTCTAGGGTCAGTGTAACTGCTGGAGAGGCAGCCTTTCTGCAGTTTCCAGCCAGCACGGAGGAGCAGCTGGAGAACCTCCAGCACACAGCAGTGATTCATCCAGGAGAGCAGGACATGGCCCTATGGACATTTCCCCTCCTTCCAGATGTTCAGGGGAGAAGAGGAGGAAGTTGCTGCTCGGCTGCTGCTCGGCTGCTGCTCGGCGGTCAGGTCCTGTGGTCTGGTGGCGCCGGAGCGATTCAGGGCAGCCTGGACCTTCTGCGGTTGGCAGAGCCGAGCCAGACCAGCGACTTTCCGAAGAGCGCCAAGAGCAAGAGTCCTTAAAGTCTGAGGGGGAGCTGTCCAGCTCAGAAGCTGGATTGGTGACGTCCCCCATCGTTCCCCTAGCGTTTGATTCCGGAACTGCGGCTGTGGGGTCTGGTCCTGGGCATCCTAATAAGTGTACCTCTCCTTGTTTGACATCTTTCTGCCATTTTTGGTCTCTGCTGTTGGGGGTGGGGGCAGGTCAGGGCCCCACAGGGGGTTTGGGCGGCATACCTCCTAGAGCGGGGGGGCCTCTTCTTCACACGAGGCAGGCTCATTGCCCGCTGGGTTAAGGACCTCTATGGGCCTGCAAGATTTGCTGTCAGGTCTGCATTCCCTGGTTTCACACAGGTTCCCCCTCTGATCCCTCGCCAATGGCGGCTTGGGTGCAGGACCATCCCGCTGGCGGAAACACGGCGGTTCCTGGCCAGTCCAGGCTGCTGGCAGCGTTGGGTTCTGGGGTGCTACCAGTAATAATGTCAGGGGAAATGGTGGTTCGTGGGACAGCAGGGGCGAATGCTTCAGACATGCCATTGGATACAGGTAAGAGTGCGGACACGGTGTGCTTGGCCGATTCGGCTAAATGCGAGGTGTATGTTTTGAGGGGCCGTTAGGCGCGCATCCTTAAGCGGAGGTGCGTGAAAAAATTTGGCGGAGCTTTTCACATTGTTGCCACTGGAGAAGTTTAACCTTGATAGGGTGAAATCTGAGGAATCCAAGAAGGAGGATGAGGAAACGCGTCGGTATTGATTGATCCCGTGGACATTTGGTAACTGGCTACAGGCTTTTGCCATTCTGGCAAGCATCATCGGGGAGAAGTTCCCCGAGAATTGTGCTTTGCTTTTTTGCTATCTGAATGCCATTAGTGAGGCCCATAGGGTTTTGGAGGTGTGGCTTGGCTGCGTTACGATGAACAGTTTCGGCAACGGAAGGCCGTCATTACACTGGGATCATAAGGGAATCAGTTTGTGGATGAAACTTATGACATTGGCACGGGCATCCACTTTGTTTTTTCAGGGAGCAGCCGGCCACAAAACGGAGGGGGTTTTGTTGCCAATTTAACAAATGTTCCTGTAAATTTGGCACCAGCTGCCAATATAAACATGAATGCTCCAGCTGCGGGGGGGCTCACCTTCTGTCTCGATGTTTCAAGCTTGGAAAGGCCCATTCCAGTGACACTAAAGGAAAGAGGCAAGACTGTGGCAAGGGTGGACAGGATGGCCCCCTTTCTAAATAGATACCCGGACCAGTCGGCCGCCCAATTTTTGGAGGCCGTTTTTTCCCGGGGGTTTCTTGATTCCTTGCCCCCTTGCTCATATCCCCCCCATGTTGGATAGCTTGGGTCCGCACATTTGCATCCGGAGGTGGTTTAGGCCAACCTCGCTAAGGAAGTGTCTTTAGGGTGCCTGGGCAACCCATTTGCGCACCCTCCCCTGGAATATTTGGTGGTTTCACCTTTGGGCATTGTACCAAAGAAGGAAGCGAACAATTTTCGCTTGATACACCATCTCTTCTTCCCAAAGGGTGTCCTTTAACTCATTTGATGCGGCCATCTATTGGGTGCGGCATTACGGCCGTGGCTCACTTTTGACTGACACTGAGTCGGCCTTTCAGCCGTTGCCGGTTCACCTTGCACAGCTTTCACCTTCTGGGTTGTAAACGGATGAATGCATTTTACGTAGATCGCTGGCTACGCATGGGCTGTTCCATCTCTTGAACCTATTTTGAGACTTTCAGCTCCTTCCTCGAATGGGTGGTCCGGGACGTGGCGGGTGTCAATTCGGTCATTCATTATCTGGATGATTTCCTGTGCATTGGCCCTCCTTCCTCTGGAAGCTGACAAGACGTAGGGCCCGACTTCGGTGATTACGTTCTTGGGGATTGTCACTGATTCACAAAGTATGGAATGTAGTTTGCCTGAAGACATGCTGCTCGCCCTTAAAGAGGAGGTGCGACTCGTTCGCGGCAAACATCAGATTCAACTGCGTCACTTACAATCCGTGTTGAGCAAGCTGAATTTTGCCTGACGCATTATTCCGATAGGTAGGGTATTCTGCCGGAGGCTGTCGAGAGCGCGTTCCCCCAGGCATTTTATTAGACTGAATACCGAGCATAGGGTAGATCTTGGGGTGTGGCAAGAATTTCTGGAAATATTTAATAGGCGGTCTCTCTGGATGTCTGGGCCGATTAGTAAATGCGATCTTAATACGAATGCTGCTGTCTCATCTGGTTATGGTGCATGCTTTGGGGTTCAGTGGAGTGCAGAACGCTGGCCAGCCTCATGGCAGAAGGTGGGTTTCTTGCAGGATTTGGTTCTTCTGGAGCTCTTTCCTGTCTTAGTGGCAGTGGAGTTATGGGGAGGGTCTTTTAGTAACCGAAAAGTATGGCTCCACTGCGACAACCTTGGCATGGTACAAGTTATTAATCATCGGTTCTTCTCCGCTGGTAGTTCGACTTCTACAGCATCTTGTTTTGCGTTGTCTTCAATTGAATATCTTTTTATATGCTGTTCAACTTCCGGGGATAAAAAATACTTTGGCTGATGCTTTGTCTCGCTTTCAGTTGGACAGGTTCCGGGAGTTGGCACCGGGCGTGGAGCAACACGTTCCTTGCCCTTGGCGACTGTGGCAAATTGGGTTGGAATCCCCTCCGGATTGATTTGTAACTCCTTTAGCGAATCGACATGGTCTTCGTACTCTAAGGTCTGGTGGGATTGGTGGGGACTTCTGAATCAGGCTGGGGTGGACATGAGAGGTCCTGAGGCTAGATATCTCTTGATTTACTTTATTTGCTTGAATTTCACGGAAAGAGTGTTGTTTTCAGCCATTAATTGCAAGTTGGTCAGTATGGCTTTCTTGTTTAACCACTTACTACCCGTCAAATGACGGTGGAGCGGTGGAGCTATTATCCTGGGACGCCGTCATATGACGGCGCACCAGAACAGCCTCTCTCATGCGCCCCCGGGGGCGCGCCGATCGTGACCGCGCCATTTTGCTAGGACACGGCGCGATCCCGATCTCGGTAAAGAGTGAATGACATCACTCTTTACCCATGTGATCGGCTGTGTCCAACCACAGCCGGTCACATGTAAATGAGATAGTGCCGTTATTCGGCTCTCCTCGCCTCCCACTGTCAGTGTGTGAGGCGAGGAGAGCCGATCAGCGGCTCTTCCTCACAGGGGAAACAAAAACAAGTAATCAGGACACTGGTCATCAGTGCCCTGATTACACAAAATGTAAATAAAGTGCCAGTTACTGCCCAATATTAGTGCCCACAGTGCCTGCCATCAGTGCCCACAATCAGTGCCCATAGTGCTGCCAGTCAGTGCCCATCAGTGTCTGCTCATATAGGCACTGATGGGCACTGACTGGCAGCACTATGGGCACTGATTATATTCACTGATGGTGCTGCCCATCAGTGTCCCTCAGTGCCACCCATCAGTGCTCATCAGTGCCACCCGTCAGTGTCCATCAGTGCCGCCTGTCAGTGCCTATCAGTACTGCCCATCAGTGCCGCCCCTCAGTGCCCATCAGTGCCACCTCTTAGTGCCCATCAGTGCCACCTATCATTGCCCATCAGTGCCACCTATCAATGCCACCTATCAGTGCCCATCAGTGCGGCATATTAGTACCTCCTCATCAGTGCCACCTCATCAGTGCCCATAAGTGCCACCTCATCAATGCCCATCAGTGCAGCCTATCAGTGCCCATCAGTGGCGCCTCATCAGCCCACATCAGTGAAGGAGAAAAATGTATTTATTTTCAAAATTTACTCACAGAAAATAAGAAAAACTTTTTTTTCTTCAAAATTTTCTGTCTTTTTTCTTTTTTTTGTAAGAAATAAAAAACCCAGCGGTGATTAAATACCACCAAAAGAAAGCTCTATTTGTGTAAAAAAAAAATGATAAAAATTTCATATGGGTACAGTGTAGCATGACTGCACAATTATAATTCAACATGTGACAGCGCTGAAAGCTGAAAATTGGCCTGGGCATGAAGGGGGTGAAAGTGCACTGTAGGCAAGTGCAGGGCCAGTGCAAGGATTTTTGACACCCTAGGCAAAACTTAATTTTGCCGCCCACATTGGCTCTGACCCTGACTCCACCCCTTTGTCAGTGTTAAATGGTTTTATTCAACCCTCTAACTGCTACATCTGAAAGACGGCTTGTTCTTTTAAAAAACGATTGACTTACTAGCAGGATCAGTATGTGAAAACAAAAGCGAGAAAACCTAAAAGCAAGAAAGAAAACTAATGCAGCCACCCAGAACTAGTAAGCTGCAGTACAATAAATATTTTGCTTTGCTTTACCACTTGCCGACCGTCCGCCGCAGTTTTACTGTGGCAGGCTGGCTAGACTGCGCAAAACAACATAGCTCTATGTCAATCGCCCGCATGGTGCTGGGGGGCAAGCATGCGCTGCCGTTAGCGCGCTCCCCTACTAGGCAGCAGGGATGCCAATCCACGGGACAGGCGGCCGTGAATGCCGATGGACACCCGCGATCGCTCCCCGCTAAGAGAGAAGAACAGTCAGCTGTTGTAAACACAGCTGACCATTCCTCTCCCTGGAATGATCACAGAGTGCCTTCTATGTAGGATCACAGTTCTCTATGGTAATTTCAGAAGCCACGCCCCCCACAGTTAGAAAACACTCCCCTAGGCTCACATTTAACCCTTTGATCACCCTGGGTTAACCCCTTCTCTGCCAGTGTCATTACCGTAACAGTGCATATGTACAGCACGGATTACTGTAGTAATGTCACTGGTATCCCCAAAAGTGTCAAAAATGTCAGTTAGGGGTCCGATCTGTCCACCATTACTAGTAAAATAAATAAATAAAATTACATAACGCTTTCCCCTAGTTTGTAGACTCAATAACTTTTACGCAAACCAATCAAAATATGCTTATTGCGATTTTCTTTTACCAAAAATATGTAGCAGAAAACAAATTGGACTAAAAGGATGAAAAATTTAGATTTTTACATTTTTTTTAGGAATCTTATATAGCAGAATGTGAAAAATATTGTTTTTTTTTTCAGAATTGTCGCTCTTTTTTTGTTTATAGTGCAAAAAAAATAAAAATCGCACAGGTGATCAAACACCACCAAAAGAAAGTTCTATTTGTGGGGAAAAAAGGACATCAATTGAATTTGGGTACAGTGTGGCACAACCGCACAATTGTCAGTAAAAATAATGCAGTGCCAAATTGCAAAATATGGCCTGGTCAGGAAGGGGGGCAAATCCTTCTGGTTAAGGTCAATAGGGAAGTGAGCAAGCTTATTGTCTTTAACCACTTTACCACTAGAGGATTTTTGCTGTCTTACGTCTGGGCCACTTTTTGCGATTTGGCACTGTGCGAATTTAACGGACAATCGCGCGGTTGTGCAACGCTGTACCCAAACAAAATTTACGTCCTTTTTTTCCCACAAACAGAGCTTTCTTTTGGTGGTATTTGATCACCTGTGCGATTTTTACTTTTTGCGCTATAAACAAAAAAAGAGCGTTTATTTTGAAAAAATAACAATATTTTTAACATTTTTTTATATGAAATTCCCCCCCAAAAAATGTAAAAATCTTAATTTTTTTAAATTTTTGGCCAATTTGTTTTCTGCTACCTATGTTTGGTAAAAAAAATCACAATAAGCGTATTTTTATTGGTTTGCGCAAAAGTTATTGCGTTTACTAACTAAGGGAAAGTTTTCTGTCATTTTTGGTGGGTTTTTTTAAACGAGTAATGGCAGCGATCTGCGATTTTTTTTTTTGCGGGACTGCGACATTGCGGCGGACAGATCGGACCCTTGACTGACATTTTTGATACTTTTGGGGGTACCAGTGACATTACTGCAGTAATCAGTGCTATATACTGTATATGCACTGTTACTGTAAAAATGACACTGGCAGGGAAGGGGTTAATTTTATTGGAGAGGGAGGGGTTAATGTATGCCTGGTGCTTACTGACGTGTGTGGGGGGAGGTGACTGAGTGAGTCAGGGACAGATTGGATGTTCAGCTATGCTGAACACTGCGATCTGTCGCTCCCTGTCACTTAGGAGATCCGCCCGCTCTGTTTACACAGGCGGGCGGATCTCCAAACTAGATTCCCCCGACGATCGGGGAAGAGCAGCGGCGATTGCCGCCGCTCCTCCCCTGGCCCGACTCCCGCTGTGACTGAAAACACCGCCGCCGCCTACAGGGGAAGGAGTCTAGCGACGTAGTACTATGTCGCTAGACGATAACGAGCCACGTTGCTGCAGTAGCAGCAACGTGAGCAGACCTAAAGTGGTTACCTGTGATTTGGTGGTTAGATACCAGGATCTGGAAGCAGATACTTGGCAGCATTTGAGCAGTGATGGTGTGCATCTCAACACAGTGGCATAGATCTATGGTCTTTAAGTATACACGACAGAGTACAGAGAGTTTTGTGTTTTTGGCGGGGCACAAAGGTTTGAGGTTTCACACTTGTGCTGTGGCAGTTGGGGTCTTTGGAGTAGTTTAAAATCTGCTGTGATTATCATATATGGGGACCCATCTGAGATATGGAGTCCCCTGTGGAAGGAAAGTTAATGGTGGGTTAACTGGTAAACTAAATTGAGAGGTATCTGCAGAATGTTGAGGTTGTCCCCAAGCCTGGGGTCCGTATAAGTAGTTATGCAGATACCAAAGTTGATATTTGCTAAATGGGGCCTCCAAAGATCAGCAACCTTATATTTATTGGTATGTCTATTGTTATTGGATTATTTAATGTTCCTGTTTTTAAGGAATGTTTTTTTTTTATTTGATTGGTTAATAAATGGCAGCTACGGCCAAAATTTTATTCCAAAATGGTGTCTTGGTATTTATTTAGTTTAGTTGGGGTATTAGGGTGGAATAGGTAAGTGGCCTTCATTTCTGGGGTGCTAATTACATCTGTGGTCCCTTAGTCATGATGTTCTAGGGACAGAAATATTCCCACGGGGGTCACAGAGAGAAAGGCAATAAAAAGGAATAAAATTAAATAAAGCTGGCAGAGCTTCTGCTTCTTCCCTATCCACAGCTAAGACTAATGATTTGGCAAGAGTATGGCTTTACAAAATGACTTAGCAATTACATATGTCGCAGCAATTTTAATGAAATTGATTTTTTCCTTTCCAGTGAAACACCAACCACATTTTTTCTGTTTTGGATAGAGTAGAAAATAGTTAGCCCTGTTAAGCTTCTGTTTCTGTCTATGCCCCGACTTGGCAGATTTGCCTTTATATCCTGTACAATCTACTTTTGCAATACTTCACTTTTTAAACATTTTTCATTAACAGCTTTGTACCTTTTTGTAAAACAGTGTTAAATCAAAGCTTTGCAAAACTATAAATAGGCACCTAAGGTTATAAATCTAGAGGCTGGCTTCACGCTTTCTGTATGTCTTTAGTAATGCCGATCTGCAGTGCAGTATGTGTACTGCAGTGGTATGCGTTACAATACAATGATCCAAGCATACCTTTTATCACAATGCAGCATGTTACAATGTGTGGCAGTGCATTGCAATGCACTGCTGCACTTAGTGTTGGAAGAATATATTTAAAAAAAATATTAAAAAATAAGTTAAAAACAAAAGTTGTAATAGCACACTGCAGCAAATGTACAGAAAAAACACACCAGCACGTGTTTTATGTGCACCATAACATGTAGGATAAAACTGAGTTTGTGCCCACACTTGAGACGTGTAGAAATTCTTTACACTGTACAGGATAAAATTGACATGTCCGCTTCCATGCTCGTGTTCCCGCCCTGTGTGGACCTTCAACATATGATTAAGCATACCTCCCAACATTTTATGATGGGAATGAGGGACACCTATTAGCAAAAGTAGGCATAGGACACATCCTCCTGCCACACCCCCTTAAAAGGAGAATTATACAAACAAAATGATTAGTTAAACCCACGAGTGCTTTTTTTACCACTACTATTCCTTTACATTGGCATTTGAAATTTACCAATGCAGCAATTTAAAAATTGGATGAAAGCTTTAGCACTGGGAAACACTTTTTGAAAGATAAAAAGTGCATTTTATATACAACTATATAGATCAGAGCAAAATGAGGGACAAATTAGGAGGACAGAGGGACTTTGTTCTAAATCAGGGACAGTCCCTTCGAAATCAGGGACAGTTGGGAGCTATGGAGTAAGGACTGAACCACAGTGCACCAACACACCAAATTTGCATTACAACAATGTGTACTTTATGTGTGTGTTATTTGTGTATGTGAGGGAAGGGGGTGTTTAACCAGTTTCCTTTGGCTTTAGGCAAATATGCAGTGGCAGGGTGGGCCTTTATGCTGAGTCATCACACATGTGTATTAGTGGGGAATTACTTTTCTGTGCTCCCTGCATGCTGCCAGCATAGTGACTGAGCTGTCATGGACAGCTCCAGGGCATTCTTATGGTTGACAGCTAACCATGACAGCTAACTACAATAGTCACAGAATTGGCAAGCCTGTCTCTGGCAATGTGCATTGCATTAAGGCAGCTTAGTTATATGAAAAAACTGTGCAATGCACATAAATCACACGAAAAAGGTGCATGTACCTTTTTCTTTAAAACACATTGCACTATAATGCATGATAGGATGCTACCATGCATTTTGGCACACTGCAAAGAACATGTGTTAGCAAGATCATTTCTGTTTGCTATTTCAGTATTTATAAATGAACACTGGAGAATTAGCACTGATCACCCAGGTGTTCATTCAGACAGGCAATAGATTGAATCCTCTCCCTGAGTGCCAAAACTCTTTTCCCCTGCACAGCCTGCTGTCTCCACTGTTACTAACAGAGAGTGCAATGGGGGGGATCGAAGAGCACAGTAAAAGCAGTGGTCTGTACTGGGAACACAGAATGGATCTGCATGTCATCATCCACCAGTCACTGTATTATTCTTCCAACTGGGCGCCATCTGCTTCTCCCTTGCACAACCCGCTTTCTCCCCTGCTACAGAATGAGGGGGGGGGGGAGGACATGGGGGTCAGTGGGCCCGGGGGAGTTCAGGCTGTGCAAGAGATACAGACATTTTTTTTCATTCGCACCCAGCAGGGAGGATCCATGCTAGTAAATTGGCAGTTCTAAGTGGGTCTTGGCAGTAGAGGTGTGTGTGTGTGTGTGTGGCAACATTTTTAATATGTTGCTGTGAGCTTTGATCATTTCTATTCATTTATTCAAGACGTTCAGGAGTACACTTTTGCTATTAGTGTTCATTGAAGCAACCATGAACAGAATGGGAAGTGCGGCATATGTATGGCATACTGACCTTGTCAGTTTGAAGCCGTTCTATGCTGCCACATACTTTATATTGGTGGCAGAAAAAAGGGTTAAAATAAACCGTCTATGAGTGAAATATGGGGCTTCCATTGCTTCATTCTGAGATGTTTAGCTGACTTTCTGAGCTCTTGACCTGAAACAAGTATGCAGACATGGGAGGTCAAATAAAAATCAGAATTACATACTCATGCATACTCATTTCTGGCCAAAAGGTATGGCAGCCAGACAACTAACCTCCATGTTTCTCTTTCCACAGGTTTCCTTTATTGACCAAAAGTTCATTTTTTTTATTTGTGAGGCTTTTTATGCACAATCAGATCTTTAAATAATTCCCAGTTGTAAAGATAGGATTTTGTGCCCATCTTATGTACATTACCTTTAGGGCCATCTTTAATATTGATTGGACCCTGGGAAAACAATTTCTTGGGGCCCTCCCAGCCCTACACCAACCTCTGACAACAAATTGCAATTGCTGTCTGATCTGCTGCAGTAAACTGATTTTGAGTCTACCTGATTTTTATTGTATGTCTCAGAATAGGTGGAGAGAGAAATTGCATAGTGGGGGGCCGGGGGTGGTGGTGTTGGTCTAGGGGGCCTCAGGAAAATGTTTGCCCAGGGTCCAATCAATATTAAAGACAGCCCTGCACATCATTACTGCTCACTGATTGGTTACTAGTGCTACAAATGCAAAATAGTCCCCTTGCCAGATTAAAAGTGTTGTCTTGCATTGCAGAAGAATTTGGGCAGAGAAGATGGGGTTAATAAAGCCGACCAGACCAGGATTATTTTCAAAAACAGTACTGTCAATCATCATAGCAAGCAGAGGGGCAGAGATCAGTCATCATTTGGTGGCTAAAGAAGTGAAAGTTCAACTCAGCAGGGCAAATGAGCTAATTCCGATTGTTAATCACACAACATACCAGCTGCCCGCTCATCCATGCTGACCAGTGTTACTTACAGGCACTGCTGGTAATGTTGTTAAAAAGCAGAGAGGTAGAGAAGAGCGATAATAAATTACCGGCTCAAACAGCCATGCACATGTTCTCATTCAAATCCTAATTCTCACCGCCCACCAACTTTCCTTATCTATGCTGCCTTAGGACTGTCATTGCCTCCTCCCGGTGATCCTCTTTCACTCCTTGGACCCCTGCCACTGGCACTGCTCATTAGTGTGTCTCTCCACTAAGTTCTGCTGTCAGGCAAGGACACCCCGCGCTTAGTGCTACCCTTTCCCTGCAGCTGTGCTTTGTGACAGAGAACGATTGTGAGGACGTTGGGCCCCTCAACAATGACAGGGCCCAGGGCAGGTGCCTCTTTTGCCCTGCCTTAACCACTTCAATACAGTGCACTTTCACCCCCTTACTGCCCAGGCCAATTTTCAGCTTTCAGCGATGTCACACTTTGAAAGATAATTGCGCGATCATGCTACACTGTACCCATATAACATTTTTTTTATTTTTTTTCACACAAATAGAGCTTTTTTTTGGTGGTATTTAATCACCGCTGGGTTTTTTATTTCTTACAAAAAAAGAAAAAAGACAGAAAATTCTGAAAAAAAAAGTTTTCTTATTTTCTGTGAGTAAATTTTGAAAATAAATAATTTTTCTCCTTCATTGATGTGCGCTGATGAGGCTGCACTGATGGGCACTGATAGGCTGCACTGATGGGCACTGATGAGGTGGCACGTATGGGCACTGATGAGGTGGCACTGATGAGGAGGTACTAATATGCCGCACTGATGGGCACTGATAAGTGGCACTGATGAGCACTGATAGGTGGCACTGATGAGCACTGATAGGTGGCACTACTAGGCACTGAAAGGCAGCACTGATGGGCACTGAGAGGTGGCACTGACGGCCGGTGCTGATGGGTGGCAATGATGGGCACTGACGGGCGGCACTGATTAGCATTAATGGGTGGCACTGATGGGCTCTGACGAGCGGCACTGATGAACACTGATGGGCAGCACAGATGATCAGGCACTGATGGGCACTGACTGGCAGCACTATGGGCGCTGATGGTGGACACTGATGGTGGGCACTGATTGGTACAAATTTTCCCTTTTCTGTAATCAGGGCAATGATGATCAGTGCCCTGATTACCTGTCCTAGTCTCCCCTTTGAGGAGGAGCCGCTGATCGGTTCTCCTTGCCACACACTCTGACAGTGTGAGGCGAGGAGAGCCGATAAATGGCACTTCCTCATTTACATGTGACTGGCTGTGATTGGACACAGCCGATCACATGGGTAAAGAGCCATGTCATTGGCTCTTTACCAAGACCGGGGTCGCGCCGTGTTCTAGCAACGATCGCTGCACTGCGCGCCCCTGCGCGCATGCGAAAGAGGCCGTTCTGGTGCACCGTCATATGACCGCGTCCCAGAACAATAGCAGTGGGTGGGCAGTAAGTGATTAAAGACGGCCCTGATTACCTTACACCTAAATCTGCCAGAAATGTTTGCTCTCAACCCAAGAAGAAAATGTAATAAAATTACAGATTACAATTTATTGATGTGGCGATTTGCTTTTGTTTTATTGTTTTATCAAACTAAATGTATTTTGCAAGTACAGAATAACACTTTTTTGTTTCTTGTTCCAGGGACAGCTGTATAGTTACGGTGCAGTACAGTGAGTGAGCATTGTCACCCTAGGACTGAAAGTGTTACTGGCAGGAAAAGAAAGACTAGAAAAAAGGAAAATAAATGTAACCATCACATTCAAGGAACGGTCAGCTGCAAAATATTACACTTTTGTTCTTGGGTTTCAATGCACTTTACTTTTAGTGTGCGTTCATTGTAAGAACTGTTGCCTTTTTCAATGGGGAAAAAAAAAATCAATTCTTACTGAATAAAATAGATTTTCAAGCAACAGTGAAGATCCTGCTGAGAAAAGATGAAGAGGGTTAGTACTACTAACCAACAAATGATGCTCAGCCCTGAACCCAAACATGATCTGATTGATGCGATTATCTCAAAATGCTTGTATTTATGACCTCCCCATAGTTGCTACTGTTGTGTAATAATAAACAATACATAAATAGCTTTTGTTTCACAATAAGTCAGTACTAAGAGCAAAAAGCTGCAGTGAGATTAAATACATTTTGATTTTATTGCTAGTGGTTACTGCTCCTTACACTACCATACTAAATAAGCTTTGGAAGCAAATGCAAATCAGGTTGCTAAAGATCTCAGCAATCAAAATAAGCACGTCTATTGTTTGTATGTTTTATGTTGAACAAACATTGAAGGAAAGCTCAATCCAACCATAAAACCTTCTTCTTAAAATATTTTATGGGATACAGCGTAAAGTAAAGCCCTGTTGGGAAAATGTGCTTACGTCTGTTTGACCCCCATCGTTCCATTTATTTAATCTATGTTTTTCACTCGTCTGTTTCCTTCTGTTGATGCCTCATGTATTAATTATTTTACGCTTGGAAAAAACTAATCCTCAATACCTATCTTTCTCCCTAGAGTGGGATTCAGTACAATAAAAAAAGTACAATTGAATTATTGCAACTAAATGCTATTGCTACATAGAAGTTAAGACTTTACATTTCTTAAATTACTGAAATGATACAATGGGAACGCTGAATGTTTCTGCAGATGAGTTAAATCCCTTAGCTGCAAAAGGGCCAGCTGGTTTAATAAACTGTCTACAAGTCTGAAATTACCAGGTTGATGTATATCAGAGAATACAATTTTTGCAAGGGTTCATCTAAGCAAATAATTAATTTGGCCCAAATTACAATACACAATTCCGTTTCATTATGAGAATGAAGGTGCCGGGTTGTGAATGTTAATATTTTGATTTTGTCAGTCTATTACTATAAATTTCACTGTCAAGGGTCTACCTAAGGGATGAATACAAGAATATGTAACTGACAAATAGCTAATCAAATGTAATATATAGCAATAAAAATACAATTCACTTCTGCCACCCTAGGGTCAGTCGATCAAACAGTGCTATATTCTCAGCAAAAGGTAAGGGGAAAAACTCATGACATCTGATGTATAAAAATGCAAGTAAATTGTAAATTAGGCAAAAGATTTAAAAGGAAAGGATTTCTGCAGTTGTTGTAATGAACGAAAATTGTGCTGAATGAAGTTTGAGGTCTGCCACTGCTGACATCTTTCTGAAAATGTTAGGCACTTCGTGTTCATGCTGATCCTTTGACTTCAGTAAATGAGAAGTCATTGACTGGAGCGAAGCTTGCAGCAAATGCACTGAGATCTCCTAATCTGTGTAATAGTTCTGGGTCAGCAGCTCAAAAAGCATTGCAGCTTTTAGTTGAGCATGACACAGGCATTTTCAGGAGAGGCCAGTAATTGCACCTCCATATAGGACTCAACAAATGTTTGTTATAAACAAAGTCTCTGCTGAGCAATGGACTCTTTCTAAAAAGACCAAATGATTTATTTCTAAACTAAGGGAGAAGAAAATGTTTTTTTTTTTAACCACTTAAGGACCGGAAGGTTTTACCCCCTTAATGACCAGGCTATCTTTTGTGATTTGGCACTGCGTCACTTTAACAGGTAATTGCGTGGACGTGCAACACTGTACCCAAAAAAAATTGATGTCCTTTTTTTCCCCACAATTGAGTTTTCGTTTGGTGGTATTTGATCACCTGTGCGATTTTTTTTTTTTTTTTTTATAAACAAAAAAAGAGCGACGATTCTCAAAAAAAAAAAAAAAAAAACAATATTTTTCACTTTCTGCTATATAACATTCCCGAAAAATTTTTTTTTAAAAATTAAATTAAATTTCTGCTACATATTTTTAGTAAAAAAAATCCCAATAAGCGTATTTGATTGGTTTGCGCAAAAGCGTCTACAAACTAGGGGAAAGATTATGTCATTTTTATTTATTTATTTATTTTTTACAATTAGTGGTGGCGATTAGCCATTTTTAGCGGGACTGCGACATTGCGGTGGACAAATTGGACCCCTAACTGACATTTTTGACACTTTTGGGGGGACCAGTGACATTACTACAGTAATCAGTGCTAAAAATATGCACTGTTACTGTAATAATGAAACTAGCAGGGAAGGGGTTAACCCAGGGCGGTCAAAGGGTTAAATGTGAGCCTAGGGGGTGATTTCTAACTGTGAGGGGGATGGGCTTATCGGATCAACACAGGGACCTGTGTTCCTAAATAAGAGGAACACACGAGCCCTGTGATGATAACTGACAGAGCAACGGTCTGCTGTGTTTACAACGGCAGACCATCATTCTGTCTTCCCTGGGAGTGATTGCGGGTGCCAAGTGGCAAACGTGGCCACCGGCCCCCGCAGATCAGCTTCCCCAGAGTCGCTGCTCACACGTGCCCCCCTTGCTTGCTCCCGAGGAGCGACGTATGGGTACAGCGATTTGCGCAGCCGAGCCAGCCTGCCGCAGTATATCTGGGGCGGGCGTTCGACAAGTGGTTAACCACTTACCGCAAATTTACGTACCTGTATGTCGGCTCGGAGAAGTGGTTTTACCAGGATGATGCCTGCAGCTGCAGGCATTATCCTGGTACCGTTCTTTAGAGCCGGTGGTCGGCTTTCAGCAGATAACAGCTGATGCAATTCAGGAACCGCTCGGCTGTAATCCCAGCGGTCTGCCCAGGTCTGACCCAAGCAACCAGCCGGAACATCTGCCGGCTGGTTGAAGTCCAGAACAAAGCTGGATTCAGCTTTGATCGGGTCTCCAATGTATTAACACGGAAGCTGCCTCATGACGCCACTTCCGGTTTACTCGGCGGCTAACGGCGCCAAATTTGAAAAACTGTCAGTATTCAAAAATGCTGATTTCGGAATTTTAAATACTTTGAAGTGCAGTGGAGGGGTCTGGGGTCTTTTAGACCCCCGATCCCTTTATAAAGAGTACCTGTCACTGCCTATTACTATCACAGGGAATGTTTAAATTCCTTGTGACAGCAATAAAAGTGATCAGATTTTTTTTTTTTTTTTAAAACAGAGCTAAAAATAAAAAATAAATGAAAAATAGGAAAAAAAAAATTTAAACTGCCCTTGTCACCATTAACTCACTCACGAAAGAAAAAGCATACATAAATCGCACTTGAAATTAAAAACGGTATTCACATCACACATGCGTCGCCTATGGAGATTTTTAAGTACCGTAGTTTGTCGCCATTCCATGAGTGTGCATCATATTTCACAATATACAAAAAATTGGGCTAACTTTACTGCTTAGTTTTTTTTTTTAATGCAGTGAAATGTATTTTTTTTCCCAAAAAATTTCATTTGAAAGACCGCTGCGCAAATACAGCGTGACAAAAAATTCTGCAACGCCCACTATTTTATTCTCCGGAGTCTTTGCTAAAAAAAAAAAAAATATAAATATAAGTAATTTTCTAGCTAAAAATACTGATTTTAACTTGTTAATACGTGTCTGAAATAGGCTTGGTTCTTAAGTGGTTAAACAAAATGGTGGGTAAATTGGCAAAGTGCACCTGTGCTTGTAGTCAACATGTAAGTGTGCATAGGCTTGGACATACACTATATTGTCAAAAGTATTGGGACACCTGCCTTTACATGCACATAAACTTTAATGGCATCCCAATCTTAGTCTGTAGGTTTCAATATTGTGTTGGCCCACCCTTTGCAGCTATAAAGGCTTCAACTCTTCTGGGAAGGCTGTCCACAAGGTTTAGGAGTGTGTCTATGGGAATGTTTGACCATTCATCCAGAAACACCTTTCTGAGGTCAGACACTAATATTCGAAGGTCTGGCTTGCAGTCTCCCATATTTGTTCTATCGGGTTGAGGTCCGGATTCTGTGCAGGCCAGTCAAGTTCCTCCACCCCAAACTTGCTCATCCGTGTCTTTATAGACCTTGCTTTGTGCAAAGGTCCAAATCATTTGGTGGAAGAGGGATTATGGTGTGGGGTTGTTTTTCAGGGGTTGGGCTTGGCCCCTTAGTTCCAGTGAAGGGAACTCTTAAGGCCACAGCATACCAAGATATTTTGGACAATTTCATGCTCCCAACTTTGTGAGAAAAGTTTGCTCCAACATGACTGCGTACCAGTGCACAAAGCAAGGTCCATAAAGACATGGATGAGCGAGTTTGGAATGGAGGAACTTGAGTGGCCTGCATAGAGTCCTGACCTCAACCTGATAGAAAACATTTGGGGGGAATTAGAGCGGAGACTGTGAGCTAGGCCTTCTCTCCAACATCAGTGCCTGACTTCACAAATGCGCTTTTCGAAGAATGGTCAAACATTACCATACACACACTCATAAACCTTGCGAATAGCCTTCCCAGAACAGTTGAAGCTGTTATAGCTGCAAAGGGTGGGTCAACTAAATATTGATCCCTACAGACTAAGATTAGGATGACATTTAAGTTCATGTGTGTGCAATGGCAATTGTCAATACTTTTGACAATATAGTGTATATGTGATTCGGTCATATTCCTAAACTCCACATTTTAAATCAATATCCTGTTAATCAGGCTTGGTATTGGATGGTTAATCAGAATGGTACTGCACAGGGCGGCCCCTTACATCCTCTTCTGGGGTCCTCCACCAGCACTGTCCGCTAATTCTCTTCTCCGAGTGCCCCCATTGCAAGTTATGTGCTATGGTGGCACTTGTGCGTGGGCCCTCCCAAGCCTAGTTTTGTGTGTCCATAGGCACACACAACATGGCTCTGCTACACCTCCCATTTCTTTCTCACAGTATTTGATTGACAGCAGCAGGACCTGCTCCCATATCTTTTATCCCACCCTTTGGTTGGAGGCACCTCACTCAGAGTGGGGTTCTCTGTGTCCCTCTGAGATGGTGCATCCCAGCACTGCTTTCTGTCACTCTCAACTGATTGTGTGTAGACTTTCTTCCTGAAGGCCAGACGAGAGACCACACAGCACACTTTGGGGATCCTGACTCAGGCCTCTGTCTGTGACTCATGCCCACATGCATTCTCTGGCTCTGCACCCTTCTTTCTCCCTCTTTTGAGTTCACAGTCTGTGTTGCTGGCAGGCCCCCTGGGGTTCTCTTCTCTCTGCACAACACAGCTGTTTCTAAGATAGAAAAGGACCTTGGGGTCCTAGTAGACAACAGGCTTGGCAATGGCATGCAATGCCAATCTTCTGCAAGTAAAGCCAACAGAATACTGGCATGTATAAAAAAGGGGATTTACTCCAGAAATAAAATGATTATTCTCCCACTTTACAAGACTCTGGTTCGGCCACATTTTGAGTATGTCATCCAGTTCTGGGCACCAGTACTCAGAAAGGATGTGCTGGAACTAGAGAGAGTCCATAGAAGGGCCACAAAGATAATTATGTGAATGGAGGACATCAACTATGAGGAAAGACTACAAGCATTGAACCAATTCTCTCTGGAGAAGAGACGCTTGAGAGGGGATATGATATCAATGTACAAATACCGAACTGGTGACCCTAGCATAGGGAACAAACCTTTCAAAGAAAGGGAATTCAATAAGACATGGGGCCACTCACTAAAACTAGAAGAAGAGCAGTTTAGCCTTAAACTGCGTAAAGGGTTCTTTATTGTCAGTGCGGTAGAGATGTGGAATTCTCTTCCACAAGCAGTGGTATCAGCAGGGAGCCTGGATAGATTATAAAAACTATTAGATGGGCACCTTAAAGACCACAACATACAGGGGTATACAATGAATGGTTAACAGCAAACACACACACACATCATAGGTTGAACTGGCTGGACTGGTGTCTTTTTTCAACCTCACTAACTATGTAACTATGTAACAGCACAGCCACCTCATTGCTTTTTCTCTGCTTCTGTCTCACAACTCTCCAGACTCTACCTGCTCTGTACCCTGTCGCCTTTTCCATGCATCTGTACACTGCAGCTTGCTCTGCATTCCCGGCAATCATTGCCTTGCTTTCCGCCTCCTCAAAGTCTTCCCCTCTGCTTCCAACGTCAGCTCTGTTCAATCCAGCAGTGGGAAACAGAAGAGTACCCTGTGGTCTGGCTAAGATTGTCCAGGCTGTGTGGCTGTGCTTTAAAGGGGTCACCAGCCAATTCTATATACTGTATATTTTAAAGTAGATCATGGGCAAATTGTCCAATATGAAATAGCAATTTACACAAAGCAATAAAATCTGGGCAATTTTTTTTCATGTAGTAAATATGTATGCATTAAAAGCTATTGCTTCTTCTTACATTGATAATGATTTGAAACTAATGAGTTTTCTTGCAAGCTTTCAAAGAAACAAAGTATTGTCTGGAACATCACAGAGCAAAATCTACTTTAATATGTCTATTGACAAGATGAATTACACAGCCTATTGTGTTTAGAAATGTGAAACTTATAAAGTTGCTTTTAGTTAATGTTATGTCAGTAGATCAGTTTTAATTTCAGTCCTTTTAATCTCATACTGTGTATTAGCTTTTTGTCTGCAGTTTTTCCCCTGTCTTTTCACATGCATATTGGTAATTTTCTTGTAATAAATGGACAAATGTGCAGGCATTTCAAATGTTGTGTTTTTACAATGATCAAAAAGAATCCTGTATTATAATTTACAAGTCATTAATTAGTTTTTAAATGAAGTCATACCAAAGGTTACCTACATTGATTTATTTCAAAACTGAATTTTCAAAGCTGCTGAAAGCTTATTAAAGAATCTGCTTGAGAAATGTAAAAAAGTCATCTTAACATATTCAAATTTGACTTGTAATTACTGAATTATCAGATATATATAACTCAGCTGACTTTTTTTTTCTCAGGCTGTATAGCATTTTAGTCTATTTAAGTTTGGATGACTGGAAGTAAAATAATAATAATAGAAAAGTTTCAAAAATGAGGTATTCTTTCTAATGATGTATGAAATAATTCCCAATGTCATAATTTTGGTATAATATAATAGCCTTACCACTTTTTTATGTTTTCACATATAAAATTGTGTCAGTGGAATAAGTTAAAAATGGAAAAAACAATTATATTAGTTTAAACTTTCATTAGTAGCATTCGCAATTTTTGTAATATTTTCTAGTAATATTAGAAAAAATCAGAACTTTTTAGCCAATGTTAGATTGCACGTAATAGAATTCTGGTAATTCTGCAATGGCACCTACATTTTCACTATATCCATATTCTTTTTTTTTTTTTTTTGGATTAAGGCTCCATGTACACGGGACGTTGTTAAAAGTCCCTTTGAATGCTGGAATTTTTAGGACGTTTGAAACGTCCGTTCGGTCACGTTTGTACCCGCGTTTAGTGGGCGTTTAGCAGCGTTTGCGGGCGTTTGCGTTTAGAACCGTTCCTAGAGGTCAAAGAAATGATTCCCCTTTAAAATGGAAAAACGCAAACGTTAAACGCGGGTCATCGCGTTCAGACGCGTTCGGACGCGTTTGTGCGTTTGAAACGCAGGGAAACACACGTTCGAACGCAAATAATTGCGTTCTAAAAAAAGTCCCTGAACGCAACTGCCTGCAAATGACTGTAAACGACCTGGTGTACATGGACAGATAAGATAAAATGTAGATGGGTTCAGGGGCTTCTGAAAAAAACGCCCAACTGCTCCTAAACGGCCATTTTCAGCGTCCCGTGTACATGGACCCTAAGGGGCAAAGGATTAGAAGGATGTCAGGTTTGAGATGTACAGTATGTTCCACATTGAAAAAGAATACAAAACCCAACCAATAGTTGTACTATACTTCTCTTAAAGCGGAGTTCCACCCTGGAATTTTTTTTTTTTAAAAAATACCCCCGGGACAGTCAGGGCTAGTGCATTCCACAATGGCTAGCCTCTGATCTGTCCCGGGTTGCACTTACCTGTTAGGACAAATACTTACCTTGAAAAAGTCTTGTCCAGCGCTGCCATCTCAGATGTGGGCAGCTTGAAGCCAGCGCGATCCTCTTCAGCGTCCTCTTCCGCCTTCTTCGGTCCCACGATGCCCTGCGCCGGCCCCGCCATCACTTTCCGGGCACGCGCGCCATCCCTCCACACCTGACGTCGGGGCCGGTGCAGGCGAAATGACTCCTGGGAGTGATGACGTTCAGCTCCCAGGAATCATTGCAGAGCCAGGAAGTGACGACGGGCCGCGGCCGAGGAAGGAGGAAGAAGGAAGTAAGGTAAGTATATTTTCTTCGCTACGAGGTAAGTAAAAAAAAAAAAAAAATGCGATTAGCCATTTGTTTTTCAGGTGACCCGGAGCGAGAAGATGGAGGTAAGTATAAAATTAGGGTGGAACTCCACTTTAAGTAAGCTAACCAAGGAAAGTGCCCAAATCAATTCCTTATGCCCACTAGAGATGCACATGTATTCAATTTTTTTTTTTTTTTAATGGATGAAACAGTGAAAGCTTTAAGTTTAAATTTCTATCAGGTTTTCAATTGTAACAATGAAGAGAAGACCAGTACACAGAGTCTAAAATCTGAAGGAGGATTTACTGAAGCCCCATATCAGCATGTGTGAACAAATATACAGTATATATGATGTATGTACAAAGCACATAACAAAAATCCCTGTCCACAGCAATACTGATAACCCATTGTAAGTACTGTAAATTAACACAGCACAAAAACATTTAGTCCAGTTGAGTAATAAGCAACTTTCTTCAAGCATAGACTCAGGTCTTCAAATGTGTGTGGAGAATGTGGATAAAAAAGCACACTTATCCTGCCTGGACTGCAGCTCCTGAGAGAGTTGGGGAAATCTTCAGTTGATAAAACATAAAGGAACTCAGAGGTCACAACTAAATGAAGCACCAAGTTCCTTTATTAAAAATGAAAAGAATAAAAAATGGCAACTCACATGTGCAGGAAATGTAAAAGGCATAAATGACAGACATCCCTCATAATAGTGCCAGTCTGCTCTGGTATAAGCCCGAGGCTGATGATAAAGTGAAGCTGACAAATCTTGGCTCCAAACAGCTCAGAAACCTGTTGGGACAGGCAGAAAGGTAGCTTTGAGATGTCACTCAGTGGGGTAGACCATGTAAGCTTGACAACAAGTCTCGGGGACTGCCCTTTTCTCAAGCCTAGGTAGGCTTTTGCCATGCTCACAGAACAAAATGCAAAAAAAAAAAAAAAGAAAACAAAATAGGTTAAAGGAGCGGGGAAAAAGCATGTTGGAGTGTTCCCAGTTGGGAACCTAACTACATAAATTAATTGATCCCACACCACTCCCTGTCTGTTGCTGGGAGAGAACATATAGTACTTCCAGGTATGGAGAGGCATATGACTTCCTCCCCTTTCCCATATGTGGCAGCACTGGTGATTGGCCCAGCACAATTTTATGGTGGGAAAGACATCCTTCTGCCTTTTAGGCTTCCAATACAGTGGCTCGGGAACATTTTCTCCCTCCTGGTGGATAAAAAGCGCAGGGGAAGAATGTGTGTATATTCTACTGGAGTGGGCGTCACTCATATGATCTTGTTGTCATTACATGGGCAAAGCACAAGTTAAAGTAGAAATATTGGCAAAACATTTTTTTTTTTATTTTGGATAGAGCAAGGGAGGGATATAGCCCCTGTCCGATTTCACCATCTGTGTCCTATTGTGGAGGTCTCTCTTCACTTCCTTTCCCATAGTCAAACAGGAAGTGAGAGAAAATCCCTGCAAATTAACCACTTGAAGACCAAGTCTTTTCTATTTTTTTTTTTTTTTAGCAGAGACCCTGAGGAAATTAAAAATGGCGTCTGTAGCAATATTTTTTTATCACACTGTATTCGCGCAGCTGTTTTCCAAATGCAATTTTTTGGGAAAAATGTTAATAAATAAAAAAAACGAAACAAAATAATATATATTACCCCAATTTTTTAGTATAATATGAAAGATGATGTTACACTGAGTAAATAGATACCTAACATATCACATCAATTATGCACGCTCGTAAGGTGGTGACAAACTACGGTACTTAAAAATCTCCATAAGCAACAGTTTTAACGCCTTTTCAGATTACCTGTTTAGAGTTATAAAGTAGGCCTAGTGCTATAAATATTGCTGTTTCTCTAACGATTGCGGTGATACCTCACATGTATGGTGCGAACACTGTTTACATATGCATGCCTGACTTATGTATGAGTTCACTTCTGTTCTTATTTATTTTATTTTTACACTGTGCCTTTAATTTTTTTTTTGTATCACTTTTATTCCTATTACAAGGAACGTAAACATTCTTTGTAATAGAAATAAGGATGTCTGGTCCCCTTTATGACGAGATCTGGGATCAAAAAGACCCTAAAGGCCCGTACACACGTAGCGATTGTCGGCCGTAAATATTCGGCCACCGACCGATCGGCCGATTCTCGGCTTGTTAGTATGATGCTTCCGACAACCGACTGAGACTTTTCGGCCGAACAGAATCTGGTGTGCAGGCATTAAAATTTTTTTTGGCCAACACCAGAACGGCCGATTGTTCGCCAGTCAGTACAGAATTCGGCCGACAAACAGCAGATGAGCAAGACTGGGCATGCTCAGAGAAGAAAAAACACACGGAAAGTTAACCATCACATGACATCCCTTCTGCAGTCGGCTGTTGTTGGCCGACAAAATTCGTGTGCAGTCTTTAGCACTTTTCAACCGACAGGACAGCACCGGACAAAAGACGGCCGATCGTTCGGCCGACATTCGGTACGTGTGTACGGGGCTTTAAAAGCAAAAGATCAAACTATAAAATTTTTTTTTGATCTATTGCTTTAAAAAAAAAAAATGTTTACTTTCACCCTGGACCTGAGCAACGTTGTTCAAGTCCTACAAGGCGGTAGAGGCAATCTAGTCTCTCACTGCCCGAGAGACACCGGCGAGCCAGTGGCTCATGAGGTGCTCTGATCGCTTTCATGAGAAAGCCAGCAGCCAGCTGAAAAAAAAAGATACTGGGGTAATGGCTGATAGCTTCATCCATAACCCTGGTAAACCACTTGCAGTCAACGCATATATAAAATTGCAGGTGGCAAGTGGTTAAAGGAGATCCTTGGGGACCCCCAGGTCACCAGAACTAGTGTCTCCTTGGAAGATGTCCCCTCTATTACATTTCTGCGGCCAATCCAAAATTTGGGATACTTTCACTTTAATGGTAAACAGGACAAATAGAGAGGGTAAATATCTTTAACGGGGGCACAGACTCCGATAAAAACTGACAGGTGTTCTAATCCCTCTCCACTCTATCCAAAACTAAAAAAAAAGTTTTGCATTTAGTTATACTTTAACTTTATTTTAGCTAGATGTTACATTTTAGCTGATGTGCAAGTGATGAAAATTAAATAAATATATTTTAACTGATTACATCTAGTGCAGCAACTTTCAACTGAAAACACATTTACTTGTGGACTATTTTTTTGTATTTTGCTTAGGGTCCTTCCTTAACATTCGGCAGATTTTACTCATCATCATTTACATTTGCTTTCTGTTTGCATAATGTCTTTTCCTCCCAGCGAATCCAGGGGACATAGCTATTGAACAGAAAAAAACATTTTTTTTCCCATTAAAAGCTTTGCCTTGAATGCAAAACTTTTGTATCCATAACATGTGCCTCAAGGACACAAAGCGGTTGCTAAGCTTTTCTGACACCTTTTTCTATAGTTGTAGAAAAATTGCAGAACAGTTGAAAAAATAGCAATTTTGACTGACACACAAATTTATGAATTAATATTTTATGCACTAAAAATAACAAGCTGATATTACATGTCTTATCTGTGCCAAATATTATCTTCAATCTATGTTCTGAATCATTTTCATTATTTACTTTGCAAGAGTAAGATTCAGATTTGCCACATCACTGTATACTTGTGCAGTAAGGTAGAGTGCACCAATGTATCAGATATGTATCCTCCCTATTGCCATAGCTGCCATTGAATTTAGGCAAATACTGTATATCAGGAAGACCTAAAGTTAGAGGCAGAGGGCCTGCATATGCAGGTAGCTAGCGGCAAGCAGGTTCTACAGGACAAAGTGGTGGTTTTTCATCTCAGAGTGACTGTGCTATACAGCCACAGCACGAACAGTGGATTGGCTAAAAAATAGCACCATGACCATGGAGGCAGATGAGGGTTCAGCCACACAGTGGTTAGGGGACATCAGGCATAGAACAGCAAAAGGCAATGATGTTCCAGCAACTAGAGTTAACTGCGATGTGAGCTCCAGTGTTGAGGGGTTGGTAGATGATAAGGTAGCAGACCTTTGTGCCAGCTACTGGAAAGGGAGAAAGTACTAAGAAAGACACAGAACAACAGCGATTTTGTCTAATGGCAGATTGCGTAGAGCTGGAAGGATACAACATCCTAATTCATTTGGCTGCACTCCATCACAGGTACAGGCAACTGCTACATCCTGGGCTGGTTCACAGAGCTCAGTGTGTGTGAGCTGTATGTGCTGCCAACAGCAATGTTGTGGTCTACAGCCTCTGCCTGCAGCATATCAGCCGTGGTTACCAGTTACCAGTTTGGGTACCACATGCAAGAGGAATCATATGACTCTGCACCAGATATCTTATTGGAAGCAGACAAAAGTCAGCAGCAAAAGGTCTGCACTCCTTCTAATTATTTCTCTCTTTCCTCATCTCCCTCCCTCCACAACATTCTCCTGCTGCATCCACTGCAACATATGTGGCCTCTAATGAAAAGTAAGAAAGTCTCATAAGGGGTTTCATATGCTTGGGGTATGCCATGCCATCATGCAGGGAAGGGAATCATCAGGCCACAATGAGAAGGGTTAAGGGAAGGCTTGAGCCTCTGCACAATTTACACCCCCTACCATCTCCAGCAGCATCGTTCCCAAGGTAGGTGAGTCTTCTGAAGCTGCAGTAGAAAACAAAAAAGCCCCAAATCCCCCTATGTACAGAATCTTACTGCCAGCTTATCAAAACTGCTGGCTTTGCAGCTGCTCCTATTCCAGATTGTGGGATCTGCTCACTTCTGTGAGTTTATGGCCTGTGATACACCATAGTGTTCACTGGACCACACTGTCAACAGCAAGGTATACATGATCATGGCATCAGGTCCAGTAATAATGGGCAGGGACACTACATATCTTTAACAGCACACTGGGTCAATCTTCTGGCAGTCTAGAAGAAGGCAGGATGGGCCACAATGCTGGAGCTGGTGGTAACACTATGTGTCTTGCCTAATGGTGACAGTGCAGTCACCTGTACCCACTCCTCTTCACTAACCTCATTCTCCAACTCCATGGAACCTAGAGTTCCTCTTTAAGTGCCGTGCTGTGCTGAAGCTTGTATGCCTGAGGAAAAGGAACCACACTGGGGCAGTATGTCTGGCAGTTCTCCAGGTCAAAAGGTGGCTTACCCCACACTATCTTCAGCCAGGCAAAACTGTGTGAGACAATGGCACTAACCTCCTGGATGCCCTTCATCTGGGAAAAAGTTCACATGTACACTACAGACACATGTCCTCAACCTGGTGGTGCAGTGGTTCATCATAAAGTATCCTGACCTCCAAGATGTTCATCAGAACAGAAGGGTTTGAAGCCCTTTTAGGCAGTTGTATCTGGCCATGGCTTGCTTACATCAGCTGCCTGCTGATCGTTCTCTTTGACATTTCCACGTAGTGGAACTCAGCGATGGCCATGCTGCAGAGGCTGCAAGGTGTCATTATTGAGTAAGTGTGAAAGTTTGCTGGTCAATTTCTACCAACTACATAACTCTATATTTTGAATATGTTGGGAATGACTGGTATACAGGGATGGGAGGAGGTTTAGGAAAATGTGGGGTTGTTTTTTTTTGTGCAGTTTTGACCTTTAAGACAATGCAATGTGGCATTGTGAAAAAATAAGCTCTTAGACTATAATATTACATTGTTCTGCCACTGACCAGTTTATGCAAAGCTGAGGGCTTTAGTTGTATTTTTTAAGAGGAAATCTTCTGATAGCTTTTAGATCAATTGTGGCCTACTAGTGCTTGTTAACAAATCACGTGTTACAGCCAAAATGACCTAAAAACCCTTGTTTTTGCATGGTTAAATGTTCCCTTTGGCAGTGCCCAGCTCCCCGTGCCCTTTTTTGACAATAGTTTTTCTATTAGACCAAGAGATACAGGATACACCCTATAGATTTCAATATGATTCTATACAAAATTCAGGTTCACGTGGAACCAAATTCACGAAACCCCTGACCAATTGAAACCCAACAGATTCACCCATTATTATTTGTTTGCAACCAACATTCTTTATATATCAGGCAGTACTTTTCAGATAATAGTTTATGTAGGCTTTCTGGTGGTACCCAGAGCCAGATTTCTACTTTTCCCAAAGATCAACTATTATGTGCTGCCCCACTTTCATCTTAATTAACTGCCATAAAAAAGTATTTTTTTATGTTTAACCAGCTGGCTAAATGAGAAAAAAATTAACAGATTCCTCCATCCACACAAGTGAGGTGAAAGAAGGAATCTCCCCCTCTGAGACACTGTATTCTGAGTGGGACTCTCTGTTGTCAGAATACATTGATCAGTGGCTGCAGCTGATTGACCACAGTTGCTGTTCAACAACATTTTCCCAACATTCTTGTTTGACAAAAGTCAATCTAACAATCGACTTCTGTCCTGTCGAACAGGGAGGCCCACACATGGATCGAAAATTGTCTGGTTCAGAAAGGATCTATCCATCTATGGTCAGCCTAACTTTAGAATTACAGCAACAAGATAACTTGGGGGTTTTGGAGAGGAATGCCTGATGTAAAAAAAAAAAAAATGTCTCACTTGATGATTTTTATTATTTTATAATTGAAGATAGAAGTAAACTTTGCAAGTAGAGCAATCAAAACATATTGTGAATGGTATATTAAAAAAAATCACATTAAACTTTAAATAATACAAGACGAAAAACTATTAATAAAACAAAACGCAAAAAAACAACAACTATATCTTTATGTAAAGAGCAAATGATGAGACATCAGTAATAAATAATAAAATCAATTCTATATGCTGTATGAATATAACGGATTATAAAAAAATGTCCAAACCTATTTAATATCATCAAATTATTTATACATGAAAAGAAGGTTTTTTATGTATGCTTCATATGTATATAATTTGATGATATGAATTAGGTTTAGATGATTTTTATAATCCATTTTATTCATACTGTATATTGCAAATTATTTATTAATGTATGGTTTTACTTATTACTTACATTTAGGGTTGAGCGGACACCTAGATGTCCGTGTTCGACGGGTTCGGCCGAACTTTAAAAAAAAGTCCGGGTCCGTGTCCCGGACTTTTACCGAACTTTTCCCGGACACCGAACCCCATTGAAGTCAATGGGGACCCGAACTTTAAGGCACTAAAATGGCTCTAAAACACCAAAGGAAAGGGCTAGAGTGCTGCAAATGGCAGCAAAACGTAATTAAGAGCATGGCAAGTGCTCTGCAAACAAATGTGGATAGGGAAATAACTTAAAACAACAAAAAAAAACAGAAAAATAAAACAATGTTCTTCTTCATCTCTGAAGGACGAGGCCCATATGGAGTAGGAGGGAGGTTGAGGTGGTGGTGGATGTGGCGGTGACATAGGCATGCGCACAGGGTGTGCCGGGTGTGCCTGGGCACACCCTAATCACCTAGGGCACATAGCATTGCCAGTGAGGAGATGGGAAAGATCTCCCTCAGACCTGCTCTGCTCTATTTCTCTTTGCCTACAGGTACATGGCCCCGATACATTACTCTCCCTGCTGGCAAACACATGCATGTGTATTTCAACTTTGGGGTGCACACCTTAATGCAATAGGCTGCGCACACCTATGGGCGGTGTAGGTGGAAGCGGCGGTGGAGGAGGACCAGGGCCGGATTAAGAGCATCATGGGCTTGGTGCTGAGGATTTTGAAGGGCCTTAAGGGCCGTGCCTTGCCATGCACCCAGAGGAGGAAGGGTGCAGCCATGCATGCCTAATTCAACATGGGATGCTGTCTCTGAAGCCCATAAACACATCCATGCATCGGCAACTGTCCCTCCTTGTCCGGCCTTCGCGCTGTGTGGGGAGGTTCTGAGGGTGCTGCCTGGGGAAGCGAGCATAGAAGCCAGACTTCTGTGTTTACAAGTGACAGAAGAGCGGTAACAGTGAATATGGCCAACCCGGGGCCTATATAAAAGGTAGGGGCCTGGAGCTGCAGCTCCAATAGCCCCTACGTTAATCTGGCCCTGAGGAGGAGGACGAGGTAGCCAACACTGCTTCTTTTCACAAATTTTAAATGAGGGTACACCCCAAAAGAGTGAGAAAGAGCAAAAATGGAACAATGGGTGGGTAAGGTCGGTATCCATTGCTATTCTGCATAAGGTACGGAAAAGTCCCGTGGGATCCATGCCTGGTTCATTTTAATGAACGTGAGCTTGTCCACATTGTCTCTGGACAGGCGGCTGCGCTTGTCTGTTATAACGCCCCCAGCCGTGCTAAATACCCGTTCAGATAATACACTGGCTGCAGGGCACGCCAGCACCTCCAAGGCGTAAAGGGCAAGCTCAGGCCATGTGCCCAATTTGGAGACCCAGAAGTTGAAGGGGGCAGACCCCTCATTCACTACATGTAGGCGTGTGCACACATACTGCTCCACCATGTTGGTAAAATGCTGCCTCCTGCTAAGACGTTCCATCTGAGCTGCTGGTGCTGCTGTTTGTTGTGGTGTGCTGACAAAGCTTTTCCACATTTCGGCCATGCTAACCCTGCCTTCTGAGGTGCTGGCGGTGCCCTGGTTGCGTTGGCGACCTCCTCCTCCTCCTCCTCCTCCTCCTCTGCCTTGTGCTTCCACTGCGGCCCCGCTGTCAGATGGGAATGCCAGCAGCATGGCGTCTACCAGCGTGCGCTTGTACTCGCGCATCTTGCGATCGCGCTCCAGTGAGTGAATTAAGGACGGTACGTTGTCCTTGTAACGGGGATCCAGCAGCGTGGCCACCCAGTAATCAGCACAAGTTAGAATGTGGGCAACTCGGCGGTCGTTGTGGAGACACTGCAGCATGTAATCGCTCATGTGTGCCAGGCTGCCCAGAGGCAACGAAAGGCTGTCCTCTGTGGGAGGTGTATCGTCCGTGTCCTCTGTATCCCCCCAGCCACGCACCAGTGATGGCCATGAGCTGGCCTGGGTGCCACCCTGCTGTGAACATGGTTCCATCTCCTCCTCCAGCTCCTCCTCCTCCTCATCCTCCTCATCCTCCAGAACTGTGCCCCTGCTGGACAATTGTGTCCCTGGCGTTTGTGTGTGCAGGAACCCACCCTCGGAGCCCCTTGCGAATGACTGCCCTGAAAGCCTTGGAAATGTTACCTCTTCATCCTCCTCCTCCTCCTCATCCTGTGCCACATCCTCTTCCATCATCGCCCGAATTGTTTTTTCAAGGAGGCATAGAAGTGGGATAGTTAAGCTGAGAACGGCGTCATTGCCACTGGCCATGTTGGTGGAGTACTCAAAACAGCGCAACAAGGCACACAGGTCTCGCATGGAGGCCCAGTTATTGGTGGTGAAGTGGTGCTGTTCCGCAGAGCGACTCACGCGTGCGTGCTGCAGCTGAAACTCCACTATGGCCTGCTGCTGCTCGCACAGTCTTTCCAGCATGTGCAAGGTGGAGTTCCACCTTGTGGGCACGTCACATATGAGGCGGTGAGCGGGAAGGCCGAAGTTACGCTGCAGCGCTGCCAGGCGAGCAGCAGCAGGGTGAGAACGCTGAAAGTGCGCACAAACGGCCCGCACTTTCTGCAGCAGCTCTGACATATCGGGGTAGTTTTTAAGGAACCTCTGCACCACCAAATTCAGCACATGCGCCAGGCAAGGGATGTGCGTCAAACCGGCTAGGCCCAGAGCTGCTATGAGATTTCGCCCAGGCGGGGCTTGAGGCTCGCTGGCAGCAACCACTCATTTGTCTGCTGTTCCATGCTCCTCCACAACTCCTGCGCGGTGTGTGGTTTGTCCCCCAAACAGGCAAGTTGTAAAACTGCCTGCTGTCGTTTACCCCTGGCCGTGCTGAAGTTGGTGGTGAAGGTGTTACGCTGTCCGGATGAGGAGGCGGTAGAGGATGAGGAAGCGGAGTAGGAGGAGTTAGGAACAGGAGGCAAACTGAAGCGCCCTGCAATCCTCGGTGGTGGAAGGACATGCGCCAAATTGCTATCCGCCTCAGGCCCATCCGCCACTGCATTTACCCAGTGTGCCGTTAGGGAGATATAACGCCCCTGACCGTGCTTACTGGTCCACGTATCGGTAGTTAGGTGGACCTTGGCACAGATGGCGTTGCGCAGTGCACACCTGATTTTTTCCCCCACTTGGTTGTGCAGGGAAGGGATGGCTTGCCTGGAAAAGTAGTGGCGGCTGGGCACAACGTACTGTGGGACAGCCACCGACATAAGGTTTTTAAAACTGTGCGTCTCCACCAGACGGAATGACAGCATGTCAAAGGCCAATAATTTTGAAATGCTGGCATTCAGGGCCAGGGATCGCGGGTGGGTAGGGGGGTACTTCCTCTTCCTCTCAAGTGTTTGGGAGATGGAAAGCTGAACGCTTCCACGGGACATTGTGGAGATGGTTGTTGGTGACCCAGGTGGTGGTGTTGCTGACAGATCGTCTGTTTGCGGGGTGGCAGGTGCCGGTATCACTACAGATGTGGCTGGAGCGGCCGAGACTGCAGCAGAAGAGGAAGCAGGATGAGCCAGAGACGTTTCTTGGTTTTGAAGGTGTGTACTCCACTGCAGCTCATGCTTTGCACTTAGATGCCTGATCATGCAGGTTGTGCTCAGGTTGAGAAGGTTTATGCCTCGCTTCAAGCTCTGATTGCACAGGGTGCAAACCACTCGTGTCCAGTCATCAGCACATTTTCTAAAGAACTTCCACGCTAGAGAACTCCTTTGAGCTGACTTTGGTGCGCTCGTTCCCTTGCTGCGTTGGGCAGTAGCGGGCGTAGTGTCTAGGGCACGGCCGCTCCGCTTCTGCACCCTGCTCCCTCTTCTGCTGTGCTGGTGGCTCTGTGCGACCACCGCCTCTTCCTCCAAACTACTCAGTTCACCTGCATGACGTTCATTCCATGTGGGGTCGAGGACCTCATCGTCCTCCACATCATCTTCCACCCAGTCTTCACCCCTGCCCTCCTTGTCGGTCTCCACAATGCTGAACGCCGCAGCAGTTGGCACCTGCGTTTCGTCATCATCGGAGACGTGCTGCGATGATCCTTGCATGTACTCATCTTGAGAAATAAGTGGTTGGGCATCGCTGCACTCAATCTCTTCCACTTCTGGGGCAGGGCTAGGTGGATGGCCCTGGGAAACCCTGCTGACAGAGTCATCAAAAAGAAGAAGAGACTGCTGTATGGCTTGGGGCTCAGACTGCTTGCCTGATTTGCAAGGGGGTGAGGTGAAAGACGGTTGGACATCGGCTGCAGGTGCCAACTGTGACCTTTCTGCAGTAGACTGGGTGGGAGACAATGTGAAGGAACTGGAGGCACTGTCAGCAGCAAACCAATCTACTATCGCCTCCACTTCTAGGGGCGTATGATGCCCTACCAAATACTGATGCAGGTTCTGTCGCCTACTCACACTTGAGGAAGGTGTTTCACTTGTGCGTGTAGCTGGCACAGATCGACCACGTCCTCTCCTTGCAACAGGAGCTCTACCAGCAGCACCACGACCCAGGCCATGGCCCTTATTTGACGGTCTCCTCATATTTCTGTAATTTAAGATCTTGCCCTAGAAAGGTTTTTATTGAATAGCGGAATAGGAAATATGATCCAAAAAAGTGTATGTATCTCGCACATACAAAACCACACTAGGCCCCAATTACTATTGTTTCTACCCCTAAAAGGATGGATGAGGAGTAGGAGGAGTATGGAACAGACAGCACCCTCAAATCTTCAGAAGTATGAGATGAACCTCAAAAACTTGGAAAGGTGGATCTCACACGTACCGACACAGACTATCCCGCAATTCAATTGATCCTCAAAGGTTTTTATTGAATAGCGGAATAGGAAATATGATCAAAAAGAAAGTGTATGTATCTCACACGTACACCACCACACTAGGCCCCAATTACTATTGTTTGTACCCCTAAAAGGATGGTTGAACAATAGGAGGAGGAGTATGGAACAGGCAGCACCCTCAAATCTTCAGAAGTATGAGATGAACCCCAAAAACTTGGAAAGGTGGATCTCACACGTACCGACACAGACTATCACGCAATTTAATTGATTCCCAAAGGTTTTAATTGAATAGCGGAATAGAAAATATGATCAAAAAGAAAGTGTATGTATCTCACACGTACACCACCACACTAGGCCCCAATTACTATTGTTTGTACCCCTAAAAGGATGGTTGAGCAGTAGGAGGAGGAGTATGGAACAGGCAGCACCCTCAAATCTTCAGAAGTATGAGATGAACCCCAAAAACTTGGAAAGGTGGATCTCACACGTACTGACACAGACTATCACGCAATTTATTTGATCCCCAAAGGTTTTAATTGAATAGCGGAATAGAAAATATGATCAAAAAGAAAGTGTATGTATCTCACACGTACACCACCACACTAGGCCCCAATTACTATTGTTTGTACCCCTAAAAGGATGGTTGAGCAGTAGGAGGAGGAGTATGGAACAGGCAGCACCCTCAAATCTTCAGAAGTATGAGATGAACCCCAAAAACTTGGAAAGGTGGATCTCACACGTACCGACACAGACTATCACGCAATTTAATTGATCCCCAAAGGATTTAATTGAATAGCGGAATAGAAAACATGATCAAAAAGAAAGTGTATGTATCTCACACGTACACCACCACACTAGGCCCCAATTACTATTGTTTGTACCCCTTAAAGGATGGTTGAGCAGTAGGAGGAGGAGTATGGAACAGGCAGCACCCTCAAATCTTCAGAAGTATGAGATGAACCCCAAAAACTTGGAAAGGTGGATCTCACACGTACCGACACAGACTATCACGCAATTTAATTGATCCCCAAAGGTTTTAATTGAATAGCGGAATAGAAAATATGATCAAAAAGAAAGTGTATGTATCTCACACGTACACCACCACACTAGGCCCCAATTACTATTGTTTGTACCCCTAAAAGGATGGTTGAACAGTAGGAGGAGGAGTATGGAACAGGCAGCACCCTCAAATCTTCAGAAGTATGAGATGAACCCCAAAAACTTGGAAAGGTGGATCTCACACGTACCGACACAGACTATCACGCAATTTAATTGATCCCCAAAGGTTTTAATTGAATAGCGGAATAGAAAATATGATCAAAAAGAAAGTGTATGTATCTCACACGTACACCACCACACTAGGCCCCAATTACTATTGTTTGTACCCCTAAAAGGATGGTTGAGGAGTAGGAGGAGGAGTATGGAACAGGCAGCACCCTCAAATCTTCAGAAGTATGAGATGAACCCCAAAAACTTGGAAAGGTGGATCTCACACGTACCGACACAGACTATCACGCAATTTAATTGATCCCCAAAGGTTTTAATTGAATAGCGGAATAGAAAATATGATCAAAAAGAAAGTGTATGTATCTCACACGTACACCACCACACTAGGCCCCAATTACTATTGTTTGTACCCCTAAAAGGATGGTTGAGCAGTAGGAGGAGGAGTATGGAACAGGCAGCACCCTCAAATCTTCAGAAGTATGAGATGAACCCCAAAAACTTGGAAAGGTGGATCTCACACGTACCGACACAGACTATCACGCAATTTAATTGATCCCCAAAGGATTTAATTGAATAGCGGAATAGAAAATATGATCAAAAAGAAAGTGTATGTATCTCACACGTACACCACCACACTAGGCCCCAAATACTATTGTTTGTACCCCTAAAAGGATGGTTGAGCAGTAGGAGGAGGAGTATGGAACAGGCAGCACCCTCAAATCTTCAGAAGTATGAGATGAACCCCAAAAACTTGGAAAGGTGGATCTCACACGTACCGACACAGACTATCACACAATTTAATTGATCCCCAAAGGTTTTAATTGAATAGCGGAATAGAAAATATGATCAAAAAGAAAGTGTATGTATCTCACACGTACACCACCACACTAGGCCCCAATTACTATTGTTTGTACCCCTAAAAGGATGGTTGAGCAGTAGGAGGAGGAGTATGGAACAGGCAGCACCCTCAAATCTTCAGAAGTATGAGATGAACCCCAAAAACTTGGAAAGGTGGATCTCACACGTACCGACACAGACTATCACGCAATTTAATTGATCCCCAAAGGATTTAATTGAATAGCGGAATAGAAAATATGATCAAAAAGAAAGTGTATGTATCTCACACGTACACCACCACACTAGGCCCCAATTACTATTGTTTGTACCCCTAAAAGGATGGTTGAGCAGTAGGAGGAGGAGTATGGAACAGGCAGCACCCTCAAATGTTCAGAAGTATGAGATTGTGTTCACTGTACCCCACAAAGATTGTGTTCACTGCACCCCACAAAGATTGTGTTCACTGCACCTCAAAAAGGATTTTGTTCACTGCACCCCACACAGATTGTGTTCACTGCACCCTAAAAGGATTTTGTTCACTGCACCCCAAAAAGATTGTGTTCACTGTACCCCCCAAAGATTGTGTTCACTGCACCCCACAAAGATTCTGTTCCCTGTACCCCACAAAGATTGTGTTCACTGCACCCCACAAAGGATTTTGTTCACTGCACCCCAAAAAGATTGTGTTCACTGCACCCCAAAAAGGATGTTGTTCACTGCACCCCAAAAAGGATTTTGTTCACTGCACCCCGAAAAGATTGTGTTCACTGCACCCCACAAAGATTGTGTTCACTGCACCCCACAAAGGATTTTGTTCACTGCACCCCAAAAAGATTGTGTTCACTGTACCCCCCAAAGATTGTGTTCACTGCACCCCACAAAGGATTTTGTTCACTGCACCCCAAAAAGATTATGTTCACTGTACCCCCCAAAGATTGTGTTCACTGCACCCCACAAAGATTCTGTTCACTGTACCCCACAAAGATTGTGTTCACTGCACCCCACAAAGGATTTTGTTCACTGCACCCCAAAAAGATTGTGTTTACTGCACCCCAAAAAGGATGTTGTTCACTGCACCCCAAAAAGGATTTTGTTCACTGCACCCCAAAAAGATTGTGTTCACTGCACCCCACAAAGATTGTGTTCACTGCACCCCACAAAGGATTTTGTTCACTGCACCCCAAAAAGATTGTGTTCACTGTACCCCCCAAAGATTGTGTTCACTGCACCCCACAAAGGATTTTGTTCACTGCACCCCAAAAAGATTGTGTTCACTGTACCCCCCAAAGATTGTGTTCACTGCACCCCACAAAGATTCTGTTCACTGTACCCCACAAAGATTGTGTTCACTGCACCCCACAAAGGATTTTGTTCACTGCACCCCAAAAAGATTGTGTTCACTGCACCCCAAAAAGGATTTTGTTCACTGCACCCCAAAAAGGATGTTGTTCACTGCACCCCAAAAAGGATTTTGTTCACTGCACCCCAAAAAGATTGTGTTCACTGCACCCCACAAAGATTGTGTTCACTGCACCCCACAAAGGATTTTGTTCACTGCACCCCAAAAAGATTGTGTTCACTGCACCCCAAAAAGGATTTTGTTCACTGCACCCCAAAAAGGATGTTGTTCACTGCACCCCAAAAAGGATTTTGTTCACTCCACCCCAAAAAGATTGTGTTCACTGCACCCCACAAAGATTGTGTTCACTGCACCCCAAAAAGGATTTTGTTCACTGCACCCCAAAAAGATTGTGTTCACTGCACCCCACAAAGATTGTGTTCACTGCACCCCACAACGGATTTTGTTCACTGCACCCCAAAAAGATTGTGTTCACTGCACCCCAAAAAGGATTTTTTTCACTGCACCCCAAAAAGGATGTTGTTCACTGCACCCCAAAAAGATTGTGTTCACTGCACCCCACAAAGATTGTGTTCACTGCACCCCACAAAGGATTTTGTTCACTGCACCCCAAAAAGATTGTGTTCACTGCACCCCAAAAAGGATGTTGTTCACTGCACCCCAAAAAGGATTTTGTTCACTGCACCCCAAAAAGATTTTGTTCACTGCACCCCAAAAAGGACGTTGTTCACTGCACCCCAAAAAGATTGTGTTCACTGCAGCTCACACACAGAAAAATGGATGTGGATCACTGACACCTGCCTATCTCCTATCCCACACCACACAGCAATATCGATTGTAGTTTGTAGAATACAGTTTCCCTAAAATTCAGCAGCAGCAGCCTCTCCCTAACAGGATTGAGAAGAGATCGTAGATCAGGATTGAGTGCAGAGTCACCCCACCCCCCACACAGCAATATCGATTGTACTTTGTAGAAGACACTGACCCTATAATTCAGCAGACTCTATCCCTAAAATGCCTACAACTCGCCCTGCCTAAACACTCCGACCTGTCCCTCAATTCTATCCGGACACAAATGGTTTTTTCCTGCCTGTCTTTCCCTAATCAGCAGCCAGCACGTTGATGTGTGCTCTGTCCCTGATCTAAGCAGCAGAATGAAGATGCTGCGGCTGCCTGGAACTTATAAAGACTTGGTCACATGCTTCAGACGGCCAATCACAGCTACTGAGACATTTGCAGGCATGGCTGGGATGGCTTAAGGCACACCAGTTAAACGATTGTTGATTGGCTGTTGAAAGCCCGCCATGAAAAGAGCGCCAAAGCATGCAAAACCCGGAAATAAAACGACCGAACACGGATTTTTACCCGAACATACAGTAAAGTGTCCGTGTCCGTGTTCGGGTACAAAAAATCCAATTATTCGGTACGAACACGAATAATACAGTCCGTGTTCGCTCAACACTACTTACATTATTTGTTGTAATGTTTAACTGGTTTGACATCTCCTATTATTTAGTATACACATACATTGCTTTTATTACTTATTACTGATGACTTATCATTTACTCTTTACATGAAGATATATATATATATACAGTGGGTACGGAAAGTATTTATACCCCCTTAAATTTTTCACTCTTTGTTATATTGCAGCCATTTGCTAAAATCATTTAAGTTCATTCTTCTTCCTCATGAATGTACACATAGCACCCCATACTGACAGAAAAACACAGAATTGTTGACATTGTTGCAGATTTATTAAAAAAGAAAAACTGAAATATCACATGGTCCTAAGTATTCAGACCCTTTGCTGTGACACTCATATATTTAACTCAGGTGCTTTCCATTTCTTCTGATCATCCTTGAGATGGTTCTACACCTTCATTTGAGTCCAGCTGTGTTTGATTATACTGATTGGACTTGATTAGGAAAGCCACACACCTGTCTATATAAGACCTTCCAGATCACAATGCATGTCAGAGCAAATGAGAATCATGAGGTCAAAGGAACTGCCTGAAGAGCTCAGAGACAGAATTGTGGCACAGATCTGGCCAAGGTTACAAAAAGATTTCTGCTGCACTTAAGGTTCCTAAGAGCACAGTGGCCTCCATAATCCTCAAATGGAAGACGTTTGGGACGACCAGAACCCTTCCTAGAGCTGGCCGTCCGGCCAAACTGAGCTATCGGGGGAGAAGAGCCTTGGTGAGAGAGGTAAAGAAGAACCCAAAGATCACTGTGGCTGAGCTCCAGAGATGCAGTCAGGAGATGGGAGAAAGTTTTAGAAAGTCAACCATCACTGCAGCCCTCCACCAGTCGGGGCTTTATGGCAGAGTGGCCCGACGGAAGCCTCTCCTCAGTGTAAGACACATGAAAGCCCGCATGGAGTTTGCTAAAAAACACCTGAAGGACTCCAAGATGGTGAGAAATAAGATTCTCTGGTCTGATGAGACCAAAATAGAACTTTTTGGCCTTAATTCTAAGCGGTATGTGTGGAGAAAACCAGGCACTGCTCATCACCTGTCCAATACAGTCCCAACAGTGAAGCATGGTGGTGGCAGCATCATGCTGTGGGGGTAATTTTCAGCTGCAGGGACAGGATGACTGGTTGCAATCAAGGGAAAGATGAATGCGGCCAAGTACAGGGATATCCTGGACAAAAACCTTCTCCAGAGTGCTCTGGACCTCAGACTGGGCCGAAGGTTTACCTTCCAACAAGACAATGACCCTAAGCACACAGCTAAAATAACGAAGGAGTGGCTTCACAACAACTCCGTGACTGTTCTTGAATGGCCCAGCCAGAGCCCTGACTTAAACCCAATTGAGCATCTCTGGAGAGACCTAAAAATGGCTGTCCACCAACGTTTACCATCCAACCTGACAGAACGGGAGAGGATCTGCAAGGAGGAATGGCAGAGGATCCCCAAATCCAGGTGTGAAAGACTTGTTGCAATTTTCCCAAAAAGACTCCTGGCTGTATTAGATCAAAAGGGGGCTTCTACTAAATACTGAGCAAAGGGTCTGAATACTTAGGACCATGTGATATTTCAGTTTTTCTTTTTTAATAAATCTGCAACAATGTCAACAATTCTGTGTTTTTCTGTCAGTATGGGGTGCTATGTGTACATTCATGAGGAAGAAGAATGAACTTAAATGATTTTAGCAAATGGCTGCAATATCACAAAGAGTGAAAAATTTAAGGGGGTCTGAATACTTTCCGTACCCACTGTATATATATATTCTTGTTTTTGCTTTCATTCATAGTTTTTTGTCTTGTATTAATTAAAGTTCAATATGTTTTTATTTTATATATCATTTGCTATATATATTTTTAGAGACCCAATGAGGATTCCACTTTATATTGAAACTATATATAACAACAGAGATGTTTGCTTTGCACTTTGTATAAATCTATGTATAAAGCTATAGATTTTTACCATGTACTGTATCTTTCTCTCTATATACCTGCTCTGAAGAAGGGGGAGGCAGTTCCCCCAAAACATGTTGGCTCTACTTGTATACATTTATCTTCAATAAGCAACTATAAAAATTATGAAGTGAGACATTTTTTTGGGCATTGGGCAATCCACTCCAATCACTCAAGTGTTCCCTGTGGTAACACCCCCATTGTTGTTATCAGAAAGGTAGTAGCCCTAGATACCAACAAAGTCTATCACCTACCACCTACAATTGGGATATAACCCAGTGGAAGCAATTCCCTCTATACCCTCCACACAGTAATCTGCTGCTGGGCCTCCTCCAGCCTAGGGCTGTCTTCCACCCAAACTTGATTGCAACATAGTGACTGAAGCTGTGGGCTGGAATGGAGCTTGCTCTATTTCCATATATACACCAAGGAGCAATAACCAGACTGTTTCCCTACTCTGCCAACAGTTTTGTTATAGTATGACCTCAGAGTATGCAGCACACTATTCAAAAATGCACAGACTTTGCAGGGGTGCAACAATAAGGACCCATATTGCTCTGGCAGGCAGGTAGTGATCTGGAATCATTAATATATGCAAGAATGTGCGAATGTCAGTAACCCCTGTACAGGTGGGAACTGTTGTTGAGGCACTGCTGAAAAATAGCTATATTCTAAAAAAAAAAAAAAAAAAAGACAAAAACCCTAAAACACCTTGGGGGCAGCATGTAGTCCTTGACTTCCCCTATGCAATCTTCCTGACTTGAGATTTGATTTTGTTGCAGTTTTACTCTAAACCTTCTGCAGAGATGTTGAAAAGAATGAATCTGTAGGAGGACTACCTTATAGTGATTACTGTTGGGCATCATCGCTAACTTATTTGGTACTACTGGTGGGGCTTGGTGGCCCACAGCAGAGACTTTATCAGGACTGTGAAACAAATGGGATATCTTTGAGCACATTGTATAGAACAATGATGCAGCATTGGCAGTAAAAGGGACATAAAGTGATATGGTTAAATAGAACCTCAACCTACTCTCTGTATACATTGCTAATAGTGTTGAGCGAACACGGACTGTATTATTCGTGTTCGTACCGAATAATTGGATTTTTTGTACCCGAACACGGACACGGACACTTTACTGTATGTTCGGGTAAAAATCCGTGTTCGGTCGTTTTATTTCCGGGTTTTGCATGCTTTGGCGCTCTTTTCATGGCGGGCTTTCAACAGCCAATCAACAATCGTTTAACTGGTGTGCCTTAAGCCATCCCAGCCATGCCTGCAAATGTCTCAGTAGCTGTGATTGGCTGTCTGAAGCATGTGACCAAGTCTTTATAAGTTCGAGGCAGCCGCAGCGGCGTCATTATGCTGCTTAGATTCAGGGACAGAGCACACATCAACGTGCTGGCTGCTGATTAGGGAAAGATAGGCAGGAAAAAACCATTTGTGTCCGGATAGAATTGAGGGACAGGTCGGAGTGTTTAGGCAGGGCGAGTTGTAGGCATTTTAGGGATAGAGTCTGCTGAATTATATAGGGTCAGTGTCTTCTACAAACTACAATCGATATTGCTGTGTGGGGGGTGGGGTCTGCACTCAATCCTGATCTACGATCTCTTCTCAATCCTGTTAGGGACAGAGTCTGCTGAATTTTAGGGAAACTGTGTTCTACAAACTACAATCGATATTGCTGTGTGGTGTGGGATTGGAGATAGGCAGGTGTCAGTGATCCACATCCATTTTTCTGTGTGTGAGCTGCAGTGAACACAATCTTTTTGGGCTGCAGTGAACACAATCTTTTTGGGCTGCAGTGAACACAATCTTTTTGGGCTGCAGTGAACACAATCTTTTTGGGGTGCAGTGAACAAAATCTTTTTGGGGTGCAGTGAACACAATCCTTTTTGGTGTGCAGTGAACACAATCTTTGTGGGGTGCAGTGAACAAAATCCTTTGTGGGGTGCAGTGAACACAATCTTTTTGGGGTGCAGTGAACAAAATCCTTTTTGGGGTGCAGTGAACAACATCCTTTTTGGGGTGCAGTGAACACAATCTTTTTGGGGTGCAGTGAACAAAATCCTTTGTGGGGTGCAGTGAACACAATCTTTTTGGGGTGCAGTGAACACAATCTTTTTGGGGTGGAGTGAACAACATCCTTTTTGGGGTGCAGTGAACAAAATCCTTTTTGGGGTGCAGTGAACAAAATCATTTTTGGGGTGCAGTGAACACAATCTTTTTGGGGTGCAGTGAACACAATCTTTGTGGGGTGCAGTGAACACAATCTTTTTGGGGTGGAGTGAACAACATCCTTTTTGGGGTGCAGTGAACAACATCCTTTTTGGGGTGCAGTGAACACAATCTTTTTGGGGTGCAGTGAACACAATCTTTGTGGGGTACAGTGAACAGAATCTTTGTGGGGTGCAGTGAACACAATCTTTGGGGGGTACAGTGAACACAATCTTTGTGAGGTGCAGTGAACACAATCTTTGTGGGGTGCAGTGAACACAATCATTGTGGGGTGCAGTGAACTCAATCTTTGTGGGGTACAGTGAACACAATCTCATACTGAAGGTTTGAGGGTGCTGCCTGTTCCATACTCCCCCTACTCCTCATCTAGCCTTTTAGGGGTACAAACAATAGTAATTGGGGCCTAGTGTGGTTGTGTACGTGTGATATACATACACTTTTTTGGGATCATATTTTCTATTCCGCTATTTAATCAAAAACCTTTGGGGATCAGTTAAATTGGGGGATAGTCTGTGTTGGTACGTGTGAGAGAGATCCACCTTTCCAAGTTGTTGAGGTTCATCTCATACTTCTGAAGGTTTGAGGGTGCTGCCTGTTCCATACTCCCCCTACTCCTAGCCTTTTAGGGGTACAAACAATAGTAATTGGGGCCTAGTGTGGTTGTGTACGTGTGATATACATACACTTTTTTGGGATCATATTTTCTATTCCGCTATTTAATCAAAAACCTTTGGGGATCAGTTAAATTGGGGGATAGTCTGTGTTGGTACGTGTGAGAGAGATCCACCTTTCCAAGTTGTTGAGGTTCATCTCATACTTCTGAAGGTTTGAGGGTGCTGCCTGTTCCATACTCCCCCTACTCCTAGCCTTTTAGGGGTACAAACAATAGTAATTGGGGCCTAGTGTGGTTGTGTACGTGTGATATACATACACTTTTTTGGGATCATATTTTCTATTCCGCTATTTAATCAAAAACCTTTGGGGATCAGTTAAATTGGGGGATAGTCTGTGTTGGTACGTGTGAGAGAGATCCACCTTTCCAAGTTGTTGGGGTTCATCTCATACTTCTGAAGGTTTGAGGGTGCTGCCTGTTCCATACCCCCCCTACTCCTAGCCTTTTAGGGGTACAAACAATAGTAATTGGGGCCTAGTGTGGTTGTGTACGTGTGATATACATACACTTTTTTGGGATCATATTTTCTATTCCGCTATTTAATCAAAAACCTTTGGGGATCAGTTAAATTGGGGGATAGTCTGTGTTGGTACGTGTGAGAGAGATCCACCTTTCCAAGTTGTTGGGGTTCATCTCATACTTCTGAAGGTTTGAGGGTGCTGCCTGTTCCATACTCCCCCTACTCCTAGCCTTTTAGGGGTACAAACAATAGTAATTGGGGCCTAGTGTGGTTGTGTACGTGTGATATACATACACTTTTTTGGGATCATATTTTCTATTCCGCTATTTAATCAAAAACCTTTGGGGATCAGTTAAATTGGGGGATAGTCTGTGTTGGTACGTGTGAGAGAGATCCACCTTTCCAAGTTGTTGGGGTTCATCTCATACTTCTGAAGGTTTGAGGGTGCTGCCTGTTCCATACTCCCCCTACTCCTAGCCTTTTAGGGGTACAAACAATAGTAATTGGGGCCTAGTGTGGTTGTGTACGTGTGATATACATACACTTTTTTGGGATCATATTTTCTATTCCGCTATTTAATCAAAAACCTTTGGGGATCAGTTAAATTGGGGGATAGTCTGTGTTGGTACGTGTGAGAGAGATCCACCTTTCCAAGTTGTTGAGGTTCATCTCATACTTCTGAAGGTTTGAGGGTGCTGCCTGTTCCATACTCCCCCTACTCCTAGCCTTTTAGGGGTACAAACAATAGTAATTGGGGCCTAGTGTGGTTGTGTACGTGTGATATACATACACTTTTTTGGGATCATATTTTCTATTCCGCTATTTAATCAAAAACCTTTGGGGATCAGTTAAATTGGGGGATAGTCTGTGTTGGTACGTGTGAGAGAGATCCACCTTTCCAAGTTGTTGGGGTTCATCTCATACTTCTGAAGGTTTGAGGGTGCTGCCTGTTCCATACTCCCCCTACTCCTAGCCTTTTAGGGGTACAAACAATAGTAATTGGGGCCTAGTGTGGTTGTGTACGTGTGATATACATACACTTTTTTGGGATCATATTTTCTATTCCGCTATTTAATCAAAAACCTTTGGGGATCAGTTAAATTGGGGGATAGTCTGTGTTGGTACGTGTGAGAGAGATCCACCTTTCCAAGTTGTTGAGGTTCATCTCATACTTCTGAAGGTTTGAGGGTGCTGCCTGTTCCATACTCCCCCTACTCCTAGCCTTTTAGGGGTACAAACAATAGTAATTGGGGCCTAGTGTGGTTGTGTACGTGTGATATACATACACTTTTTTGGGATCATATTTTCTATTCCGCTATTTAATCAAAAACCTTTGGGGATCAGTTAAATTGGGGGATAGTCTGTGTTGGTACGTGTGAGAGAGATCCACCTTTCCAAGTTGTTGGGGTTCATCTCATACTTCTGAAGGTTTGAGGGTGCTGCCTGTTCCATACTCCCCCTACTCCTAGCCTTTTAGGGGTACAAACAATAGTAATTGGGGCCTAGTGTGGTTGTGTACGTGTGATATACATACACTTTTTTGGGATCATATTTTCTATTCCGCTATTTAATCAAAAACCTTTGGGGATCAGTTAAATTGGGGGATAGTCTGTGTTGGTACGTGTGAGAGAGATCCACCTTTCCAAGTTGTTGAGGTTCATCTCATACTTCTGAAGGTTTGAGGGTGCTGCCTGTTCCATACTCCCCCTACTCCTAGCCTTTTAGGGGTACAAACAATAGTAATTGGGGCCTAGTGTGGTTGTGTACGTGTGATATACATACACTTTTTTGGGATCATATTTTCTATTCCGCTATTTAATCAAAAACCTTTGGGGATCAGTTAAATTGGGGGATAGTCTGTGTTGGTACGTGTGAGAGAGATCCACCTTTCCAAGTTGTTGGGGTTCATCTCATACTTCTGAAGGTTTGAGGGTGCTGCCTGTTCCATACTCCCCCTACTCCTAGCCTTTTAGGGGTACAAACAATAGTAATTGGGGCCTAGTGTGGTTGTGTACGTGTGATATACAGTGGGTACGGAAAGTATTCAGACCCCCTTAAATGTTTCACTCTTTGTTATATTGCAGCCATTTCCTAAAATCATTTAAGTTCATTCTTCTTCCTCATGAATGTACACATAGCACCCCATACTGACAGAAAAACACAGAATTGTTGACATTGTTGCAGATTTATTAAAAAAGAAAAACTGAAATATCACATGGTCCTAAGTATTCAGACCCTTTGCTCAGTATTTAGTAGAAGCCCCCTTTTGATCTAATACAGCCAGGAGTATTTTTGGGAAAGATGCAACAAGTCTTTCACACCTGGATTTGGGGATCCTCTGCCATTCCTCCTTGCAGATCCTCTCCAGTTCTGTCAGGTTGGATGGTAAACGTTGGTGGACAGCCATTTTTAGGTCTCTCCAGAGATGCTCAATTGGGTTTAAGTCAGGGCTCTGGCTGGGCCATTCAAGAACAGTCACGGAGTTGTTGTGAAGCCACTCCTTCGTTATTTTAGCTGTGTGCTTAGGGTCATTGTCTTGTTGGAAGGTAAACCTTCGGCCCAGTCTGAGGTCCAGAGCACTCTGGAGAAGGTTTTTGTCCAGGATATCCCTGTACTTGGCCGCATTCATCTTTCCCTCGATTGCAACCAGTCGTCCTGTCCCTGCAGCTGAAAAACACCCCCACAGCATGATGCTGCCACCACCATGCTTCACTGTTGGGACTGTATTGGACAGGTGATGAGCAGTGCCTGGTTTTCTCCACACATACCGTTTAGAAATAAGGCCAAAAAGTTCTATTTTGGTCTCATCAGACCAGAGAATCTTATTTCTCACCATCTTGGAGTCCTTCAGGTGTTTTTTTAGCAAACTCCATGCGGGCTTTCATGTGTCTTACACTGAGGAGAGGCTTCCGTCGGGCCACTCTGCCATAAAGCCCCGACTGGTGGAGGGCTGCAGTGATGGTTGACTTTCTACAACTTTCTCCCATCTCCTGACTGCATCTCTGGAGCTCAGCCACAGTGATCTTTAGGTTCTTCTTTACCTCTCTCACCAAGGCTCTTCTCCCCCGATAGCTCAGTTTTGCCGGACGGCCAGCTCTAGGAAAGGTTCTGGTCGTCCCAAACGTCTTCCATTTGAGGATTATGGAGGCCACTGTGCTCTTAGGAACCTTAAGTGCAGCAGAAATCTTTTTGCAACCTTGGCCAGATCTGTGCCTTGCCACAATTCTGTCTCTGAGCTCTTCAGGCAGTTCCTTTGACCTCATGATTCTCATTTGCTCTGACATGCATTGTGATCTGGAAGGTCTTATATAGACAGGTGTGTGGCTTTCCTAATCAAGTCCAATCATTATAATCAAACACAGCTGGACTCAAATGAAGGTGTAGAACCATCTCAAGGATGATCAGAAGAAATGGAAAGCACCTGAGTTAAATATATGAGTGTCACAGCAAAGGGTCTGAATACTTAGGACCATGTGATATTTCAGTTTTTCTTTTTTAATAAATCTGCAACAATGTCAACAATTCTGTGTTTTTCTGTCAGTATGGGGTGCTATGTGTACATTCATGAGGAAGAAGAATGAACTTAAATGATTTTAGCAAATGGCTGCAATATGACAAAGAGTGAAACATTTAAGGGGGTCTGAATACTTTCCGTACCCACTGTACATACACTTTTTTGGGATCATATTTTCTATTCCGCTATTTAATCAAAAACCTTTGGGGATCAGTTAAATTGGGGGATAGTCTGTGTTGGTACGTGTGAGAGAGATCCACCTTTCCAAGTTGTTGAGGTTCATCTCATACTTCTGAAGGTTTGAGGGTGCTGCCTGTTCCATACTCCCCCTACTCCTAGCCTTTTAGGGGTACAAACAATAGTAATTGGGGCCTAGTGTGGTTGTGTACGTGTGATATACATACACTTTTTTGGGATCATATTTTCTATTCCGCTATTTAATCAAAAACCTTTGGGGATCAGTTAAATTGGGGGATAGTCTGTGTTGGTACGTGTGAGAGAGATCCACCTTTCCAAGTTGTTGGGGTTCATCTCATACTTCTGAAGGTTTGAGGGTGCTGCCTGTTCCATACCCCCCCTACTCCTAGCCTTTTAGGGGTACAAACAATAGTAATTGGGGCCTAGTGTGGTTGTGTACGTGTGATATACATACACTTTTTTGGGATCATATTTTCTATTCCGCTATTTAATCAAAAACCTTTGGGGATCAGTTAAATTGGGGGATAGTCTGTGTTGGTACGTGTGAGAGAGATCCACCTTTCCAAGTTGTTGGGGTTCATCTCATACTTCTGAAGGTTTGAGGGTGCTGCCTGTTCCATACTCCCCCTACTCCTAGCCTTTTAGGGGTACAAACAATAGTAATTGGGGCCTAGTGTGGTTGTGTACGTGTGATATACATACACTTTTTTGGGATCATATTTTCTATTCCGCTATTTAATCAAAAACCTTTGGGGATCAGTTAAATTGGGGGATAGTCTGTGTTGGTACGTGTGAGAGAGATCCACCTTTCCAAGTTGTTGAGGTTCATCTCATACTTCTGAAGGTTTGAGGGTGCTGCCTGTTCCATACTCCCCCTACTCCTAGCCTTTTAGGGGTACAAACAATAGTAATTGGGGCCTAGTGTGGTTGTGTACGTGTGATATACATACACTTTTTTGGGATCATATTTTCTATTCCGCTATTTAATCAAAAACCTTTGGGGATCAGTTAAATTGGGGGATAGTCTGTGTTGGTACGTGTGAGAGAGATCCACCTTTCCAAGTTGTTGGGGTTCATCTCATACTTCTGAAGGTTTGAGGGTGCTGCCTGTTCCATACTCCCCCTACTCCTAGCCTTTTAGGGGTACAAACAATAGTAATTGGGGCCTAGTGTGGTTGTGTACGTGTGATATACATACACTTTTTTGGGATCATATTTTCTATTCCGCTATTTAATCAAAAACCTTTGGGGATCAGTTAAATTGGGGGATAGTCTGTGTTGGTACGTGTGAGAGAGATCCACCTTTCCAAGTTGTTGAGGTTCATCTCATACTTCTGAAGGTTTGAGGGTGCTGCCTGTTCCATACTCCCCCTACTCCTAGCCTTTTAGGGGTACAAACAATAGTAATTGGGGCCTAGTGTGGTTGTGTACGTGTGATATACATACACTTTTTTGGGATCATATTTTCTATTCCGCTATTTAATCAAAAACCTTTGGGGATCAGTTAAATTGGGGGATAGTCTGTGTTGGTACGTGTGAGAGAGATCCACCTTTCCAAGTTGTTGGGGTTCATCTCATACTTCTGAAGGTTTGAGGGTGCTGCCTGTTCCATACCCCCCCTACTCCTAGCCTTTTAGGGGTACAAACAATAGTAATTGGGGCCTAGTGTGGTTGTGTACGTGTGATATACATACACTTTTTTGGGATCATATTTTCTATTCCGCTATTTAATCAAAAACCTTTGGGGATCAGTTAAATTGGGGGATAGTCTGTGTTGGTACGTGTGAGAGAGATCCACCTTTCCAAGTTGTTGGGGTTCATCTCATACTTCTGAAGGTTTGAGGGTGCTGCCTGTTCCATACTCCCCCTACTCCTAGCCTTTTAGGGGTACAAACAATAGTAATTGGGGCCTAGTGTGGTTGTGTACGTGTGATATACATACACTTTTTTGGGATCATATTTTCTATTCCGCTATTTAATCAAAAACCTTTGGGGATCAGTTAAATTGGGGGATAGTCTGTGTTGGTACGTGTGAGAGAGATCCACCTTTCCAAGTTGTTGGGGTTCATCTCATACTTCTGAAGGTTTGAGGGTGCTGCCTGTTCCATACTCCCCCTACTCCTAGCCTTTTAGGGGTACAAACAATAGTAATTGGGGCCTAGTGTGGTTGTGTACGTGTGATATACATACACTTTTTTGGGATCATATTTTCTATTCCGCTATTTAATCAAAAACCTTTGGGGATCAGTTAAATTGGGGGATAGTCTGTGTTGGTACGTGTGAGAGAGATCCACCTTTCCAAGTTGTTGAGGTTCATCTCATACTTCTGAAGGTTTGAGGGTGCTGCCTGTTCCATACTCCCCCTACTCCTAGCCTTTTAGGGGTACAAACAATAGTAATTGGGGCCTAGTGTGGTTGTGTACGTGTGATATACATACACTTTTTTGGGATCATATTTTCTATTCCGCTATTTAATCAAAAACCTTTGGGGATCAGTTAAATTGGGGGATAGTCTGTGTTGGTACGTGTGAGAGAGATCCACCTTTCCAAGTTGTTGGGGTTCATCTCATACTTCTGAAGGTTTGAGGGTGCTGCCTGTTCCATACTCCCCCTACTCCTAGCCTTTTAGGGGTACAAACAATAGTAATTGGGGCCTAGTGTGGTTGTGTACGTGTGATATACATACACTTTTTTGGGATCATATTTTCTATTCCGCTATTTAATCAAAAACCTTTGGGGATCAGTTAAATTGGGGGATAGTCTGTGTTGGTACGTGTGAGAGAGATCCACCTTTCCAAGTTGTTGGGGTTCATCTCATACTTCTGAAGGTTTGAGGGTGCTGCCTGTTCCATACTCCCCCTACTCCTAGCCTTTTAGGGGTACAAACAATAGTAATTGGGGCCTAGTGTGGTTGTGTACGTGTGATATACATACACTTTTTTGGGATCATATTTTCTATTCCGCTATTTAATCAAAAACCTTTGGGGATCAGTTAAATTGGGGGATAGTCTGTGTTGGTACGTGTGAGAGAGATCCACCTTTCCAAGTTGTTGGGGTTCATCTCATACTTCTGAAGGTTTGAGGGTGCTGCCTGTTCCATACTCCCCCTATTCCTAGCCTTTTAGGGGTACAAACAATAGTAATTGGGGCCTAGTGTGGTTGTGTACGTGTGATATACATACACTTTTTTGGGATCATATTTTCTATTCCGCTATTTAATCAAAAACCTTTGGGGATCAGTTAAATTGGGGGATAGTCTGTGTTGGTACGTGTGAGAGAGATCCACCTTTCCAAGTTGTTGGGGTTCATCTCATACTTCTGAAGGTTTGAGGGTGCTGCCTGTTCCATACTCCCCCTACTCCTAGCCTTTTAGGGGTACAAACAATAGTAATTGGGGCCTAGTGTGGTTGTGTACGTGTGATATACATACACTTTTTTGGGATCATATTTTCTATTCCGCTATTTAATCAAAAACCTTTGGGGATCAGTTAAATTGGGGGATAGTCTGTGTTGGTACGTGTGAGAGAGATCCACCTTTCCAAGTTGTTGGGGTTCATCTCATACTTCTGAAGGTTTGAGGGTGCTGCCTGTTCCATACCCCCCCTACTCCTAGCCTTTTAGGGGTACAAACAATAGTAATTGGGGCCTAGTGTGGTTGTGTACGTGTGATATACATACACTTTTTTGGGATCATATTTTCTATTCCGCTATTTAATCAAAAACCTTTGGGGATCAGTTAAATTGGGGAATAGTCTGTGTTGGTACGTGTGAGAGAGATCCACCTTTCCAAGTTGTTGGGGTTCATCTCATACTTCTGAAGGTTTGAGGGTGCTGCCTGTTCCATACCCCCCCTACTCCTCATCTAGCCTTTTAGGGGTACAAACAATAGTAATTGGGGCCTAGTGTGGTTGTGTACGTGCGAGATACATACACTTTTTTTGATCATATTTCCTATTCCGCTATTCAATAAAAACCTTTGAGGATCAATTGAATTGCGGGATAGTCTGTGTCGGTACGTGTGAGAGAGATCCACCTTTCCAAGTTGTTGGGGTTCATCTCATACTTCTGAAGGTTTGAGGGTGCTGCCTGTTCCATACCCCCCCTACTCCTCATCTAGCCTTTTAGGGGTACAAACAATAGTAATTGGGGCCTAGTGTGGTTGTGTACGTGCGAGATACATACACTTTTTTTGATCATATTTCCTATTCCGCTATTCAATAAAAACCTTTGAGGATCAATTGAATTGCGGGATAGTCTGTGTCGGTACGTGTGAGAGAGATCCACCTTTCCAAGTTGTTGGGGTTCATCTCATACTTCTGAAGGTTTGAGGGTGCTGCCTGTTCCATACCCCCCCTACTCCTCATCTAGCCTTTTAGGGGTACAAACAATAGTAATTGGGGCCTAGTGTGGTTGTGTACGTGCGAGATACATACACTTTTTTTGATCATATTTCCTATTCCGCTATTCAATAAAAACCTTTGAGGATCAATTGAATTGCGGGATAGTCTGTGTCGGTACGTGTGAGAGAGATCCACCTTTCCAAGTTGTTGGGGTTCATCTCATACTTCTGAAGGTTTGAGGGTGCTGCCTGTTCCATACCCCCCCTACTCCTCATCTAGCCTTTTAGGGGTACAAACAATAGTAATTGGGGCCTAGTGTGGTTGTGTACGTGCGAGATACATACACTTTTTTTGATCATATTTCCTATTCCGCTATTCAATAAAAACCTTTGAGGATCAATTGAATTGCGGGATAGTCTGTGTCGGTACGTGTGACAGAGATCCACCTTTCCAAGTTGTTGGGGTTCATCTCATACTTCTGAAGGTTTGAGGGTGCTGCCTGTTCCATACCCCCCCTACTCCTCATCTAGCCTTTTAGGGGTACAAACAATAGTAATTGGGGCCTAGTGTGGTTGTGTACGTGCGAGATACATACACTTTTTTTGATCATATTTCCTATTCCGCTATTCAATAAAAACCTTTGAGGATCAATTGAATTGCGGGATAGTCTGTGTCGGTACGTGTGAGAGAGATCCACCTTTCCAAGTTGTTGGGGTTCATCTCATACTTCTGAAGGTTTGAGGGTGCTGCCTGTTCCATACCCCCCCTACTCCTCATCTAGCCTTTTAGGGGTACAAACAATAGTAATTGGGGCCTAGTGTGGTTGTGTACGTGCGAGATACATACACTTTTTTTGATCATATTTCCTATTCCGCTATTCAATAAAAACCTTTGAGGATCAATTGAATTGCGGGATAGTCTGTGTCGGTACGTGTGAGAGAGATCCACCTTTCCAAGTTGTTGGGGTTCATCTCATACTTCTGAAGGTTTGAGGGTGCTGCCTGTTCCATACCCCCCCTACTCCTCATCTAGCCTTTTAGGGGTACAAACAATAGTAATTGGGGCCTAGTGTGGTTGTGTACGTGCGAGATACATACACTTTTTTTGATCATATTTCCTATTCCGCTATTCAATAAAAACCTTTGAGGATCAATTGAATTGCGGGATAGTCTGTGTCGGTACGTGTGAGAGAGATCCACCTTTCCAAGTTGTTGGGGTTCATCTCATACTTCTGAAGGTTTGAGGGTGCTGCCTGTTCCATACCCCCCCTACTCCTCATCTAGCCTTTTAGGGGTACAAACAATAGTAATTGGGGCCTAGTGTGGTTGTGTACGTGCGAGATACATACACTTTTTTTGATCATATTTCCTATTCCGCTATTCAATAAAAACCTTTGAGGATCAATTGAATTGCGGGATAGTCTGTGTCGGTACGTGTGAGAGAGATCCACCTTTCCAAGTTGTTGGGGTTCATCTCATACTTCTGAAGGTTTGAGGGTGCTGCCTGTTCCATACCCCCCCTACTCCTCATCTAGCCTTTTAGGGGTACAAACAATAGTAATTGGGGCCTAGTGTGGTTGTGTACGTGCGAGATACATACACTTTTTTTGATCATATTTCCTATTCCGCTATTCAATAAAAACCTTTGAGGATCAATTGAATTGCGGGATAGTCTGTGTCGGTACGTGTGAGAGAGATCCACCTTTCCAAGTTGTTGGGGTTCATCTCATACTTCTGAAGGTTTGAGGGTGCTGCCTGTTCCATACTCCCCCTACTCCTCATCTAGCCTTTTAGGGGTACAAACAATAGTAATTGGGGCCTAGTGTGGTTGTGTACGTGTGATATACATACACTTTTTTTGGATCATATTTTCTATTCCGCTATTCAATAAAAACCTTTCTAGGGCAAGATCTTAAATTACAGAAATATGAGGAGACCGTCAAATAAGGGCCGTGGCCTGGGTCGTGGTGCTGCTGGTAGAGCTCCTGTTGCAAGGAGAGGACATGGTCGATCTGTGCCAGCTACACGCACAAGTGAAACACCTTCCTCAAGTGTGAGTAGGCGACAGAACCTGCATCAGTATTTGGTAGGGCATCAAACGCCCCTAGAAGTGATGAGGCCAGAACAAGTTGAGGCGATAGTAGATTGGTTTGCTGCTGACAGTGCCTCCAGTTCCTTCACATTGTCTCCCACCCAGTCTACTGCAGAAAGGTCAGAGTTGGCACCTGCAGCCAATGTCCAACCGTCTTTCACCTCACCCCCTTGCAAATCAGGCCAGCAGTCTGAGCCCCAAGCCATACAGCAGTCTCTTATTCTTTTTGAGGACTCTGTCAGCAGGGTTTCCCAGGGCCATCCACCTAGCCCTGCCCCAGAAGTGGAAGAGATTGAGTGCAGCGATGCCCAACCACTTATTTCTCAAGATGAGTACATGCAAGGATCATCGCAGCACGTCTCCGATGATGACGAAACGCAGGTGCCAACTGCTGCGGCGTTCAGCATTGTGGAGACCGACAAGGAGGGCAGGGGTGAAGACTGGGTGGAAGATGATGTGGAGGACGATGAGGTCCTCGACCCCACATGGAATGAACGTCATGCAGGTGAACTGAGTAGTTTGGAGGAAGAGGCGGTGGTCGCACAGAGCCACCAGCACAGCAGAAGAGGGAGCAGGGTGCAGAAGCGGAGCGGCCGTGCCCTAGACACTACGCCCGCTACTGCCCAACGCAGCAAGGGAACGAGCGCACCAAAGTCAGCTCAAAGGAGTTCTCTAGCGTGGAAGTTCTTTAGAAAATGTGCTGATGACAGGACACGAGTGGTTTGCACCCTGTGCAATCAGAGCTTGAAGCGAGGCATGAACCTTCTCAACCTGAGCACAACCTGCATGATCAGGCATCTAAGTGCAAAGCACGAGCTGCAGTGGAGTACACACCTTCAAAACCAAGAAACGTCTCTGGCTCATCCTGCTTCCTCTTCTGCTGCAGTCTCGGCCGCTCCAGCCACATCTGTAGTGATACCGGCACCTGCCACCCCGCAAACAGACGATCTGTCAGCAACACCACCACCTGGGTCACCAACAACCATCTCCACAATGTCCCGTGGAAGCGTTCAGCTTTCCATCTCCCAAACACTTGAGAGGAAGAGGAAGTACCCCCCTACCCACCCGCGATCCCTGGCCCTGAATGCCAGCATTTCAAAATTATTGGCCTTTGAAATGCTGTCATTCCGTCTGGTGGAGACGCACAGTTTTAAAAACCTTATGTCGGTGGCTGTCCCACAGTACGTCGTGCCCAGCCGCCACTACTTTTCCAGGCAAGCCATCCCTTCCCTGCACAACCAAGTGGGGGAAAAAATCAGGTGTGCACTGCGCAACGCCATCTGTGCCAAGGTCCACCTAACTACGGATACGTGGACCAGTAAGCACGGTCAGGGGCGTTATATCTCCCTAACGGCACACTGGGTAAATGCAGTGGCGGATGGGCCTGAGGCGGATAGCAATTTGGCGCATGTCCTTCCACCACCGAGGATTGCAGGGCGCTTCAGTTTGCCTCCTGTTCCTAACTCCTCCTACTCCGCTTCCTCATCCTCTACCGCCTCCTCATCCGGACAGCGTAACACCTTCACCACCAACTTCAGCACGGCCAGGGGTAAACGACAGCAGGCAGTTTTACAACTTGCCTGTTTGGGGGACAAACCACACACCGCGCAGGAGTTGTGGAGGAGCATGGAACAGCAGACAAATGAGTGGTTGCTGCCAGCGAGCCTCAAGCCCGGCCTGGTGGTGTGCGATAACGGGCGAAATCTCATAGCAGCTCTGGGCCTAGCCGGTTTGACGCACATCCCTTGCCTGGCGCATGTGCTGAATTTGGTGGTGCAGAGGTTCCTTAAAAACTACCCCGATATGTCAGAGCTGCTGCAGAAAGTGCGGGCCGTTTGTGCGCACTTTCGGCGTTCTCACCCTGCTGCTGCTCGCCTGGCAGCGCTGCAGCGTAACTTCGGCCTTCCCGCTCACCGCCTCATATGTGACGTGCCCACAAGGTGGAACTCCACCTTGCACATGCTGGAAAGACTGTGCGAGCAGCAGCAGGCCATAGTGGAGTTTCAGCTGCAGCACGCACGCGTGAGTCGCTCTGCGGAACAGCACCACTTCACCACCAATAACTGGGCCTCCATGCGAGACCTGTGTGCCTTGTTGCGCTGTTTTGAGTACTCCACCAACATGGCCAGTGGCAATGACGCCGTTCTCAGCTTAACTATCCCACTTCTATGCCTCCTTGAAAAAACAATTCGGGCGATGATGGAAGAGGATGTGGCACAGGATGAGGAGGAGGAGGAGGATGAAGAGGTAACATTTCCAAGGCTTTCAGGGCAGTCATTCGCAAGGGGCTCCGAGGGTGGGTTCCTGCACACGCAAACGCCAGGGACGCAATTGTCCAGCAGGGGCACAGTTCTGGAGGATGAGGAGGATGAGGAGGAGGAGGAGCTGGAGGAGGAGATGGAACCATGTTCACAGCAGGGTGGCACCCAGGCCAGCTCATGGCCATCACTGGTGCGTGGCTGGGGGGATACAGAGGACACGGACCATACACCTCCCACAGAGGACAGCCTTTCGTTGCCTCTGGGCAGCCTGGCACACATGAGCGATTACATGCTGCAGTGTCTCCACAACGACCGCCGAGTTGCCCACATTCTAACTTGTGCTGATTACTGGGTGGCCACGCTGCTGGATCCCCGTTACAAGGACAACGTACCGTCCTTAATTCACTCACTGGAGCGCGATCGCAAGATGCGCGAGTACAAGCGCACGCTGGTAGACGCCATGCTGCTGGCATTCCCATCTGACAGCGGGGCCACAGTGGAAGCACAAGGCAGAGGAGGAGGAGGAGGAGGTCGCCAACGCAACCAGGGCACCGCCAGCACCTCAGAAGGCAGGGTTAGCATGGCCGAAATGTGGAAAAGCTTTGTCAGCACGCCACAACAAACAGCAGCACCAGCAGCTCAGATGGAACGTCTTAGCAGGAGGCAGCATTTTACCAACATGGTGGAGCAGTATGTGTGCACACGCCTACATGTAGTGAATGACGGGTCTGCCCCCTTCAACTTCTGGGTCTCCAAATTGGGCACATGGCCTGAGCTTGCCCTTTACGCCTTGGAGGTGCTGGCGTGCCCTGCAGCCAGTGTATTATCTGAACGGGTATTTAGCACGGCTGGGGGCGTTATAACAGACAAGCGCAGCCGCCTGTCCAGAGACAATGTGGACAAGCTCACGTTCATTAAAATGAACCAGGCATGGATCCCACGGGACTTTTCCGTACCTTATGCAGAATAGCAATGGATACCGACCTTACCCACCCATTGTTCCATTTTTGCTCTTTCTCACTCTTTTGGGGTGTACCCTCATTTAAAATTTGTGAAAAGAAGCAGTGTTGGCTACCTCGTCCTCCTCCTCAGGGCCAGATTAATGTAGGGGCTATTGGAGCTGCAGCTCCAGGCCCCTACCTTTTATATAGGCCCCGGGTTGGCCATATTCACTGTTACCGCTCTTCTGTCACTTGTAAACACAGAAGTCTGGCTTCTATGCTCGCTTCCCCAGGCAGCACCCTCAGAACCTCCCCACACAGCGTGAAGGCCGGACAAGGAGGGACAGTTGGCGATGCATGGATGTGTTTATGGGCTTCAGAGACAGCATCCCATGTTGAATTAGGCATGCATGGCTGCACCCTTCCTCCTCTGGGTGCATGGCAAGGCACGGCCCTAAGGCCCTTCAAAATCCTCAGCACCAAGCCCATGATGCTGTTAATCCGGCCCTGGTCCTCCTCCACCGCCGCTTCCACCTACACCGCCCATAGGTGTGCGCAGCCTATTGCATTAAGGTGTGCACCCCAAAGTTGAAATACACATGCATGTGTTTGCCAGCAGGGAGAGTAATGTATCGGGGCCATGTACCTGTAGGCAAGGAGAAATAGAGCAGAGCAGGTCCCAGGGAGATCTTTCCCATCTCCTCACTGGCAATGCTATGTGCCCTAGGTGATTAGGGTGTGCCCAGGCACACCCAGCACACCCTGTGCGCACGCCTATGTCACCGCCACATCCACCACCACCTCAACCTCCCTCCTACTCCATATGGGCCTCGTCCTTCAGAGATGAAGAAGAACATTGTTTTATTTTTCTGTTTTTTTTTGTTGTTTTAAGTTATTTCCCTATCCACATTTGTTTGCAGAGCACTTGCCATGCTCTTAATTACGTTTTGCTGCCATTTGCAGCACTCTAGCCCTTTCCTTTGGTGTTTTAGAGCCATTTTAGTGCCTTAAAGTTCGGGTCCCCATTGACTTCAATGGGGTTCGGTGTCCGGGAAAAGTTCGGTAAAAGTCCGGGACACGGACCCGGACTTTTTTTTAAAGTTCGGCCGAACCCGTCGAACACGGACATCTAGGTGTCCGCTCAACCCTAATTGCTAACATAGGTGATGGTTCTTGTACTTACAAAATATCCTTTAATCATTGTGACTCAAGTGAATGTATATTAAAAATGGCACCTCCTAGTGATAGAATTCTACAAAAACATACAAGCAGCAGCCATCAATTTTGTGAAACCAAAATAAAATATATGAAATAAAATTTGAGGCGCTGTTTTTTTTTTTTCTTAATTGCCCAATATCATTTTTTTTAATATAGTGCCTCAAGTGACAGTCTCACAAATACACATAAACTTTAGGGCAAAGCATAATTAAAAAAAAATCTCTTGCATTACTTAATCTCTAAGTGTACGGGCCTAGCAATGTCCCTGCTTCAGAGCCATTAATTGTGAAAATCCACAGAATGTGCTGGCTAAAGGTTAACTAGATCCAGTTTACTAAAGAATATGTGTGCAGAGCAGCACATCGATTGCACACAAACAAGCGAGAAATATACAATATATATAAGATAGAAATATATTTAATATATGTAATATACTGTATATAATTTATAATGCAACTTCTGTCTTATGTTTGCCAAGTGTGTCTTTACAGTGGTTGTTACTTGTGTGGCTTTGCTCTGACACTCCAGGAAGTATTGGATTTCTAGGACTTATGCAGTACAAGTACTGTAACTCTGCATAAACTGTGCAACTTTTGGCAGCAGAGGGAGCTAGTGTAAGTAAACACCATAGAGATTACAGATATTTGCTAAGCCAGGCATGTTCAACCTATGGCTCGCAACCTCAAACCTATGGCAACCCGCACAGCTCCTTTGGGTGCACACCGCTCTACCGCTCATACACAAGCCAGCCAGCTCCCTGCTCTTCTCTTTCTTTCCTAACACTCAGACAAGGGGAGAGGAGACTTTAGCCAAGTGGATAGCATCTAGTGGCAACCATACAGGGGTTTTAAAGGTGGATTCTCACAGTTATGTGATGATGAACTTGGTGTCATTCCGGGAGCATGTGAGTGCATTATGTGTCATTTTTTCGAAGCTTAAAGTGATTGTAAATGACCAGCTTGTAAAATCAATCATTCTGTTTAAATTGGAAATAAAAGGCAAATCATTTTTTTATGGATATAAAAAAAGCATTATGAATATATTTTTCCCTTTTTCTATAAGTGATCACATTCTCTCTGTTCTTAGCTGCATAAGAGCTGAGGGGAGGAGGAGCAGCAGTACACTGAGCTTACCAGTGAATGGCTGTGCAGCGGGGGCGTGTCAGGACAAGTCTGATCATTGGAGGAGAGCACAGTGAGTTCCCAGCATAGCTAGAGAACTGACCACAGTGTGCTCTCCTGCTTAGTGTGGTCAGTTTTTAATAGCAAAGCAGAGGGACTGGCAGGAACACCAGGGATTTCACATAAAGGAAGCAATACAAATAGAACAGGATACTTTCTCATACAAGTACATGGTACAGCAGCCACATATTAGGAATATAAAGGGTTGGGGGTAACAAACAATTTAATAAAGCAGTTTATTGTACTACTAGGGCATGCCCTTCCCTGGTGTGCTTTTTTTTTTTTTTTTTTTTTAAATTGTCCACAGTTCTTGTTTTGGCAATTTAAGGGGTGGTTGCAAAGACCCTAATATAGTGAAGACTGCAACACTGGTTCTGAGCTTTTTTGGCTGGTCACATCTAAATGCGAGAGTTGGAATAATGGTAATCTGGTAATAAAAAAATAGATTTTTGTGATTGTGGTTAAACAGTGGGTAAACATCCAACAGAGATTGGTCCCACGGAAAATGTCAGTTAAAATCTTCATTGTACTATTCAAAATACAAAATTCAAATATCTGAACTATTTCATTTTATTGTGGCCCACAACTGGTTACCAAATCACTTAGGTGGCCCGTGCTCTTCAAAAGGATGAGCACCCCTGTGCTAAACAGGCATTGCAGAATGTGGTGATAGTGTCTATTGCTGGAAACATGCCACGATTTTCAATTAGGAAAACCACAGGGTGTAGAGGAATCTGTGTGATGTTGCTCAAAAAAAAAAAACTTTCAAAACTAGGTCATCCATGAAAAACCTTCGCACAAACTGCTTATAGAAACTTTATCTGGATTTTCAGACCGTTCTTTCCTCAATTGGACGAGCATCAAACATTTTATTAATGAGCTTTTGAAAAAAAAAAAAAAAAAAAAGGTCATTTCATTAAGTCAACCACTGTGACAGTTAAAATCTAGGCACCATATATTAATAAAATGCAAATTTCTCTCCCTGCTGTTCTACTGAGATAATTAAGCTCACACATTCACACTTGTGAACTTTTATAAACAAAGTGCCTCATTAGCAACATACCATTATTAAAAAAGATCAACATTAAAACATACATTTTCTGATATGAATATTGTTGAACTTTAATTTGCTGTGATTAATTAAATTGTTTGTTTAATTTTTAAGAAATGTTCCCATTGGATTGACTTATAGAATATCAAGGGTCACCTCTAAAATCTAAGGAATTAAAGTGTTATCGTTTGCAACCAGATTTAGCTTTGAACTGCCCAAGTCTGTTGATAAGAACTCCACTGTTGCCATCATAGATGAGCTAATTGATTTGAAAGTTTGAAATAGCCAATTCATGTGTGTCAAAAAAACAAAATAGCACAAAAATATTATTTTTTGCAGTATCACACTGTAAAATAAAGGACAACTAACAACACTCTCTTGTGCATTAGAAAATACATAGAATAATAATAATTACTATATGCATGTAACATATCAACAAAGTCAACTTACTGTACTTTTGATATATTGTATTTTGATAAAATGTATTTATCATCATTATATAAAGCAAATTACACCCCCCTTTCTTTGTTGGGCAGAATTGCAATAATAAAGATGACCCTGTTACCAAAAATTTGATACTACTTTTGCAATCTACCCATTCCCATTGCCTCCTCTGACCTTAAAAGTTTCAGTCTCATATCCTAAAACATATATGGGGTTCTAGGGAGTGTAGACTACCCTGCAAAATTCTTTATACCCCCAAATCATCTGAAGGTCGGGGAGTCCCAAACTTCATAAAATAATATAGGGCATTACATTAAATAGAATTAACGCAAATCTATTCCAACAAGTACAAACCAGATTGGTTTAACCGTTTTGCTGCCAGGCCCTGCCTTTCTTTCACTTTTTAAACTCAGCTGGCCAGACCATGTTTGCAATTTTCCCATTGCATTTTTATTTTTTCCTTACAGCTTTCAGAGTTTGTAAAAGACCCCCCAAACCATAAATGTTTCTGAAAGCACATGACCAGTAGAATAAAAAGAAGGTGCTAGTGATTTTTAAGGCCCCACTGTATTTATGCAAATGTTTATCTAAACAATATTTTCACAAACAATACACTAAAATCATTATTAGCAGATAAAAAAACTGCAAATTTAAAAAAATTCCTGCTAAATATAAAAGCTTAACCTGTATTGAGTTAATAAATAATAAATATTTAAAATGTTTAAATTGCGTCTTTTTGCAAAATTGTGAAAATCAAATGTACGCAAAAATGTAAATATCCAAATTTCTCAAAAAATCTGAAGGTTTTCATTTTTCACTTGCAGCTTTTAGAGTTTGTAAAAGACCCCCCCCCCAAACTATATATTTTCTGAGAGCACTTGACCAGTAGAATAAAAAGAAGGTGCTACTGATTTTTAAGACCCTGTGATATTTGTGCAAATGTTTATCAAAACAGTATTTTCGCTGAAAATACATTAAAATCATTATTATCAGATACAAACACAGCAAGTTTTACAAAATTCCTGCTGAATTCCAACTAAATATAAAAGCTTAACCTGTGTCGAGTTAATAAATAACAAATATTTTACATTTTTAAATTGCAAATTTTGCCTTTTTGCAAAATGGTGAAAATCAAACATACGCAAAAATGTAAATATCCAGATTTCTCTAAAAATCTGGAGGTTTTCATTTTTCACTACAGCTTTCAGAGTTTGTAATAGACCGCAAACCATATATTTCTGAAAGCACATGACCAGTAGAATAAAAAAAAAATAAGCTACTGATTTTTAAGGCGCAAATGTTTATTAAAACAATATTTTCACTAAAAATACACTAAAATCATTACTAGCGGATACCAACACAACACATTTTTAAAAATTCTTGCTAAATTCTTACTAAAATAAAAGATTAACCAGTATTGAGTTAATAAATACCAAATATTTGTCAATTTTAAATTGCTTTGGAGAGACAACCGAGGTCTGAACAGACCTCTAATATCTCTTTTTTTAAACAGAAAAAGGAACTGAAGACAGTACCTTTCTCTGCAGTCTAAACTGCACTGTATACCAATGGATAGGAGTATCCAATTAATTTATGAAATGAAACATAGTACACAGGGTGTACTTTATTTTATTCACAAACTGAAACATAGTAAACACAGTTTATGTTGAGTCAGTGATGAAAGAATACAGAATCAATCGGTACTGATCGCTGACTGTATTCTTTCAGGAAAGGAAGGGAGCTGGTAACACGTGTGTACAAGCCTCCCTGGCAGATTCCCAAGGTACCCCCGGCCAGTACCTCGGGAGCTGTGGAACATTGCAGGGGGGGAGTCAGAAAGCTGTTGGGGGTAAACATTTGTTTTCTAGCCCCCCCCCATCCTGACAGATTTTGCAGCGGCTGCAGCCTGTGGGAGGGGGATGGAGAGCTGGAGAGCAACAGAGCCGCCCATACATCGGGAGCTGTGGGGCACTGCAGGGGGGTCAGAAAGCTGTTGGGGGGTAAACATGTTTTTACTAGCCCCCCCGCCCCCTCTCTCTATCCTGACAGATCTGTCAGTGCTGCTCCATGCTGACAGATTGGAATCGGTTAGCGGCTGTTGGAAGCTTCAAGAACAGGGGCCTGGACATCAGGGAGGTGGGGGGCACTAAGGGGGGGGGCAGAAAGCCAGGAGGTGTTTTTAAAAGAAAATCAATCTCACTGTGGCTGCCCTGCAGCACGGAAAGCCAACATGAGGGCAGAGGAGGGAAGCTGACAACTACAGGGCAGCTGCAAGGGGATCAGGTTTGCGATACGGGGGGGGGGATCGGAGTAGGGGGGTGAAGTTGCAGGTAAGGGGAGTGTTGGAGGGGGGTAGAAGGGAAACTTAGATGACAGAAAAGGTACATGGAACAGTGGGTTACATGGCAGAGTGAAGCAATGGGGGGGGGGGGGTGACATTTTGGGTAAATACCTCTGATCAGTGGCTGGCCATCAGTTTGTTCACCAGCATCTGCTGAACATTTCTAATATACTTTTATGGTCACTAAAGTGGCCATGAGCTTATAGTAGAGGAGGAATGCTGTCTGAAAGCAGTGCTGTAGGTCCATATGTCCTACGGACCTGGCAATGAAAGGGTTAAAATTTAATCTCAAGAGGATTGCCCACACCCTATAGACCTCCTTATGTGGTTACCATCTAAAAATCATTAAGCAATATTGAGTCCTAGAAATTAGAAAGAAAGAAGGAATCTGCGCTAGTATCTCAAATAAAAAATAAAAAAAGCCCTATAGCAGCTAGCACAATATCCTGATACCAGACTTACAGAACATATTTCCAAAAATGTGCCGCGCATGAACAAATATATAAATATATATATATATATTTTTGGGATAAATAGTGCTATACTCACTCACTCATTATGTTTATGGGACACCGTCTGCAAATTATTCCTACTTAAATCTCTACATACTCCTGTAGCCTCACTCTTTAATAATCCAGGGGGGCAGGTAGAGTTGGGTTAACAGTTTGAGCCGAACAAAAGTTCTGCCCAAACATCGCCAGTTCACCCGTTTGTCAAACACTGAAATTTGCGAGGCGTTCAGTGGGATGCTTGCCTGCTGAGTGCCCCACAATGCACTGCACACGCCGCACAGTGCATTCTAGGGCGGATTGGCCTGATTGGCTGAAGCAATGCACCTGAACAGAGCCTTGTAAGAGCCCTGATTGGGCAACGTCATGGCTCATAGTCCTACATTATAAAAGGTTCCTTTGCATTGAAACCTCGCTTGGCTGTACATCTCCTATGGATCACAGGAGTGCAGTTCGTTCTGCTCTCCTGTGATCCATTTTCACCAGAGAGAGGGCTGAAGTTGGTCCAGGCATCATGTCTTCATGACAATGGAAGTCAGGATCCACCAGGTGCCTGGATCGACACCCGGGTCAGCGTCCCAGCGAGTTGCTGAGTCTAGGCCGCTCCGCCCCATCCACAGCTCAGTGATCCAGTTAGAGAGGAGGGGGCAGAGCAGAGAGCTGTCAAACTGAGTGAGCAGCGGTGTTCGATCGCAGTTCTCAGTGTAGAGGCACCGGGGGACAAATGCAGCATCTAATCAATGCTGCATCCACCTAGGTAAGTATGATTGGGGAAAAATAGAAAAACCCCACACTTCTCTTTTAACAGGGGGTTTCTAGATTCTGATAAGCCCCCTGCTTGCAGACCTGTACAAACCTAGGCAGAGCCCCCCCTGACTCAAAAATCTATACCCAAAGAGCTTGCTATGGATTGGGGGAGGGGGGACCTCACATCGTTTTTGTCACATTTTTGTATTGCCGGCAATGGTTTGAAAGCTTGAAGCCAGGAAAATCTATATATGTAATTTTTGTTTCTGTATGTCAGGTTCTAGGCATGGTACAGGTGCACCACTTTACAGCAAAGGGACCCCCCAGGCACTATATGTAAAGTAATTTTTCATTTTTGTTGTTTCACTTTAAGCATCATTAAAATCACTGCTCCTTCAAAAACTATCTTTTAAAAACTTTTTTTGCATTGATACATGTCCCCCAGGGCAGTACCCGGGTCCCCATACCTTGCATATAATCCTTCAAAATGGACAATTTTCATTTTCAGGTTCAGGTCCCCTAGACTTTAATAGGGTTTGCGGTTTGGGTCTGAACTTGCAATGTTCGAGAGTTCTGGGGCAAACTGAACTGGGGAGTGTTCAGCCCAACTCTGTTGACAGGCCTACACCCCCAATGCTTAAATAAAGGTCTGTACAGGATAGGACACTTCTTATTATCCCAAAGTGATCTGAAAAGAGGAATATTTCTCCCAAACCCTTGAGTTGCCCCCTTTAGAAACAAATCATATCCACCAAATCCCTATTTCTTGCACTCTGTTAAGAGAGGCACTGATGATATTACAACAAAATGTATCTTTTGATAATAGATGCTTGCAGGATGTGGGACAACAGGGGGACATCTCAATGTTGTACCAATTATTCCACACAATCCTCTCCAAATGACTTCACAATTTACCATGGGAAGAAGATTTAAACTTAGAGATCATTGACATAGACTTGTCATCCTGGACTAACAGAATACATTATGGGAATACGTGGTATGACAAGGATACATAGTATGATTACATGCTGTACTGTTCTATTGTTTTTGATGTTCTAAAATCACTGATGTTTACTTAAAATATAGACATATTATTTATTAAAGTTTTTGCATATGTACCGCAATACATGATATTGACTCTGTGAGGTTTTAGCATACAACAAGAAAGAAAAAAAAGACACATAAAACATAAACAGTCATGAAGGGTGCATGACTCGCAGGTCAGCATAACAGAGGAAAACGGCAAAAAAGGCTGCGCAACCACATGCAAATTATGAACAGAGTCGTGAAACATTTCAACATATATTGTGGCAATCTTTCTGCAGGAGAGCGGCCTCACACCACACCCATCCCAGCATGAGCCCCGAATCTCTCAAAGTGGTTGGGAAGACCAGGGCAAGGACAAAGCGCAACCAGTCAAGACTGGAGGAAGCCAAGCTCGCCTTCTCTATACATAGATTAATAAAATTTATTACATTTTTTATTCAGTTTAGTTATGCTTTAAACTTTAAAAATGCCATTAATACAGCATCCTGGCTAGCTCAACATAGTCTGGCAGATTATAAAATATAGAAAAGAACCTGTAGCACACCTTAGATGTATAGAGTATGGAGAACTTTATCTCAGTGAACATTTATAAAGCATCAAATTGAAACTTGGAAACTGATTCCTGATTTTGGTTTTAAAGCTGGAAACAATTGGCGAAATGAAAGTAGTTGGGCAGAACAAGGAGATCGTACATATGGGAGGTGCTGCATTAGATTGCTTGAAGGGGGCTACACAGTGGGGGTTATTTTCTAAAGGCAAATCCACTGTGCACTTCAAGTGCACAGTGGATCAACATTTTCTGCCTCCTCCCCCCTCCTCTCGTATTTTGGACACTCTTTTTTTTAGGCAGCAGTTATCTAGATTTGACAGAAACCTTCTCGCACTTCTTCTCGAAAGTTTACCCTCTTCTCTTTGTCACAGGTCCCAGAAGGCTGTGGGACCAGTTACGAAGCACAGCATGGCTCGAGCATGCTCAGTGGTAAGTCGGCTATGAAGCCGCAAGAAGTCACAGCTGACTTCCCAAAGTAAACATGCTGGCACCGGGGACCCGAAAACCGGCAAGGAACCAGCCCGGGTGAGAATGGCATTGCATCCCTTGACAGATAAGTGTCCTTTAATTAAAAGTCAGCAGGGGGGGACTAAAGATCATCTTTAAGAAGGTAAAAACATACCCATGGGCGGAAGGTCACAATAGTTTTTGTACCAGTATATATTTATGACTTCACATATTGCACAAGGATATTAGAAGATGCCATTTATGGACACTGTTATTTGTTTACAATATATTGCCTTTAAGTTGTCGATTTTCTATGTTCACATTTGCTGATTTGTTATTATGCTTTGATTTTTTATACAAATTTTTATACTAATGTGGCACACAATCTGTGGAAATATTTCATTTATGTGGTACACTTTGTTATGCTATGTATTTTTGCATTTAGCTATATATAATAGGTAAAAGTATAAAAGTACTGTATGTAGAATATGATTTGATGCACTAGATAGTATTGATTTCTTTGCATTTATTGCAGCATATTTTTCAAATATATGTTATATCGAACAGCTTGCGGTGGCTGTTTTGTTGCTGACACTGTTGTTTTTGACAACACAGGGAGGATTTTCAGGGACTGATAAAACTTATGCGTCTTTTGTTTTTTTATAACTGTTGGCTGCTTAATGCCAGGTAGGCAAAACAATACACTGTATGGCCAAGACAGGTCTTAGGCACCCTTTCCAGCTTGTTCGAAAAATTGCATGGTTGTCTGATTGTGATCAGGAAACTTGCACAACACATTCCATGCCTCTAAGCCAGTATAATATGCTTCAATAATATGAAAGTGATTACTACATTTTATGTGGACCTTATATCAGAATACTAGGAACTACTATTTAGTATACCCTCCTTACCATGGAAAATTCTCCCAAAAAAATATGCACAATACATTATGCAGAATTAACTAGGCTTCCTTCCAGTAAACTGGTGCAGGAAACTATCTGTAGTGGTGTGTGCTACATTAACTATCACATAGGCATGCTTTAGGTTTATCTGTGCCACCCAAACCACTTTATATTTTAGGAGTGAAATAGAAACTGGAATGGGTTCTGCGATTAATTAACCCACTCACAAAGGAAAGTAAAACAAATCCAAATGCCTGAACACAGTTTTGCAACTTTGACATTAGTCAAAATACTGTACATATCATCAAAACTAATTATCCAGGTAAATTGTACCTTGCTTTTTTTAATGTTTTCATTAAGTGGTAAATAGTAATGGATATGTTTTTATTCAAAGGAAAACTGTCACAAAAAAAAGCATTAAAAAAAAATAAAAAATGTAGCTGTAAATTTCTTACTATTACCATAACCTACCACCAAAACATAACCAAAAATAGAATCTCCTGCTTCTGATGATTTCAGTGACACCACATATGTGTATATTATTTGCTGTTTGTACCTGTAGTAGGGCCAGGAAACAATAGTGCACACTTTTTTTCTACCTAAAACACACTGATACTGACACTAAGGTTTTTTTTAAAGCTTGAGAGTCCAAAATCAGGCTCACTTCTGCATAGAAGCCAATCAGCTTCCAGGTTTTATTGCCAAAGATTAATTGAACAAGCGGAGGTTAAAAGCTAAATGGTTTCTATGCAGAAGTGAGCCTGATCCAGCTTTATTAAATGAACCCCTAACTAAATCTAATACTATTTAAAAAAAAATGCTTCTTGCCTTCTTGACCCTGACCTTTGACCCCAGACTTTGACTCTGGCCTGACCTAGATCAAAGCTAGTTAATCTTTTATATCATTATTTTTTGTTTACACACACCTCTTTAATTTCACTTTTTTCCTCTAGCAAGGAAAAAAAGTTACAATGTAACTTTTTCTCCATCCATTCAAGAAGAGGAAAAACACAGGGATAGGCTATACAGTGTCTGATCACTATGATAGCCAATCAGAGGCTATCACAGCAATCAGGTCATTAAGAACCAGGCCTCCCAGTTGCCAATTATTAGTATGGGACCTGGGACTCTTGGTGAGAGCTCAATCTCTCTCTCAAATACAAGTACGCATATATGCAGCCCCACGAAATTAGGACCCACTTCCATGAGGCCACATAAATGTGTACACTCAGTGGGAAGGGGTTAACAAAAAGATTGCGTCCGTTTTCTGTATAGGAAAATGTTGCAGCTCCTCACCAGCTCTGGAGGTGGTGAACAGACTGTGAGCTGTCATGCGCATTGACTAAAAGATGACTTGTCTGTGCTATATGTTCACTGTGCTGTATATAGAATGGTAGAAGGACACAATCTGCTCTCTGAGCTCTACTTGGCCATGTGTCAGTGCTATTACTTCAAATAGCTGCATCTTCCCTCCTGCTCAACATATTGGTCAGAGGCAAGCTATACATGTTTCAGATGGACTTAATTAACAGTTGTACATACTATACATCATGATAAAATTAATAAACTAGAATTTAGAATTGTGTTAAGGCATCCAAAATCACCATTATAGGAAAATTGTAAATACAATTGTAAATGAAAATAAATGCATAAATGACATTTCAGAATTTACTCTTACCTTTCTACAGTTGTACACACTGCAACACCATAAATTTAAAACTGAGGCTTTTGAACTGTGGACAGACTTAAAGCGTAACTTCACTTTTGTTGAGAAAAAAGATTGCCCTCTGGGTGGTCTATGTACATTACAAAGATTTTCCCAAACTTTGTTGCAGATTCCAACCTTTTGTTATTCTGAAGAAATCATTGTTTATTCCTGTGTGCCTCTGTGCTGAGTGGGTCTAATGGGAGTGATTTCATAATTATCTGTCAGCTGTGGCAGCTGCAGGACTCTAATGAGGAAAGCTGCTGTGTCTGCATCCCTTTAGACGTGTTCCTATTAGGAGTATCTCACCAAAAATGACATTTTTGCTGCAGGGATGCCAGAAATCTGACTTGTATCTTAAGCAGACTTCTGGGAAATTGGTGAGCCAATCACACAAGCAGGGAATTATGTTTCTGGGGTGTGGTCAGTACACATTCTGTGTACAGAACAACTCCAGGTAGCCATATTGCAATGCATTTTCAGAAAATTACAACAGCTGCAGATTGAAAAGGAAAGGTATTTTTAATAACATCCAATTACAATTTGATTTGTGTCACAATTGTATACGCTATATTGTTTTTTTTTTTATTTGCTGATTTTTTCCCCACGAAAGTGGAGTTACCTTTTGAATAAATATTACAGCAACAGCACTTTTAAAATGAAAAACAGTTCTTTAGAATTGTTGGGTAACATTGTCAAGGAGTATTAACTACCTTTGCCTGTTGACTTTTTTCATTGCTTCTGATTCTGCGTATCATATGTTCCAACATCTGTCTGTTTTTCAAACAATAAGCTAGGGTAATTATATAGTTATTGTCAATACACCACCCCTGGTTCCCTAAGGCTTGCTGTTGTCTCCTGCCAGGGTTTTCAACTCATTTGTTTTTTTAACAGACAGCTGACCAATAAATTACAGAATTTCAAAATGTTTGGAGATACATCTCCCATAACAACTGTGATTATGATTTACAAAAAAAACGAATTTGTTAAACTACAATTATATTTTATTATTAATAATTTTATAAAATTTAAATTATCAGAGGTTATAACTGAATCTTCAGATTCTTTAAACATTTTCAACTTGTTTTCCAGTTTTAGTAAAGCGACCCCATTTTGTATTTTTGTTAGTAGTGGTTAGTAACACTTCCTTACTTGAAGATGTGGGAGCCATTGACAGCCACTGCTGTCAATCATAGCAAGTGAGCCAATGAGGAGAGAGCGGTGGGGGGGGGGGGTTGGTGATGAGGAACGGCTCTATGTGTCTTATAGACGCATAGAGCGGGACTTGGGAGCCAGCATGCACCAGTGCCCCCATAGCAAGCGACTTGCTATTGGGGGCACTGGTCATGGAAGAGATGCAAGGAGTGCCAGTGGGTGACCCAAGAAGAAGAGGATTGGGGCTGCTATGACATGTTTTTTACTTAAATTTTTCTTAAAAGCCAAGCCTTTAATACCACTTCAACATTATGCTGTGATGGTAATGAACATTATTAGGAATCATTTAAAGGTTAAAAAAGATAAACTAATTTGTTAGACAAATGTATACTTTTATATGTCAATTAAGGCCTGAGAGGTCAGAAACTATCATCTACTTTATCCCAACTATCACCCACCTGTAGGAGGTACAAGATGGAGCCCACAAGCAAACAAAAATGGAGCCTTTCCCCTGCAGTTCCCCCCTAGTGGCAAAAAGTCATATTTATCTTGTTGAACTGCATTGAAAAGTGCAGTGTTACTTGATCTGTATTTGCTTGTCTTCAGAGAACTTGCAATAATTTAGGACAACATTAAGTCATAAAGTCTCAGAAATCTTTCATTAAGGTCTTCATGATATATAGTTTGAATACCATGTCATAGATGTATTACTTATATACTTATATAATTAAAGAATGTATTCCACACTTTTTTCCCCCAATTTTTCTGTGTTTTTCTCCAGGCCTTCCAAATCCCTATGTTGAGTTTACATGAACATGCTCCTGCACTGTGCTGGAGTGTATGGATGCAGAATTTGGATCACTAGCTTTCCCAAAAAGCAGCAGCAAGGCAAAGATATTTCCTCAGTGCCTCCAGAAAGAGGACAAAGGCCAAAGTTCAAGGTAAGTAGTTTTTTTTTTTAACAATTCATTATTTCTTTCCCCAATTGTTATGTGTTTATTGCTTGGGGATTGTTGGTTAAAGTAGAACTATAGGCATTTTACATTTTGGATAGGGAGGTAGGGAGTTAGGGAGGGCCATAACCCCTGTCAGTTTATTTTTTGTTTGCTAACAGAGAGGTTTCCGTAGCCAAAACAGAAAGTGAGAGGAAATTCCTGTAAATTAAGGGAATCCATTGGGGACCCCTAGGTCACCAGAACTAGTGTCCCCATAGGAAGATTTCCCTTCTATTATTTTTTTGGGGACAACCAAAAATGTGGGAATTTCTTTTACTTTCAATAATAATGGTAAATAGAATAGAGAGAGTAAATCTCCATAACAGAGACACAGTCAACAATAAAACTGACAAGTGCTCTAATCCATCTCCACTCCGTCAAAAACTAAAAAAAGTTAGCCTTTAGTTGCACTTTAAGTTGACCTTGCATTTAAAGTTTGTGAACTTCACCTTTTCACCAGATAGTATGGTCTAGTATAATTTTGGGAATGCAATATTTGGGTCAACTAACAAAACGTGCACTTTTTTTTACACAAGTCTTTTTTTTTTTTTTTTATTAACTAATTCTTTAGGTATTGTGACAGATGAAAAGTATAAATGGCAAAATGCAGAAATATATACATACAGACTCTGAATAAAGGCATTGTACACACATAAAAAATAAATAGGATAGTAGTAGAAAAAAAGAAATAAGATGTAGTAGTAAAAGATGACATGTGAATAGATAACAGATTGGCAAGCTGACGGTGGTTGATTAACACTGCAGCGTGAGATGTTTACTAAAATACTCATGACAGTTCAAGCCTTCCTGTAGTTTATTGAACATTTCAATAAATATATATGACCAAATTTTCTTTCTCATTCCTTTCAATATAAGCACTTTCATATGTTCTTTGGATGGCTTGGTATGCAGAAGTTTCATGTATTTAAAAAGGCGGCGGTTCCGTTTTTCACAGTTTCTATTTTGTTTCTCCAATGAAGAGTAGTCTGGAGGGGCATTTGTGCACAATATAATGTACATAGAAATTTGATAATGCAAATCAAAATGTTTAATTCATTTATAAAACTGAATAATGTATTGGTTGTAAAAGTGTTGTCATTCTACTTCAAAATAATATTTAGATACTGAAAGCCTCTATTGCCCATGATAATTCAACGTTTTATCACCATCCTTTCCTGCTCTCCTCAATAGTGTAACGCTCCTGCGTTTCTTATATGGTGTGGATTTTCAGCTGCAGAAATAGTTCCACGTCAGTAGTCATGTAAGAGATATGCTGAGATACCATTCCCAACCTCAATGACTCATCATGTGTGGAAGGTCTTATTTCAGCCAGTAAATACACACAATTAGCAAGCTGGTTCCTAGAATGACTTTATGTATGTGGTAACACAATGATGAAGGTTGAGGGATAGGTTGAGTGAAGGTGGTAGGTGATAGACACTTGAAGGTGAGACAGTAGCAGATGGATGCAGGAAGGTTTAGCAATGTTGTATGGTAGCAGATGACAGAATAGCAGGTGGACATACAAAAGAGATCAACCCAGTGCAGAAAAGTAGCAGTAGTCTCAAGAGCTAGCAATCTAGTTATGCAGATGTGATAAACAGTCTTTACTATGCAGAGCTAGATAGTGTAAGCTTAGTATAAGTTTATAGAGAATTCCCCTGCGGGGTACTTAGCACTATTAGCGATACAGCCGGAGGGTGGTTCAGGAGAGGCGGATGATCCAGTAGCGGGATACAGGGATCAGCGCGGCGAGGTTCCGTCAGCGAGGTAAGCTTGCAAGCATGGAAGCTTCAAGCAAGGTTAGCATCCAGGTAAGGGTGTTTGAACGAACACATGTGAGTGAGAACTGGCGCTTTAAATAGCCATCTAGTCCGGCGCTGGGTGATGACAGTTCCAGTCTTAAAGGTGTATGAGCACCTTTTCCAAAAGTAAATGGTGGGGCGCATACACTTGTGGAAAGTGTAATTTAGGTTACCAAAGGTACCGGAACATTACAATACCCCCCCCTTAAGGCCTGCTCCTGAAGGCCTCTGGAGCTGGTTTGTCTGGGTATCTCGCATGAAAATTGCGGATTAATCTAGGGGCATGTATGTCAGAGGTGTTTAGCCAGGTGTCATCTTGGGGCCCATAGTTCTTCCATCTAACCAAGTACTGAAGTCTTCTTCTGTAGATACGAGAATCCAGAATCTCTTTTATCTCGTATTCTTCTCCACCTTCAACTTGTACAGGAGGGGGAGGTGGAATATTAGGCCTTATTCCTTGGTCCGGAACATGGGGTTTTAGTAGCGACACATGGAAAATGGGATGGATTTTTAGGTCCATTGGCAATGTAAGCTGCACTGCAGCTTTTCCAATAAGTTTCTTGATTGGGAAAGGTCCCAAGAACAGAGGTCCAAGCTTTTTGCTAGGGATCTTCAGTCTCAAGTTTTTTGTTGAGAGCCAAACGAGGTCCCCGATAGTATACTGTGGAGAAGGTCTTCTACGAAGATCATAGTACTTCTTTTGTTGACTGTGAGCGTGTGCAATGGTAGTATTTAGTTAACCCAGAGAATCCTTTATTTGGGTAAGATAGTCTGAGGCTACTGGGTTATTTGAAGGAAGGATGCGTGGAGGGAGAATAGAGGGTTGGAACCCATAGTTCAAGTAGAACGGACTCTGCTTGGTTGTACTGTGAGTTGCGTTGTTGTAGGCAAATTCTGCCAGGGGGAGAAGATCCAACCAATCATCCTGTTGGTAAGAAGTGTAACAACGTAAATACTGCTCGATGCATTGGTTGACTCTTTCAGTCTGTCCGTTGGTCTGCGGATGGTAAGGAGAAGTGAGCTTCCGCTCAATCCGTAGTATGTGACATAGTTCTTGCCAGAATTTAGAAATAAATTGGGATCCACGGTCAGACAGAAGAGTTTTTGGGATACCATGTAATCTGAAGACATGTTTCATCAGGAGTTCTGCCGTTTGTTTGGACGAAGGTAGTCTGCGAATAGCAATGAAATGTGCCATCTTTGTCAGATGGTCCACTGACACCAAGATGGTATTAAATCCTTTGGAAGGAGGCAATTCTACGATGAAGTCCAATGACAAAACCTCCCATGGAGTTTGGGGTATTGGTAGACTGCATAGTAGACCGGATGGTCTCGTAGTGTCAATTTTGGACCTGGCACAGACATTGCATGAAGAGACGAATTTTTGTATAGATGTTTTCATGTCAGGCCACCAGAATTGTCGAGAAATCAAATTGAAAGTCTTTGTCATACCCATATGTCCTGCCAGGCACATCATGCGATAATTCCAAGATCTTGGTGCGTAGGGTAGGTGGTATGTAAAGTTTGTCGTTGTAGTAGAGGAAGCCTTCTGCATCAGTATTTAGTTGTGGTGGGGGTGAATCCAAACTTATACCATGCAGAACCTCTTCCTTTAAGGAACGGACAACTCCAATAATGCGTTTGTGAGGTATTATAGGAACGGAAGGGATTTCAAAGTAGTTTTCTTCAGTTAGTCGTGATAGTGCATCCGCCTTTTTGTTCTTATCTGCGGGTGTGTAGGTCACTAGGAAGTTAAACCTTAGAAAGAATAGTGACCATCGTACCTGTTGATGCGAGAGAGTTTTGCTAGTCTGAAGATATTGGAGGTTTTTATGGTCCGTGTATATAATTATTGGTAGTTGGGTGCCTTCGAGTAAATGTCGCCAATTCTCCAGAGCCAATTTTATAGCAAGCAGTTCCTTTTCACCCACGGGGTAATTTATCTCGGGACTGCTCAGGGATTTAGAAAAAAAAGCGACTGGATGAAGTGGTGAAGTGTGGGTAGGTCGTTGGGAGAGTATTGCTCCTACTGCCATGTTTGACGCATCTACCTCCAGAATGTATTGGAGGGATGGGTCTGGATGGCGTAATATGGGAGCGGAAGTAAACCTTGTCTTTAACAAGTGGAAAGCCTTATTTGCTTCTTCTGACCATTTAAATGGTATTTTTATGCTAGTGAGCTGTGTGAGGGGTCTCACAATAGCAGAAAAGTTTTTTATGAACTTCCTGTAGAAATTTGAAAATCCCAGGAATCGCTGTAGCGCCTTGCGTGTAGTTGGTGTAGGCCAATCCTGAATGCAGGATATTTTACTCATGTCCATCTCAATTCCTGTTTTGGATATGATGTAGCCTAGAAAGAGTACCTCATCTTTATGGAACAAGCATTTCTTCAGCTTCACATAAAGATTATGTGCAAGCAATCTCGATAATACAAGTCTTACATGTCTTATGTGTTCAGACAGGGTCCGTGAATATATAAGTATATCGTCCAGATATACCACAACACAGACATCTAGTAAGTCTTTAAAAATATTGTTTATAAATCGTTGGAAAACTGCAGGGGCATTGCATAGGCCGAATGGCATCACAAGATATTCGAACAATCTGTATCTAGTTCTGAATGCAGTCTTCCACTCGTGTCCATCACGGATTCGAATGAGATTGTATGCTCCTTTCAGGTCTAATTTTGAAAAATAGGTAGCTCCACGCACCTGCTCAATGAGCTCAGGGATAAGCGGTAGAGGATAGCGATCTTTTATTGTGATAGCATTCAATTTCCTGTAGTCGATGATAGGTCTGAGACTTGAATCTTTATTGCGAACAAAAAAGAGTCCTGCTGCTGTGGAAGAAGTGGAAGGTCTAATAAAACCTTTTTCCAAGTTCTCATCCAAATAGGTTTTGAGATGGGCAAGTTCATCCTGTGAAAGAGGATAAACATGACCGAACGGCAATTTGCTATTTGGGAGTAGATCAATGCTACAATCATAGTCTCGATGAGGAGGTAATGCTTGAGCATTTTTCTCAAGAAAAACCTCAGAAAGATCCTGATAACATAGTGGTGCAATCTCATCTGTCACCACAGACAGAATCTTCCCGGAAAACGGGAGGTTACACGTTTCCTCGCAATAACAAAAAGGGAAGGTCAAGGACCGTTTCTTCCATCTATGGTTGGTTGGTGTGTGTGCAACCAGGGAAGTCCCAACACAATGGGAAAGTGGGGTGATGGTATTAAATCGAAGGTAGAAGTCTCCCTATGAGACTCGTTAATAGTGACTAGAAGTGCTTGTGTCTGATCGGTGATCGGACCAGAGGATAACGGAACACCGGTAATAAGACTTACTGAGACAGGTTTGAGTTTAGAAATAATAGGAATTTTATTTAAAGCAGCAAAACATATATCCATATAATTTCCACAAGATCCTATGTCAATCATGGCCTTAGTAGTAATCCTGTTCTGGTCCCACTGTAATGTCAAAAAAACAGAAATGTAGGGGTTAGTGAATGAAGTTGTCAATCCTCCTAGGGAGACATGTGAACACTCACCCTTCTTTTTGTTGACTAGGGGACAGACGTTTATCTTGTGATCCGGGGATGCACAGTACAAGCAGAGATTTTCATTTCGTCTTTTGGCTTTTTCCATAGTTGATAGCGGTGGGCGTATGGTTCCTACCTCCATAGGAACGGCCAGACTCCGAGAGGAAACGGATAATGGCATTCCCATCTTTTCAGCCTTTCTTTCTCGTAGTCTTCTATCTATGGTAATACTGAGTTGTATTAATGCATCCAGGGTTTTTGGCAGATCCGCTGGGGCGAGCTCGTCCTTAACGGCTTCTGATAGGCCAAGCCTAAATTGGGTTTTCAGAGATGCATCATTCCATTCTGAATCAAGGGTCCATCTCTTGAACTCTGCGACAAAGTCTTCTACAGGCCTCCTTCCTTGTTTCAAGGATCTTAACTGAAGATCAGCAGTACTCTGCCTATTGGGGTCATCATATAGGCTAGTGAGCTCTGCCAGGAACAAGGCATAGGAGTTGAGAAGCTGGTCGTTTTTCTCAAAAAGAGAATCTGCCCAGGCTCGAGGATCGTTTGATAGGTAAGAAATAATAGTACAAACCTTAATGTGATCAGTAAGGTAGGTACGAGGTTTTAGCAAAAAAAGTAACTCACATGCGTTTTTAAATTCGCGAAATTTTTTGCGATCGCCTGTAAATACCAAAGGGGGATTTATCTTGGGTTCAGGGGACTGAGCAGAGGTAAGTTGTGTCAGTCTAATTACCTGCTGCGACAGAGCCTGATTGTCTTCTTTTAATTCATCAAGTGCGTGTATTAACGCAGATACTTGCTGTTTTAATTGTGTCACCTGAGTGGTTATTTCTGCTGAATCCATTTTTGGGTTCGTTCAATCTGTAATGCTCCTGCGTTTCTTATATGGTGTGGATTTTCAGCTGCAGAAATAGTTCCACGTCAGTAGTCATGTAAGAGATATGCTGAGATACCATTCCCAACCTCAATGACTCATCATGTGTGGAAGGTCTTATTTCAGCCAGTAAATACACACAATTAGCAAGCTGGTTCCTAGAATGACTTTATGTATGTGGTAACACAATGATGAAGGTTGAGGGATAGGTTGAGTGAAGGTGGTAGGTGATAGACACTTGAAGGTGAGACAGTAGCAGATGGATGCAGGAAGGTTTAGCAATGTTGTATGGTAGCAGATGACAGAAAAGCAGGTGGACATACAAAAGAGATCAACCCAGTGCAGAAAAGTAGCAGTAGTCTCAAGAGCTAGCAATCTAGTTATGCAGATGTGATAAACAGTCTTTACTATGCAGAGCTAGATAGTGTAAGCTTAGTATAAGTTTATAGAGAATTCCCCTGTGGGGTACTTAGCACTATTAGCGATACAGCCGGAGGGTGGTTCAGGAGAGGCGGATGATCCAGTAGCGGGATACAGGGATCAGCGCGGCGAGGTTCCGACAGCGAGGTAAGCTTGCAAGCATGGAAGCTTCAAGCAAGGTTAGCATCCAGGTAAGGGTGTTTGAACGAACACATGTGAGTGAGAACCGGCGCTCTAAATAGCCATCTAGTCCGGCGCTGGGTGATGACAGCTCCAGTCTTAAAGGTGTATGCGCACCTTTTACAAAAGTAAATGGTGGGGCGCATACACTTGTGGAAAGTGTAATTTAGGGTACCAAAGGTACCGGAACATTACAAATAGACACTTCAGAGAAACTTATTGTTAATACAAGGCAAAAACTAGTAATACATTTAAGAGCAGAAACCTGATAATCTTTGTAAATGGACTTTAACATACAAAATACCAAAAAAATCGAATTATTATCTTTTATTATATCTTTTAATATCAATTTAAATATCAATTAAATAATACACATTCAGTAATCTAAGCAGATCAGAGCTATAAAATGTTTATTTAAAAACCTATATTTAATTAAAAAATACAAATTTGAAAAGAAAAAAATAATAATGTGCAAAGTAGCACTAGCATTAGGCCTTTGCAAATCGATGGTCCTGTCCATGTGTTCTGACTTGTTTTTCCTCCATTCACACTAGTGTAGTATGACACCAGGAGTATCTTTTTGAGAACATTTTTTCCTATGGTTTTTCGCACACAAACTTGCTGTTTTGTGGCGTACCATTACCAATGAATGGCACATGTTTTTTGGATGTTTTATTATCGCTTGCAAAATTATGCGACTTTGTACACATTCATGGACTACACAAGTGTGAATGCAGCCTTTTAAAAATATGCACATTATATTAAAACATAAACCTAGGAGAAATATTGTCCTAAAACAATATTTCTGATATATTTCTTATCTGAGAAGAAGCAATTAATGGAGGTACAATTTTGTACAGAACATATGTTATAGTACAGGATTTAAAGTATTGAACAGAGCTTTATTTCAGGATATTTCAGTTTGAATCCGAAGGCCTTTTTGTCGCCAGAATATTCTCAACATACAGAGTATGGCTGCTTGCCATTGCTAGAAATAATTTTCATCTAATTGGAGCCACAGGGAACAGTGTAGACGCTGAAAGGCTTACAGGAGTCTTATATTTTGCCTCAGAACTGGCAAGTCAGTAAGGATGTGTGAGCTTATTAGAGTCAGATGCAATACTACTTAGAATTGCAGCATCGTCTAAAAGAAATAGATTTGCCTTTAAAATAGTCTTGTCTTATTATCACTTTTCAATAGATAATTATGTTCTGCTGGGAAGCTATGATTTGGGGGAGTAGAAACATTTAACTCAACTTTTTTTCTATGTTTAGTTATATTTTAACAAAAGCACATGGCCTGTTATCATTTGACTGTAGCTCAGAAGTCTCTGTATTCTATCCAGGGTTACATTTAAAGGCCATGGTTGAGAGGGAGAACAGGGGGCATCAATACCAGCCAATTACCTGAGAAGTATGTAAGTAGATAGAATGCAAGCAAAAAAACACCTTTTTCAAGTTTACAGTGAGTTTATTTTTTGTTAAATGAGAGGCATGCTCAAAGAGGTGCTCCAAAATATTGCAAGAGATACAGGACATGAAATGTCTATTTATACATTTAAAAATGCACATATACTATCTTGACATCTTGCAAAAAATAGAAGAAGGGTCTCCTTACTTCACAGCTTTACTGAAATAGGTGCAGGCTTTTTCTTGTTTCTAATCTTTTTTAGGTCAAAAAGCTGCAGGTGCAGTGACACAGGTTATCCCAGTCTATTATGTTAGAAAAAAAAGAAACTTTATCTAAAAATAATGTGTCCATATTTTTATAGACTCTACTTTTTTGCTTTTCCAAGACCTCTAGGGGCATGCCCTGTGTGCCACAGCCTGTCTCCCAAAATCTGGAAGCTATACGGCTTTACTGTTGATAATTTATTAAGGTCATTGCCCCCAGGGGCATGCAGTCCATACTGTCAAAATGCCCTAGGCATTTGGAAAAAATACCTATTTGGGAAGGTCTTTAATATTTTGTAGCTAATATCTTATTTGGTTTTGAGAAGAAGAATGTTTCTCTGTTTGATTGTATTGCTCAGCAATGAGATTATAGCTGCGCGTTATAGTGAAATTATGAGGATAGAAATATGAAGTCTTCCACTGCTGAGTGCTGATCTCTTATTCTTAATATACTGGTTACTTGGCTGTTGTGTTGATTCATTTGCTTCCATATTTGAAAGGGAATTGCAAACAGAAATGATTTATATCTCAGAAAAGACATATTGGGTGTTTACTAAAAGGGTAAAACATGTTTACTTTGAGTAAAAACTCTGAATTTTCAGTTATCTTAGAACACTCATTCACATGCAGGAACATTTAAAAATGAGTTTTTTTGCTTGTATATGACAGAATAATGGAAGTCAATAAACCGTCATCTTATTCACCAAGGAAAGTAAAAATTCCCTTAAAAGTGAAAGTTCTTTGCTTTATTTCTTTAGTAAGACAGCCACTATGTTATTGATTGCATTATAGGCTTCTTGCCTTCCTTTTTGCATTCCTCTTTTGTGTTCACACTGAACTGCGCTTGCGCAGGAGCCAGGCTGAATGCATGCAAGTTATGTCAGCCTTGGATGGGTTATCAAGATGGTTGAAGAAAAAAATACCTTCACATTGAAATCAGCTAGAAAGGTCAGGGATATCTTGTTTTAAAGCTCTTTACTGCTTAATAGGAATGTGTAAATAGACTAATACCAACAGTCTGGGCACAGGTGTACTTTAAAGCTGAACTCCAGGCAAACAGCTAAATACACAGAATAAATACACATACAGGATCTGTTTTATCTGTCAAAGGATTTGTATTTATGTGCATCAAGTCTTAAAGGGTAACTCCACTTTAGTGGGAAAACAAATAACAAATAGAAAAAAAAAAAGAATTAAATAGCATTAAAATTACCTTTCCTTTTCAGTAAAATGCAGTGCAATATGGCTACTTGGAGGAGGTGTTCCGTACACAGAATGTCTACAAACCCCCCCCACCGGAAACATAATTTCCTGCTTGTGCAATTGAGGGAGAAGAGAAACACTGAAATATTAGTCAGTACCAGAGTGAAAAAGTGTATTTGCTCTGGAAGAAAAAAACACCTCTAACATTGGGTGTCCTAAGTGCGTGGATGTTGCTGCATTATGTAAAACTATTAGAATTGTTTTTTACATTTATGAATGAGGTGCCTCAAGACTCCATAATTTTAAAGGGTGCCCTGAGATTGTCCAAGATTTTAAAGAGTGCCTTGAGATTGTCTATAATTTTAAAGGGTGTCTTGAGATTGTCTATAATTTTAAAGGGTGTCTTGAGATTGTCTATAATTTTTAAGGGTGCCTTGACTGAAAAAAGGTTGGGAAACACTGCACTAAACAACGAAAAGGAGAAGCAGCATTTAGATGAACTAAATTATCTGTCACTTTGTTCTCACCTCCTATTACCATGCACCTGCACTGTAACACAAATGATTGTCCTCTTGCGTTGCTTCTCCTTTTTCTAATTTAAGCTCTGCTATGCGGGGACTACAAAAGGCTAGTAATGATCAAATACAGATAATTACACACACTGCTTACAATTTTCCCCATTTGGGAAATACCTCATAAGTGACTGCACAGATGGGTGCAGATGCCAAACCGCATTGGCATTTACACAAGTAGAGGTATGTACAGCCATGCACGTCTTGTGCCACCTAAGACTCCTAGGGGCAAGAAAATGCCTGGAGTTTTATGCTAGAGCTTCCTTATGCCAGCAAACAGCTCTGTGCATAAACCCTTAATGATGTCTTAACAAAAACTGAGCTGCACTAATTATTGTCTTCTATATCCATCTGGAATTTAACTTTAAAATAATTTCTAGGCATAAAAAGACTGCCATCAAACATGTATATGCATTATTAAAGGTCCGCTTTAACAACAAAGCAATCCTACGAATGTGGAAGCCATATGTGATCTATGAAGCAGGATCTTGTCCTGGGTTAGTACAGTATGGCTGCATAATATTTCAAGCACCAAATAATTTATAACTAGAAAGCCTTAGCCAAGTGATATATTTCAAGCACTGGCCATTTTTGCATTTAAATGTGGATTTGCATAATACGTTATTCTTATTTGAATTATGCACTTTATCAGCTTTGTTGGAAGACATTCAAATTTACATCCTTTGCTTGCTGCAATTAAGTCTTGCAGTGTTAGCAGAGATAAGTGTCTATAGCTGGAAGTACTGCATTAATTGTAAAACACAAACAATGATTAGTTAATGAGTTTGTCGTTTGAACTCTAAAAGTCTACAGTTTAAAAAAAAACAGCTGATTTCTAAAACCATTCCTATCCACAGGATGTCACCGTTGTACAGTTTCCATACATGAAGGTAATTTCTAACTACATTATTCCTACCACTGTCATTCTCTAGAGGTTTAGGGTGTCATGCATCAACTTTACTTGTAACATCTCTTTCTTTTACTGACATGAAAATAATTATTGAGACTTTTCAAGTCTTGTACAAATTCTCTTGTGGCGTTAAAAAAAATATTTCACGTTTAAATGTAGATAATTAACTGTACTCGGTGACAGGCTAATTTAGGATCAGTGCTTGGTTTAATTTCCTCCCAGATAATGCCCTTAACTGATTTATTTAATACTAGCACAGTGCAGGACATATGCATAAAGAAAAATTCTATTTTTGTTGAGAAAAACGTACATCTCTAGGTCATATACAGGATTTGTGCAAATATTGCAAATTCTTACCAACTTCACTTTGCATATATTAAAATAGGTCATTCTAGTATACGTGTTAAAAGCTAGTGCTAAGGGGGAGGGACAACAATAGCATGTATCAAACTAAAGTTGACCAGTTAACCGAAGAACATTTCTGGGAATTTCTGGTAGTTTACCTCAAGGACTGTGCAAAATAATTGGAAAAACGCTGAGCCACCTGCATAATTAGCATTGCTTGCAACTGTCCCTGGTTTTGAGGGACTGTCCCTGGTTTTGAGGGACTGTCCCTGATTTGAGGGACTGTCCCTGATTTGGAACATAGCCCCTCTGTCCCTATTTCATCCTAATTTGTCACTCATTTTGGCCTGATCTATATAGTTGTATATAAAATGCACGTTTATTCTTTCAACAAGTGTTTCTCCGCCCTTAACCTTTCATCTTATTCCTAAATTGATGCATTTGTAAATTTTAAAAGCCAGTATAAAGGGAATAATAGTGGTAAAAAAAAGCACTTGTGGGTTTAGCTAATCATTTTTTTTTATTATTCTCTTTTAAAGGGGCGTGGCAGTGGGTGTGTCATATGTCTACATAATTTTGCTAATAGGTGTCTCTTGCTCTCATCTCAAAAAGTTGGGAATTATGGAATAGGGGTAAATGTATTGGACATTAATAAATTATGGTAGATGATAAAGAAGTATTAATCTTAATAATCCCCATTTTAAAGGGGATCTGTTTCTGGGAAATAAAAGTCCCTAATGTCCTTGGTGACACTTAATGCAAAGAATTCAATCAAAGAAAGCCACTATTTTTTTTTCTTTGGTTAAAAAAATAATACTTAAACTAGGTGCTCTGTGAGTGGCCAGTCCTTAGCTGTACCCTGCATGACATAACAAGCAGGAGTTCTTGTTAGTGTTTCACATACAGTGGAGTGACTGACAATGTAAATGACTGGTGTGAGTTGGATACTCCTGCACAGTATGGCGGGTGCCCTCCAGGACCTTTCAGAAGCTTTTTTGGTGCCATTGCAGGGATGATGAGAGGTTGCATTTCATGATTGGTAGACTTTCATCTGATGCCTTTCTCATTCCATTTATGGATATCTAATCAGATTCATGATCCAGCAGAGTGGTAAGCCCACTGGATGGTGTGCCAGCAACTGTTTTTTGGATTGCCATTTTTATATATATATATATATATATATATATATATATATATATATATATATATACAGACTGCTCCTATCACTTATGTGAGCTTACTTATGTGACCTATGTGGCTGGAGTGGCGCTGGATAAGGCCACATTTATCTAGATACTAATGCAATGGGTTGGTGAGCGGCATCTTTTATTCTGTTTGATAAAGCTCTTACACCTTTGAATGGTGCACTGACGCCAGCCCCCTTCACTGCAACCGGTGGGGAGATCCCTGTCTCAGCTTAGAGCAGCACTGCAAGTTTCATTCAGTTCTGGGTTCTGTTCATGTCTGTTCATGTCTTTACATGACCTCTTTAGTAGTAAAACTGAGATTTCCCATTTGCGAGGTGGCACATGTTTTTTCTTTGCATACTGTCTAACTGCCTAACATGTCTAACATGTATTTGCAATATGTGTAAATGAAATATCCCTATTTTTATTGCAAAGGTGCTTGAAATATTAAAGCAGTGTGCAGAGGGTTCATCCAGTATTTTTACTGTCTAACTGCCTGTCTCAACTAATACCTGTGCATGTAAGTATGATAGTATTGAGCACTAGATAGTTAAAAGTTTATGAACCCCTAAAGATCACATGGATAGTGTATGTGAATGTTGGACATCCCATTCCAAAACCATGTCCATTAATATAAAGTTTCCCCCAGCCTTCCTTTATGGCTAACAACCTCCCCCTTTTTTTAGGAATGTCCAGAAGATTTTGAAATATGCCTGTAAGAATTTTTGACCATTCAGCCAAAAGAGAATGTTCAATGATAAGAGCAGGTTCACAACGGATGTATTAATTCATCCCAAAGGTGTTTAGTAGGGCTGAGGTCAGGGCTCTTCACTTGCCACTGGAGTTTTTCCACACTAAACTCAAAAAACATGTCTTAATGAACCTTGTTTAATGCACAGTGGCATGGTCATGCTGGGACAAGAATGGGATTTATAATGGTAACAAAGCACCAGCACGTTCTTTATCATCAGAGCCATGGGCATTTCAGTATGTATAGCAGACATGCGAATATTGCTGGACTTCCTTGTTTGTCCTCAGAGTCTATCAAGGAGACCAACTGCAAGTTGTATGAACAGAGTGAATGATTTTTACAAGTGTTGGCAAGCTGCAATCAATGCCAGAAAATAACATGAGGGTCTTCATTTAGCCGGTGCCCTTGGTCCCCAGGTTGTGGATGATTGCATATATACAGCTGGAAGAACTGGTATAGTTTGGCTCTGATGAAGAAGGCACATCCTTAGAAAACTTGTCAACCAGTTAGGATCCTGTGGCCCACAAGGGCTTTGGAGTCTGATGAGTCATATGGACACCTAGCCTATAAATGAGTAGCTCGCTAACCTGTTTTATTCACATTTTGAGTATATATTTTACATTGATTTTTAATAAATGTTGTGGGATAATGCATCAGGCTGGTGCGCCTTCTTTTGTTTGTGTTTTCTAGTTGCTTCAAGACATCCTCAGTCATTAAAGACAGCAAAGCTTGAAGCAATATCCATGTGACGTGGAGGTTGTATCAGCACTTGTACCGGACTATCACACTTTCTGCAGGTTTTCTGTTCTGTGAAACAAAAAAAGCCCTTCATCCAACTTTTCTCACAAGGCTAAAAGTATTTTAAATCTTTTAAACGATACTGAATAAATCTCCCTTCTGAAGATGTGATTTTATTTTTTTCACTTCAGCTCTGCCCCTTCTATCCTATTTTAGCAGCCACAGCAGGCATTTTAAATATCCTGATTTCAAACCAAGGAGTTAATGCACAGAGAAAAATGGTAAGTTAAGGAAGAATACGATTCAAATTATAAGGTCCAAAACAAACTTAAATATCCAGAAATCTTGCCTGCCTAATGCCTTACAGCCTGTGTCCTAAAATCTCTAAAACTGTTCAATAAATCTACTAATACTTGATTGTTGATGCTTCCATTTGGTATCAGTAGATTCCATTATGGTTGTGACAATGCTGAATTATTAGTGAATTTACAGCAATCAGTTCTTTTGCACCACTATGCTATAGGTGTACTTACTGGATAACCAGCAGTTTGGAGCAAGGGAGTATGCTCAGTACAGGAAGTGAACAAGTACATATATCCTTACTGAAAGGAAGACGGTGACACGTCAAAGGCACATAACACAAAGCACACTGATAAAGGAGACCAGTAACAACACACAGATAATAGAGAGAACTTAAGATTGCTCATGCTGGTGGCTGTAACCTAGAAATAAAAGCATGCAAACGTTTGACAAGTTTTGACATTGTAAATCCATAATTATTCATGACGCCTGCTGGCTCGATTAAAAAAACCTGATGACCCAACATGCGTGACAGTAACATTACAAGAATGACAGTTCCCTAAGCTGTCATCAGCTGTGTAAGGGAAAGGGTGAAGAAGGTGGTGACATAATTGACCACAAATGGCAATGGTCATATGTGATCAATGTCATTGCCGAATATAGATAGTGGCTATATTTGGGATGTGATATAACTGCAAACCCTGCCCCTTTACTTTAAAGAGATCTCTTGAAAAAGTGGCAAATGATAAAACACGTTGGGATGGGGTTTGGCGTAAACAGGAAGTGATGTAGGATGAAGTGACATGACCATAGTTGACACCTGACTCAAGAGTGGTGGTGAAACCCTAGTGACTTTATGAGTTTGGCGTTAGTTTGTTTTTCTTAGCAGTCATAGGTACAAGAATTTGTCTGGTGAGCTTATTTCTTATGGAATAAAGTTTGTATCCTGGGTTTTACTGCACTATTCAAGTGTTTTTTAATTTGCATGATATATGGTACACCTACCTTATATAAGGCAAAGAGAAGGGGGGAAAGGTATCTGTTAATTTTGAATTGGATGCTTTTCTGAGCCTTTATTGCCTATCTGAAATATGACAGGAAACCTGAGCTGGTGAGTTGCACTGGATTAGGGAAAGGAGTGGTGATCACTGAAGGCACAGTGATGTTATAGTCCGGTGAAAGTGGATACACAGTTGGATTTTGACATCTTCATTCACCTGTTTTTTTTTAAACTCTGAGGAATTTTTTGCACATTTACTTGGATGAGTTTTTCAATATATATATATATATATAGTGTTTCATTGTCACTTGTATTCACAGCTCTATTAGTAATTGAGCACTTTGTTGATTCGATACATAAATGTATAGATCTCATATATCATTTAGAGGGATCCACTCTACTCAAAAGTTACAATGACTCATTCACATAGTGTATATGTATATGTAAGTTACAACTTTACCAAATCTATCCCAAAGTTTTCTGCTGTTGGGGTATTCGGAGGTTATAGGTAAAAACACCTGCCCCCTGCAGTAAATTGTATGTAAAGTGCTCAAAAAAATTAAAGGCATACTTTTTAATCAGAGTATAACATCAAGATCTCTTGGGATATTGATCTGGTCAGTTAAGTAGCAGAGGGGGGTATTAATCAGCTTCAGCTGCTTTGGTGTTAATGAAATTAACAAATAGGGGCAATAGATAGGCAACAATTAGATGACCTCCAAAACAAAATGGTTTTACAGGAGGTGGAGGCCACTGAAATTTGTTTCTCCTACTTATCTTTTCTGACTGTTTTCACTAGTTTTGCATATGGCTAGGGTCAGTGTCACTACTGGTAGCACACCTAGACCCTATAGAGGTTGCACAGGCAGTCCAACTCCTCCAGGATGGCACAACAATACGTGCCATTGCCAGAAGGTTTGCTGTGTCTTTCACTGCAGTCTCAAGAGAATGGAGTAGATTCCAGGAGACAGGCAGTTACTCTAGGAGAACTTGACAGGGCCAAACAAAGTCGTTAACCCATCAGCAGGACCAGTATCTGCTTCTTTGTGCAAGGAGGAACAGGATGAGCATTGCCAGAGCCCTACAAATTGACCCCCAGCAGGCCACCTGTGTGAAAGTCTCTGACCAAGCAATCAGAAACAGATTTCATGAGGGTTGCCTAAGAGGCCCAATGTCCTCTAGTGGGCCCTGTGCTCACTGCCAGGCACCATGGAGCTTGATTGGCATTTGCCATTAAACCGGAATCGGCAGGTCCGCCACTGGCCCTGTGCTCTTCATAGATGAGAACAGGTTCACACTGAGCACATGTGACAGATGTGAAAGGGTCTGGAGAAGCTGTGAAGGATGTTATTCTGCCTTTAACATTGTTCATCATGACCAGTTTGGTGGTGGGTCAGTGATGGCCTGGGGAGGCATATCCATGGAGGGACGCACAGACCTCTACAGGCTAGACATTGGCACCCTGACTGCCATTAGGTATTCGGATGAAATCTTTGCACCCATTGTCAGACCCTACCCAAAACATACAATGACTTATTCACATAGGGTATATGTATATGTATATGTAAGTTACAACTTTACCAAATCTATCCCAAAGTTTTCTGCTGTTGGGGTATTCGGAGGTTATAGGTACAAACTGCCCCCTGCATTAAATTGTATGTAAACTGCTCAAAAAAATTAAAGGCATACTTTTTAATCAGAGTATAACATCAAATCAATTAAACTCTTGGGATATTGATCTGGTCAGTTAAGTAGCAGAGGGGGTTGTTAACCCCCTCCCATCCGCGCTACAGCCTATATATGGCTGCAGCGCGGACTCGAATTTTCGGGAGGCCGTTTTTAAACGGCCTCCAGTGACACGCCCCCCCCGCGCGCTCCCGCGAGCGCGCATCGGGGAGAATCTGTGTCGGCCGTGTCCCTTGGACACGGCCGATCACAGATCGTGGTGAATGGCCAATCACAGCGGCCATTCACCACGTGATCAAGCCGTCCAATGAGAGATGATCTCATATGTAAACATATGAGATCATCTCTCATCGCCGGCGCTCCTTCCTCACACAGACACTGCAGTGTGAGGAAGGAGGGGGAGCCGACAGCCGCTGGGGACACAGACAAATGTAATCAGGGCACTGATCACCAGTGCCCTGATTACTGAAGGTAAAAAAAACACACACATTGCCCCCCCATCAGTGCCCACAGTGCCCGCCATCAGTGCCCCCATCAATGCCCACAATCAGTGCCCATAGTGCTGCCAGTCAGTGCCCATCAGTGCCTGCTCATCTAGGCACTGATGAGCACTGACTGGCAGCACTATGGGCACTGAGTGTGGGCACTGATGGTGCTGCCCATCAGTGCTCATCAGTGCCGCCCATCAGTGCTCATCAGTGCCACCCATCAGTGTCCATCAGTGCCATCCGCCAGTGCCCATCAGTGCCGCCTATCAGTGCCCATCAGTGCCACCCGTCAGTGCCACCTCTCAGTGCCCAGCAGTGCCACCTCTCAGTGCCCAGCAGTGCCACCTCTCAGTGCCCAGCAGTGCCGCCTATCAGTGCCGCCTATCAGTGCCGCCTATCAATGCCGCCTATCAGTGCTCATCAGTGCGGCATATTAGTACCTCCTCATTAGTGCCCATAAGTGCCACCTCATCAGTGCCCATAAGTGCCACCTCATCAGTGTCCATAAGTGCAGCCTATCAGTACCCATAAGTGCAGCCTATCAGTGCCCATCAGTGCCGCCTCATCAGCGCACATCAGTGAGGGAGAAAAATTTATTTTCAAAATTTACTCGCAGAAAATAAGAAAAACTTTTTTTTTTTTTCAAAATTTTCTGTCTTTTTTCTTTTTTTTTGTAAAAAATAAAAAACCCAGAGATGATTAAATACCACCAAAAGAAAGCTCTGTTTGTGTGAAAAAAATGATAAAAATTTCATATGGGTACAGTGTAGCATGACCGCGCAATTGTCATTCAAAGTGTGACAGCGCTGAAAGCTGAAAATTGGCCTGGATGGGAAGGGTGTTTAAGTGCACGGTAGGCAAGTGGTTAATCAGCTTCAGCTGCTTTGGTGTTAATGAAATTAACAAACAGGGGCAATAGATGGGCAACAATTAGATGACCTCCAAAACAAAATGGTTTTACAGGAGGTGGAAGCCACTGGAATTTGTTTCTCCTACTTAGCTTTTCTGACTGTTTTCACTAGTTTTGCATATGGCTAGGGTCAGTGTCACTACTGGTAGCATACCTAGACCCTATAGAGGTTGCACAGGCAGTCCAACTCCTCCAGGATGGCACAACAATACGTGCCATTGCCAGAAGGTTTGCTGTGTCTTTCACCGCAGTCTCAAGAGAATGGAGTAGATTCCAGGAGACAGGCAGTTACTCAAGGAGAACTTGACAGGGCCAAACAAAGTCGTTAACCCATCAGCAGGACCAGTATCTGGTTCTTTGTGCAAGGAGGAACAGGATGAGCATTGCCAGAGCCCTACAAAATGACCCCCAGCAGGCCAACTGTGTGAAAGTCTCTGACCAAGCAATCAGAAACAGATTTCATGAGGGTGGCCTAAGAGGCCCAACGTCCTCTAGTGGGCCCTGTGCTCACTGCCAGGCACCATGGAGCTTGATTGGCATTTGCCATTAAACCGGAATCGGCAGGTCCGCCACAGGCCCTGTGCTTTTCATAGATGAGAACAGGTTCACACTGAGCACATGTGATAGATGTGAAAGGGTCTGGAGAAGCTCTGAAGAATGTTATTCTGCCTTTAACATTGTTCATCATGACCATTTTGGTGGTGAGTCAGTGATGGCCTGGGGAGGCATATCCATGGAGGGACGCACAGACCTCTACAGGCTAGACATTGGCACCCTGACTGCCATTAGGTATTGGGATAAAATCTTTGCACCCATTGTCAGACCCTACACTGGTGCCATGGGTCCTGGGTTCCTCCTGGTGCACGACAATGCCGGGCCTCGTGTGGTGAGAGTTTGCAATCAGTTCCTGCAGGATGAGGGAATTGATACCACTGAATGGCCCCACGCTCGCCCGACCTAAATCCAATAGAAAACCTCTGGGACATTATGTTTTGGTCCATCTGACGTCACCAGGTTGCACCGCAGTCTGTTCAAGAGCTCAGTGATGCCCTGGTCAAGATCTGGGAGGAAATACATCCGTTGTCTCAAAAGGAGCATCCCCCGATGTTCCCCGGACGATGCATACAAGCACTTGGGGGCCATATAAACTACTGAGTACCATTTTTAGATTGTCAAACTCAGCCCTTCTTTAGGTTGATAATTTTAATTTCCATCAGACATTGTGGCATCCTTTCGTTCCTAACACATTATGAAGTCCATATCAGTATAGATATCTAGCATGATATTTTTCCCGATTGAGGCCTGATGTGTTTTCAATGTGTTCCTTTAATTTTTTTTTGAGCAGTGAATTTAAAACCAAGGAGTAAAATGTAATATATTGCATCTTACCAGTGTTTAGATGTGGAGGTTATATTCATTTTTTTAAGCGTTCGTCCTTTTATTTTTACCTGGTGATTCTGCTAGTAACACACATTCAGTCCTTGGATGTTGATGCTCACCCAACTGTACAAGGACATCACCTGACATTCAGCATTATGCCCCTCTGCCATTATCCATACAATTGATTGGTGTGGATTTGTAGTCCTCAGAGACAGCTGAGGCCAGTGTAACTTTGTATTTTTTGCACTTACTTAACCACTTCCGACCAATGGTATTTTCTATATATAGCTTCACAGACATTCTCTTATTCTGGGAGGGCATCCCTTGGCTTCCTCCAGTGTGCACGCTACCCACGCACACCCTGGGCATGCATCAGGAACTCCCTGTGACTGCTGTGTGTCTTGGACAAGGTAGATCACAAATCAGGTTAAAGAGCCAATCACAGCAGCCCTTTACCATGTATGACTGTGTCCAATCACAAGTGATCACAAATGTAAACATAACAGGTCTTTGCCTTTCAATGGCTCTTCTTCCCTCACACAGAGACTGTATGTGAGGGAAGGAGTGCCGAATCTGTGAGGGGAGCAGTAAGTACAGCTTTTTACAGTGGTACACAGTGCCCTGATCATCAGTGCAGCCTCATTAGTGCCATGATTATCAGTGCAGCCTCATCAGTGCCCATCAGTGCAGTTTATTAATGCCCATTAGTGCAGCCCCATTAGTGACCATCAGTGCCGCCTCATCGGTCAACCCTCAGTTCCCATCAGAGCAGCCTCATCAGAGCACATCAATGCAGCCCCATCAGTGCCCATCAGTGCAGCTAATCAGTACTCATCAGTGCCGTCTCATTAGTGCAGCCTCATCAGTGCCCATCAGTGCTCATCATTGCAGCTTATCAGTGCCCCTCAGTGTCACCTCATAAGTGCAGCCTCATTAGTACTATCTCATTAGTGTGTGTCACCTCATAAGTGCAGCCTTATCAGTACCCACCAGTGCAGCCTCATCAGCACACATCAGCGCAGCCTCACTAATGACCATCAGTGCAGCCACATCAGTGCACATCAGTGCACATCAGTTCAGCCTCATCAGTGCACATCAGTACCTGCTCATCAGTGCAGCCTTATCAGTGTCCATCAATTTAGCCTCATCAGCGCACATCTGTGCAGCCTTATAAGTATCCAATCAGTGCAGCCTCATCAGTGCCCATCTGAGAAAAAATTATAAAAAATTCATATGGATACAGTATTGCATGACTAAGTATTTGTCATTCAAAGTAGGATCAAATAAGTTAAGTTAACCACTTTAAGACCGGAAGGATTTGCTCCCTTAATGACCAGGCCCTATTTTGTGATTTGGCACTGCATTCATTTAATGGACAATTGCGCGGTCGTGCGTCACTGTACCGAAACAAAATTTACGTCCTTTTTTTCCAACAAATAGAGTTTTCTTTTGATGGTATTTGATCACCTGTGCAATTTTTTATTTTTTGCGTTATAAACTAAAAAAGAGCGACAATTTTGAAAAAAAAAACAATATTTTTCACCTTCTGCTATATAACATTCCCAAAAAAATGTAAAAATCAAAATGTTTTAACATTTTAGGCCAATTTGTTTTCTGCTACGTATTTTTGGTAAAAAAAATTGCAATAAGAGTATTTTGATTGGCTTGCGCAAAAGGTATCACGTGTACTAACTGCGGGAAAGATTTATGTCATTTTTTACTTATTTATTTTTTTTTACTAGTAAATGTCACAGTCCCGCTACAATGTAGCGGGACTGCGACATTGCAGTGGACAGATTGGACCCCTAACCAACATTTTTGACATTTTTGAGGTTACCAGTGACATTACTACAGTAATCAGTGCTAAAAATATGCGCTGTTACTGTAATAATGACACTGGCAGGGAAGGGGTTAACAGTATAGGTGATCAAGGGGTTAAATGTGACCCTAGGGGAGTGATTCTAACTGTGGGGGGCGTGGCTTCTGAGATGACCACAGAGACATGTGATCCTATATAGAGGGTTTACATGAGCTCTGTGATCATTTTACAACAGCTGACCGTCCTTCTCTCACTGCGGGGGGCGTACGCTGGTGTCAGGCGGCAATCTGAGCCGCCTGACACATGCATCGGCTTCCCTGCTGACGATTGGGGGCGGGAGCGCGCTCGTCCCCTAGCTCCTCCCAGCTACGTAGACCATTTTGCTGGCTCGTAGACCTATGAGCCAGCCTGTTGCAGTAAATATAACGTAAGCGGTCAGGAAGTGGTTTAAGTGTGACTAGATGATACTTGGTAAATCAATGTCTCAATTTAGCATATCATATATAACCATGACTTGACTTAGGCCCCATTCACATTTGTGAATTAACAATCACATGTGGGAGACCCAGAGGGTTTTCCAGTGATTAGCTGGGGGGCAGAAGCCCCATTGAAAGCAATGGAAGGCTGACAGCTTCACAGCTAGTTGCAGCCACTAATGTAATTGCTCATGAATTAATTCATTACTTGTAAATGATTGGTCCTGATAGAGTCAACTTTTAGTGGGGATTCCTCCCACACCTGACCACTGGTCCCGTGCACTGCTCCAATCAAAGTTCTAATTCCAGATGTTTTTGTACTGCATAATAAACTGCATATGCACCTCCCTTTATTTAACTCTGGCTGATCCCTCCCACAATCAAATGATACTGAGGACCAGCATTAAATGTGAGCCACACTGAAGCCCATGGGTGGGGGTGTGTGGGCATAGTTTTTTTTATGAATGGGCATTTTATGGGCATTTTATCTGTTATTTTACATGCTGACAGTGGCTCCCTCAGCGCCTATTGCTGTAGTCCATCTCAAGAGCTGGAAGAGGAAAGTGGCCACATTCCCATATACAGTACATTGGGACCATGTGGAGCAAAAGAACCCACGCTCAGTTCCAGATTTTCAAATTTAAAATTTACTTTTGAGAATATGCTGTCAGAAGCTGCTATTAGAAGGGATACAGAGAGATAACAATAAAGGTATGGGAAATACATTACTTTTTAAACTTCAGTTGAGTGTGATTTATTTGTTAGGGTTTATGTACAATTTAAAAGGGGATTTCTCATGCTCATGGGACGTCCTTTATTATATACAGTATGTTCACTGTAGGATTCATGTACCATCTGATGCTGCAAAGCACACATATAGTAAACCATCCCAAACTTTCAGCTGCATGTTATTGCTGAATGTATGCTGGAAACATCCATTTGCCATCAACCTGAAGCATGAAGGTCACAATATTCACTGTAGATTTTGTTTTACTGATCTTGGAATTTAATCTAATTAAGTAATTATAGATTTGGCTAGATAACATTAATCAATGTTAAGAAAGTACTGTTGTAACACACTTGTACTGTAATAAACTGTGATCGTATTATTGTCATTTTTATGTAAGTTGCTCTGATATGGATTCCTTTCCTTTTGCTAATGAGTTATTATTTTTGATTGTATTTTATCCCATGTACTTTTGCAAAATTGCTTTTGAATCTATATTTAATCCTTGATTGCATTTCTAGATGAAATTTAATGTTCTTATCCCTGGGATTATTGTGTTGAATTTACCAGCCTAAAAAATAATTTCCCCAATGATAGCTTCAAGAGGCTGCAGGATGTTGATAACAGTATCTGTGTGATATAATCAGATTAATGCTCACACCAGTAACACAGACACTTTATTAACACATGCCATGTTCACTCAAGATGGGGTAATAATTTAAAGGCTGAGAACCTATAAAAGTCAGGGTAAGGAAAGAATGCTCAGGACAAAATGTTGGTATCTGTCAAGTTACAAATATTACTTTTATATTGACCCACAAGATTTTAGTTCAGTTTTGAACAGACCAAACAGAGAATAAATGAATACTAATTTGATACTTTAATATAATAATATATATAAGCTAACTTTTCAAAATGTAACTGTACAGTCATAAGAGCCAGCTCAGGCCCAAAACACAATATACTTACCAGAATCTGTAGATTAATGTTCTCAGGAACTGTTATTCTTGCTGTGAAAACTTAATCTATGTTTCCACCAAGAACTTGATGCACACACCTTTACATGCTTGTTCTGAGACCATCTTAGACTAAAGCCCCGTACACACGTACCGATCGTCGGCCGACAGAACGTCCTACAAATGTTCGCGGCTGGTGTGTTTGTTGTTTGTCTGTTGAAAAGTGCTCTAAACTTGCCCAGGACATTTGTCTTCCGACAGAAAATGACGTCACTACGTTCCACGCACGTTCGCCGCTACAAAAGAGGAAGTGAGTGTTTGGCCGTGACCCTTCTGGGCATCTCGCGCTGATTTCGGTAGCATTTGTTTGGTTGACGACATTTCGCTATTTTCCGAGACATCGTTCGAGAATTTATTATGGCGACCGTGAATTCGTCCGTTGCTGTAGTTAGTGTTGGAGTTTTGGCTCTGAGACGACGTACGAGCAATAGGAAGAAGAAGCGGACCTCCTGGACGAAAAATTGGTTGCTTAACCGTGATCAATTTTCTCATATGTCCTTGCTGAGGGAGCTCCAGGAAAATAATCCTGATGACTTCAGGAATTATTTGAGGATGACGGATCCCATCTTTTACCGTCTTCTTGCCCTGGTGTCCCCCTATATTCTGAAGCAGGATACTTGTATGCGGCTTGCAATTACTCCTGAGCAAAGGTTAATTGCGACGTTGAGGTATCTTGCAACAGGGAGAAGCCTGCAGGATCTGAAGTTCACCACAGGCATCTCCCCCCAAGCACTTGGTATCATCATCCCTGAGACCTGCTCTGCCATCATCAAGGTCTTGCAGAAGGACTATATCAAGGTATGTTTGATTTTTTACATTACATTACATGTATTACTAGTTTCACCCGAATTATGATGTTTTTGGATGTACAGCAATTGACACAGGCCATTATTTGTAAACTACCCTCTGTCCGCATGCACATAGTAGTAAAGATGTAGATTATCTTTAACCATTTGTAAAATTACCCACTAACCACCCCACCATTCTCTCCTATGTGTCCCTAAACGCATTGCCTGTTAACAGTATTTTGAATTTGGGTCATTTTATTGCTTTCCCTCAAACAATTATTCCTTGGCCAATGTTTTAGTACCTAGTTAATGATTTATCTAAAATACATCAGTCCATCCATTCCCACCTATGATTCTGTATGTTTATGTAATGATGTTAAAACCTTCACTGACCACAAGCCCTTATTGATGTGTAAATGCCCAGTTTTACTTACCCATCCCCCACCCACATGCTAAATCTCAAAGTCAGCATATACCAAAGCTCAAGTTCAGAGGTCTTCAAACTATGGCCCACCAGTTGTTCACGAACTTCAATTTCCATCATGCCTAGTCATGTCTGTGAATGTCAGAGAATTACAAGGCCTCATGGGATGTGTAGTTCTGCAACAGCTGGAGGGCCGTAGTTTGTAAATCTCAGCTCTAGCTGGTGAGTATAATGGGCCATACACACTAGAAGATTGTCAGAACAATTTATCCTTCCGATTTACCAAAACCAAATAATATGAGGTCCAACAAACACTTTCAAATCCTATGCAATCTGGTAGGCCCTTGCACTACATAGAAAAGGTAAATCTGCACGAAAAAGTCTTCAGAGAATCTTCTAGTGTGTATGGCCCTTTACAATATAAGAACAATAGGAGGTTGAAAATAAATGTATGTAGATGTTACATCCCCATATCCAAACCTTTGCCTTCCTGTTGTATATTTTTTTAGCAAGTTGCATAAGCATTTAACAGACAACTGTGTGTGTAATTAATAATGTGATGTGCTCAAGCACTAATTTTATTTTTTTTATTTTTTCCCCACAGTTTCCTTCAAACGCAGAGCAATGGCTGGAGATTTCTGATCAATTTCTGGAGAAGTGGAATTTTACCAATTGTGGGGGTGCTATTGATGGGAAGCACGTCCGCATTGTCCCCCCTCCGAATTCCGGCACATTTTATTATAATTATAAAGGTTTTTTTAGTATAGTCATGCTAGCCATAGTTAATGCAAACTATGAGTTTATTTTTTTGGATATTGGCAAAAATGGCCGCAATTCGGATGGGGGAGTTATTGATCAGACGGAGTTCGCTCGTCGTCTAAAGAACGGCACTCTGAACCTGCCATCCAGGGAGCAAACTGTTGAGGGTATGAGCTTTGTGTTTATCGCAGATGAGGCTTTTGCGCTTGGGGAGCATCTCATGAAGCCCTACCCTCAGAGGAACCTCACCCCAGACCAAAGGATTTACAACTACCGGTTGTCCAGAGCTCGCAGAGTTGTGGAGAATGCCTTCGGGATAATGGCCAACCGGTTCCGGATATTCCTGACGTCCATAAACCTGGCACTGTACAAAGTGGATAATGTGGTCTTGTGTTGCTGCATTTTGCACAACTTCCTACGCAGGAATGCACAAAATTATGTATTGCAGCAACTGGATACTGACCCTGCTATGCCAGGTACAAGTGGAGAGGCCCAACCTTCTAACCAAGTGGAGTCCATGCCGTCAATGGAAGTTGGATGGTCAGCATTGGCATCACACAGGGCCCGTCAGATCCGCCAGGAATATCTGGAATATTTCGTGGGGAGAGGAGCTGTGTCCTGGCAGCAATCACTGTCACAAACACATTAATCTTGTTAAAGATTGGACACACAAGATAAATGTCAGAGATATATTATTTTTCAACACATTAAACAAAAATTGCAATGATTCTGTATTGTGGATTATAATCATTTGGGCACATATGCCAAACACAATTATTTGGGTTAATCATGTGTTATATATGTGTGACTTTGGAAGGGTTAATACATTCATCAGTGTGTTTCTTGACTGTAGTCTCTCACCAGCTGATCCAAAGTGATGATGGCCATGTGTTATTTTTACAAGGGCCTTCTGCACCCCACAAAATGTACACAAACCCTGTCACATTGAGAACTAGGTCACACCCAAGGTTCATCTAATGTCACCTTATATTGGTGTTCATTGTCCAGAAGTTGCCCATACTATATATTTCAGATAATACATTAGGGTATTAACAAAGTACCTACACCTGTTATGTTGTGTTCATTTATGACATCCTTCTCACTGCCCACCAATGTTAGGATATGTCAGTGTTATGTGAAACTTGATCATTGTTCATCTCAAAGTGTTATATATATATAGGTAATGGAAAGTGAACTAGAGCAACGAACAAGCAATACACTATAGATTACACTGATCTCCCTACACTGATTGCTACTGGCAATATCAATGCCATATTGAATCCTAGGACTGCTAGTACCTTGAGTGTTGAGTCACACTTATGCGATGCGGGAAGTCTGCGACTTTGCAGCCTTCCAGCATTGCATAAGGGTGACCCGCCACTTACTTTTTCCACAGGATTGTATTCCACAAGTGTTAAGCACTGTGCGATCCAATCCAGATACATCAGAAATAAAGGGTCATGTGCGACTTGTATGCGTGTTCAGTGCGAATGTAGCCATACAAAGTGTATGTCTCAATTCACACTGCACATCTGATGGCATGTAATATCGTAGCGCACTGCTCCTTTATTACATGCGATCAGATGTTCATGCGAAAATCAGCTATACAGTTTGTATGGCTCAATTCGCACTGCACTCGCACAAAAGTCGCACATGATGCATTTATTCAGCCGCATCAGGATAGGATCGCACAGTCGATCAAACTTGTGTGATCCGATCCTGTGTGAAATGTCAGATCGCACTGTGATATGCGTTAAAACTGGGGGTATCTTTAACATTTCATTGACACCTCCAGCAACTTGCATATGGCAGTGTCCAAAATGCTTTCATTAACATGTAAATATGTGAATAGGACAGCCATCATACATTTAGTGCTTCTTTACACAGCTTTAGACCTCGACCCCCCAACGAAAGTCTAATAAAGAATTGAACACACATTGTTGAATGTAAAAATGTTTTAGTATCAAACATTCACAGGGTTAGGGTTAGGGTTAGGGTTAGGGTTAGGGTGTTGGAAAGTGCTTTTCCCAAACTTGGGTACACTCTTTAACATCTGAGTGTCATAAAACTGGCATAAAATATTATATAAAAATGGGAACATCCCAATACAAACAGTAAAAAATTTTAAAATAATTTTTTTTAAAATTTGGCAAGCATGTCCACAAAATCACGCATCTTTCCTTGCAATGCCGTTGCAGTCTCTTTTATTTGCTCGAGGTCTGAGCAGCATTGAAGAGCCTCACGGGTCAATTTGGCCAATGTGCAAGTATGTAATACATGATCTGGAAAATAAAATACAACGGAGTCAATGTGAATCACCTACATGAGGTCATAATATAGAAACATTTGGTGTGCAGGTAATCTTTAAATTCCTCTCGAGTTAATACCTACCCTGTTCTTATGCTCTTTTGCCCTAGGCTCTTCATCTTCCTCCTGACCTCCTCCAATGCTGTTGCTGATGATTCTGCCGGTCTCCTGAGCTTACTATATATTCATTAGGGGTGTGAACGCATGATGACGTCATTGTGAGGGCATGGTTGTAATGTATATATATTAAGATGCAGAGACCAGAGACGGGCAGAATGCACGGCAACAGCATTGGAGGAGGACAGGAGGAAGAAGAAGAGCCTAGGGCAAAAGAGCAGACAACATAAGAGCAGAAGATTGGACAGCAGAAGACTGGAGAGGAGAAGATCCAAAGAGCAGAGTGGAGAAGACCGGATGAAGATCTTTAAGAACATTTCATAAACGTCTCCTGTCATTATTCACATACACTTCCATTTATGTTGTTAATGTGTAGGGGTACTATGTACCCCATACCCATTCACATAGTGATTGGGGTCTGGGATCTGGGGGCCACCCTTTGTTAAAGGTTGCTTCCAAAGTCCTAGGAACCCCCTGGCCGCATGACCCCCCAAAACCACCAGACAGGGTTGTGGGGATGAGGCTCTTGTCCTCCTCTACATGGGAGTAAGGTGCTTTTGGGTGTGCGGTGCAGAGGCCCCCTGGCCCAAAGCAACAAAACCCCCCCATGTTGAGGGCATGTGTCCTGCTGTGGTCCAGGGGGTGTTTGGTCCGCTTGCTCGTTCTCTTTCCTGGCCTGACAAGCTGCATGCTTGTATAAGGGTCTGGTAGGGGTTTTGGGGGTAACCCACGCTGTCTTTTTGTTGTGGGCATACCCTCAAACTCAATACCACACACAAAAGGCCTGGTTGTGAACTTGGGGGGACACCCACGGTGGGTTCTTCAATTTTTTGGTGTAGTTCCCCCTCAAAAATCTTCACAACGCAAGTGGCCCCGCAAGTCAGAGCATCCTGATCCGACTTACGGTGCGACTTCCATTCAAATAAAGAGGCTCCCATAGGGAACTAGTGTTGTAAATTGGAGGCTAAAAATAACACTGATAAAAATCATTCTGAAAAAACCTACGTGGGCACACAATTGGCTCTTGGACACTTGGTCCTGGTTCCTCCACAGTTTCGGAAGTGGCTTCCATGCTGCTTGGCAAGTTGCCAGGAGATCGGGGTTCTGACATGGCTGGGGATGCCACATCCTGGCATGATGCAACATCTGCAATGTAAATTTGTAAGGGAATACAAGAATATAAGGTTAAACAATCATTGCAAATACACATATTTCTATGATCCCACTACACAAAAATCTGTGACTACCAACCTTCTTGTTGCTCTGGTGTCTGGTCACTTGTTGGCTCCACCAGAATCACCTCAGGCATAATGTCTTCATCTACATAATACAAAACATTGGCCATATCATAAAAGTCACAAGAGGTACATTTGTTAGGACATGGTGCCCTGCTTGATAGCTCTTTTAGTAACAAATATGAAGACATGTACATGGTTATCTACGAAAAATATGGTACATTAATGTTTGACAGTGCATAGGAACCAATTACCTTTAGTGGAATCTGTGCCACCATCTGGGCCCATGTCCTCCTCTTCTTCCACAACTGCCGATGGAGCTGCCAAACCTCTCCTCCTCCTTTCCCATAGTTTGGCACGGAGTTTACGTTTTTCTCCTATTTAAAGGTTTGAATAATAATCTGTGATTAATAGGAATGTTTGCTGAGAAGATTCGTGCAGGAAAGAACGTTCGTTGCAACACAATACATATATTTTTAACTATGGCTTCCTGACTTTTAATGTCATATACTAAAACATCAACAATAGATCGATCAAATCACGACATGACAACTAAAATGAGTAATCTAACTTTTTACATAGACATTATAATCTAGACATGTTAATACAACATACACCAAATTATAAAAAACATATTGCATGATTAAAAAAATAAAGAAAAAATAAAACTTACTTTTTTTCAAAATCCGATGGATTTGGGAAAGCTGATCCTGCTCACGGTGTTTGAGGTCGGACCACCGTTTCCGAATCTGATCTTTCGATCGCTCGACACCGAATTTTTTGACCAAACAGGCCACCACCTTGTCCATGATGCCATCTTTCCTGGCATTGGGCCGATCGTAATTTGCCAACTTTCCATCGTAATCCATTTTTTCTAAAATGGAGACCATCTCCACCATTTCTGGCTTTGACATGGGTGTAGCCCTTGATTTTCGGGTGGCCCAATCACTTCGGCCCCCACTAATTGAGCTCCCAGATTGTTGAGACATGGTTCGTAATTAAACAATGATTATTCCACTGCCTCAGGTGTGAGTGCCGCATGTAGGCCTGATCTTCGGCACGTACACACCCCTGCACAAGCCCGCCACTGGAGGAGGAGTTGACGCCTGCGCTGTATTTAAAGGACGCCAGATCGTTCGGCCGACGATTCGCTAGCGGACATATCGAGAGTTGGAGCACGATCGAGCGGCGAATCACGACTTTTCCCCACAAACAAAGGTACGACTCTTTTAATAGAAAGTGTGTGTTTTGGGCCCTATACAGCTTTTATTAGGAATATCTTTATTATGTGCCAAAATACATGCTATTTTAATATGTTTTGTGTTGTTTTGTGTCTTGCAGGCATATACTGTCCTGCAATATGGTGGACAATTTCACCACCCACAACTTTCTCATCAGTTTCATTGATGAATTCAGGCAACTGCCGTGTTTGTGGCAAGTCAAGTCCGCAGATTATAAAAATAGAAAACTCAGAAAACAGGCCATGGAACATTTGGTGGCCTTCTACAAGCCCGTCTGTCCTGGGGCAAATTTTACTTATATCCGCAAAAAAATAAACAGTATTCGCACTGCCTACAGGCGGGAGTTAAAAAAAATAGAGGAGTCCACCCAGTCTGGAGCAGGTGCACGGAATGTATATGTACCACGGCTGTGGTACTATGATAACATGCGATTCCTGGCAGACACCATGGAATCCAGGCCGTCAATTTCAACACTGCCTTCTACTTCGGCAGAGGGCTCAGTGTCGGTTGATCCAAGCCAGGATGAGGATTTCCTGGAGGAGAGTTTTACTCAGGTATGGCATTTCACAATATATTGTCTGCTAAAATGTAATCATGTAACAAAATTATAAGCTAAACCATAATTGACCCTTTATGTAAACGGGCATAGCAAGGGGTTGGCATGACAGGCAACCGCCAGGGGCGCAGGCCAAGGGGGGTGGGTCACAAAAACATTGGCATTGTTTTATTGTTTATTTTAACAATCCACTCAGCCTGCACACCCCAGAACCCCCAGTTTGCAGGCGGATTCATGCAGGTGTAAAACATTGAGAGCTGCTTCATGCAGGTGTAAAACATTGAGAGCAGCTGAGCCAAAAGACCAGGAGACTGAGGCTGCCTCTCACTGCATCCCCAGCACCCCTCCGGTCTTACAAACACTGCTGCATCCCCAGCACACCTCTGGTCCTAACAAACACTGCTGTAGCCTCAGCATTCCTCTGGCTCAACCTTTTTTAATACAAAACTAACAGCTCCTGCAAATGATCCATCCATCCTTGCTTCCATGTCTCTGGTCTCTCACTCTGGGTCAGCAAGGCAGGTGGCTTCCTTATTCCTGTTTCCCTGCACTGCTTCACCCTCAATGCCCTACATCAAGCCCTCTGCAAGTTCAGGCCCCTCTCTCTCTGCAACCCCCTCCTCTCTCTCTCACACCCCCTCTTTCTCTCCCTCTCTCTATCTCTCAACCCTCTCTTTCTTTTTCACACCTGAGACAATGATTGCCCACTAGAGAGCTCTACACTGGGCAAACAAGGGGCAAATTAGAAACTTTTAATGCCCTTAAATTTTTTTTTGGGGGGGTGGGTTACAGTTTTACATTGATCTTGGGGGGGGGGGGGGTTGTTGCCAAATACAGCTCCTCAACAAGGGCACTGGAGACCCTAGATACGCCACTGTATGTAAAGTCTGCTATTTGTTCACAATAATATAACAAACATGCATTTTTATATACACTATAACATTCTAATCAATTGTTCATTTCATCAACAGGGAAGTGTCACTGAGGAGGAGCCAGGTTGCAGCCAGGAGCCTGGGGAGCCTGCGGAGCCTGAGGAGCCTGTGGAACTATTTCCACCACCACCTCCTCCTGCCAAACGGAGGCAAAAGAGGAAGCACGTGGATGATATCACAGACGAATTTATCCAGGAGGCCACCATAGCCCTACGTCGGAAACCGGAGGCCAATGAGTCCTTCGGCAACATGACGGCAAAAATTTTGGATAAGGTGGACCTCAGGCAGTGTCAGTATGCCAGAAAAATCATCCTCGATGTGCTGCAAAAGGCTGAAAACGGCATACTTACTGAGCACAGCCATGCATGCCAGGAGCACCCGTGCCCTCCACCTCCACCTCCACCTCCACCTCCACAACACCCACCACCTCGCCAAATGCCACATGGCCAGTGGCAATATGGCCAGCAGGATCCAAACCTGCCCTCATGGCAACCTGATTACAGTTACCAGCAACTTTAATTTTTGTAACCCCCTATTATTTATTTTACCCCTGTTTGCCAGTTTCTAGTTTAATTTTGTCCAAATGGACCTTTTTTATGTTTAGTTTATTATACGGAAAGTATTGATGTTTGCTTTGTTTTTTTTTTGCTGAGATCCAAAAAATAAAGAAAATGAAAATAAAAAATGGCCTATCTGAATTTGTTAACATGTTTAATATTGTGCATAACCTGAAAAATATGTTTTAGACATTAATTCATACAAGAATAAAGGGTCATATCAATAGTTAGATCTTTGGTGTGAAAATACAAAAATAATGGTGAAGAGTTCAAATTATTTAATTCTAAAATTTGATAGAACAGATAGAATAGACAAACATTATCTTCATCATAACAGAACACATGCCTTTTTATTAGAAAAGTATGGCATTATGAGCAGCATCTTCCTTCTTCTCACATTTATCAAGATGAGCATGTGCTCCGCATTTCACCTATTTCTTGGACTTCCGCGAGCCGAAAGTTCTTTCTGAATAAAATGTTGAGTTTACTAGAGAAAATTCTTCCGGGAACTCATTTGGTTTGATCATGCGTGTTGGGATTTGTAGCTGTGTGTCGGCTGAATTGTGTACTGACAGGCGAACAATCGTCCGTTCTGGTGTCGGCATACAAAAATTTTCATGTTTGCAAGAAAGACTTTTGTCCGCGGATTGTGCGCAGACATCTGTCGGAGGCACCATACTAACACGCGTACAATCGGCAGATCCTTCGTCCACCGACGTTTGTATGCCGACGATCGGTACGTGTGTACGGGCCTTAACAGTCAGGAACCAGTCATTGTGGTTCTCATTCATATGATCATCATGACAGCCAATTATTACAAACAAAGTCTATAAGGTGGCACTGTGACTCCCTCCATATAAATCATTGCAGTGTATGAAAAAAATGAGAAAAAAATATATTATTGTATAAAATAGCTAACAACTATATTTTTTTACATTTTAGCTTGTTTATCAGTGAATAGCAAAAAGCAATGAGCAGAATACCTATAAGACCCGGTCCACACTAGCGCGACTTGTCAGGCGACTTGTCAGCCTGACAAGTTGCGCTCCCTCGCAGTCCATTGACTGCTACAGGACCCGTTCTAATAGGAGCGACACAAGTCGCTCCGACTTAGAAAAAGGGTCCTGTACTACTTTGGGGTGACCTTGGAGCGACTTGCATAGACTTCCATTATGTGAAGTCCATGCAAGTCGCTCCGAAGTTGTGGTGCATGGGAATGCACAAGTCGCCCCCGAAGTAGTATCGTTGTATAGTAGTATAAGTCGTGTCACTCCAGTGTGAACCGACTCTAAAACTTGTGTAGCAAAACACCTTATATGCCCATAAACAGTTTACAAATTATTTAGGTAGGCAAATTAGCCATAGTTGCTATCAAGTTAAAGCCCAGCTAAATTGTCATTTTTAAAAATTTCCCATAGGGGAATTGAAAATAAAAAATCAGACCTGGATACAGTAATTACCATCTTTCTGGTGCCTTCCACTACAGAAATTGCTTTATCTACATTAGATGCTCTCAGTCTTCCTGGTTCTTGGTCATTCAACCTGGAAGGTTGGGGATATCCTGTGTGTACAGGACATCATGGGCTCTACCCGGAGGGGGGTGTAATTGACCCTCTCTGGACCCACAGTGCAATGATGCAAAGGGCCATGTTGACAGCACCGCTCTCTGTATCATTTAAGATAGAGATAAGCGAGCTAAACAAAGTTCTCCAAACATTTGCCTGAACCCCATTGAAGCCTAGGGGGGGGGGGGGGCTGAGTCTTGGTAGATTTTTCTGGTCATTTGAAAGGCTAGTTTGCAAGCTTTTGGCAAAAAAAAAAGAATGTGTAGCTGGGCACTGCCAAGGGGGACATGTATCAATGCAAAAAATGTAAAAATATAGTTCTTCGGAGAGCAGGTCATATATTATAGTTTAGTGGGTAACATAAAAAAACACTCAGTTCCTTTGAAAAACATGTTTGAGGATTGCCTTAAACTTGCATGTAAAATGGTGTACCTTTTAGGATGTAATTCTTTAAAAGTGACATTTTAAAAGAAAAATTGCCATAAATTACATTTTCTTTCCCTGCTGTCTTCTGTTTGTAAACATATACATGGTCAGTGACATCAAGCTGGTGTGCTGACATTCATCAGCCAGCCAAGAAGCCATCATTTGTGGTGAGGGTCCAGTGGGAGAAGATCGTTGGCATAGGCCGACGGTCATACAGGAGCCTTCAGTTGTATATTACCAGATCTGGGATCTGAATACTAAACATATATAAATAAGGGATGGCAGAAGTTGCTATGCAATGATGACTAGCACTAGGAGATGACTAGATTTTCCATCTAACCTGTCTGAACACTCTTTAAGTCACTCCAGTCGGTTACAATGAGCCTACTCTGGATGATAATTGGTTTGCATGTAGGCATGTAAAGTGGAACAAAAGGTAGCTATACTCACTGTTCCTGCAATGGCCCGCATCTTTCTTTAGTGCCGGCATCTTCTTCTGTGTGCCAGTTTTCGTCCATCTCCATTGGCTGACTCAAATCCTGCGCCTGTGCATGAGCTAGTCATTCTGGCACACAGGGATCGTGCCGGCACTGTAAGCTGAGCTGCGCATGCACAGCTCAGTTTACATTGTGAAGATTGAACTGTGGAATTTTAGTTCCACTTCAAAGTGGTTGTAAACCCACCTTTATAACTTTCACCTATAGGCTTACCTATAGGTACTGTAAATATTTCACAAACTTGTACGGTTTAGGATATATGTACATTGCATGCGGCCGATGACGTTATCGGCGCATGCACTCTGAAGAAGAAATGGCTGCCCATGCCATTTCTTCAGAGCCCTGTGACGTTATGTGGCTCCCGACCAGTAGCATAGCCAGAATCCGCAGACCAGGAAGGAAGACGGAAGGAAGGCTGAAAATGGATGCGGCCTCCAGCGGGTTCGAGGAAGGCTTTGTTTGGAGGTAAGTGTTACATAATGTGCTAGTATGCGATGCATACTAGCACAGTATGCTTTTACTTTTCAGGGGAAAAAAAAACACAAAAAAAACAACACACTGGGTTTACTTCCTCTTTAAGATGCAGTGAATACACCTTACTATGTATTTATAACCAATGGGCAGATTAGGCTAATTTGCCAAAAACTGCTTATTCTTTAAGCAGGCCCAATAATTTGTCATTTTCTGAATAGTTATGATACAGGCATTTTATGTTGACTGGTCACTATATGTGGTCATCGTGTGACTATTCATAAAGTCTTGGACACAGAGATAAAGATAAAAATATAAATTCTATGCTATATTGCAAAAAGCAAACAAGCACATTCCTTGTTTAACATTAAAGGGTCTATTTATAATATTCTCCTCACACTTCGTTCGACCGAACAGCCATTAATTTGGCCATTTGTACAGGAATCTCTATAGACCGTACACAGTGCAGTCTCCCTCAATAGTTTATCTGCTGGTTGAATCTTCTTCGGCCTATAGAGTTTAAAGTGTTACTAGACCCAGGACCCTGCATTCACTATATCTGGTCTCCCACAGTACAAAGAACATGGAAATGCAATCGTTTTAGTAAACATAAACTCCTAAGTACCTTTTTTAATCAGCAGTCTTGTGACTTCTATTAGTGTCTGGTTAAAGCTTGTAGGAATTTTAAGTCTCTGCTGATTGGCCCTGTACTGATCACATGCGCCCTCTCAAAAAAATTCTCTAGCAAACTGAGCATGTGCAGCTTGTTCCCTAGCCTCTGTTCTATCAGTAGAATGGATTGAGGACAGTGGAAGAAGGGGAGGTTTAGAGAAGACAGGATCAAACAGCCTTTTTACACAATGCGGAGGATTAACCCCTTATGTTTCACAGTGAGTATAACAAGCATGCTTTAATGCATGTACAGACTGATTATACTGTTGTGAGTTTAGTAACACTTTAACAATTTTTGATGGATGTTAACGATGAATATTAACTTTTGTGGTTGATTATTCCTATGGGTATTTTTCTCTTAAGATCGAATGCTAGGAATTGTTACATTCACCAAAAAGAGAGGCAACAAGAAAAGTAATGCACACATATTACAGACATTACAGGCATTTCATTCATTATGCTTGCATGAATGTTAAAACACTCACAAAGTGAATTTTTTATAAATAGATCTCGAACAAGCAGGTAATAGAATGAAAGCTGAAAGCATACTGGTTTACATCAGCAGCAGATGAGCCCTTGCACTGTTTTAGAGATGGAGGCGCCACTGTGTGATCAGATGATTTGATATCATGCCAAACTTCAAAACACTGTGGCTAGGGAGGGGAGTGAAAGATATAAGCAATGAGTGAAAATAATATATACAATTTAAATTATATACATATATATATATATATATATATATATATATATATATATATATGTATGTATGTATGTATATATATATATATATATATATATATATATATATATATATATATATATATATATATATATATATGTATGTATGTATGTATGTATGTATATATATATAATTTAAATTGTAAAATTGTATATATTATTTTCACTCATTATTATTTATATTTGTGCTGCTGGCGTTGCACATGATTATGTGTTGTTGAAGGAAGATGTTAAAAACTAGTCATTTTAAACATACCCAGCAAATTATGGAGAAATACAACCAAGTCTACCTTAAACATTTAAGGCAAAACCAGATTACATTTATTCAAACAATTATTATTTAACATGATTATGCACATGTTCAAGAAATGCCAATGTTTTATGGTGTTCTGGGAGATTTGCACCTTAAAGAATTATGAACCAGCATCATTTCTATGCTAGATATATTATTTGCATGGTATATGTATGAATAAATTTTCTGTCTCAAAGTGAATGTTGTAGCACATCATAAAGCAAGATAATCTGTCAGTAAGAGTTTGAAGAAACTGTGTAGGAAGAAAGACAAAACAATAATCTGAGTAGAAATACAATGTGATTTATTAAAGCCTGGCAATGGAGATACTTTCAAACTAATGAAAATACTTGACAGATATGATAATCAAAGTAGCAAAGATCAACTTACCTTGACATTGTAATTTCAATGTGAAAAGATCATGGAATGAAGCCAATAAAATGCTATTGCATTGGTTCAGTGTTTTCCTTATATTGTCAAACTGCCCCCACAGCACTGTAGCAAAGGGTTTATTTTACACCATGGACACTAGGTACTCACATGACCTGTAATTCTTTAATACATGGAGGAGAAAATTACAAGGCCAAGCTTTGTCTCAATGACAGTGTTCATTGTTCTACAGAAAATAAATATATTTTTATTATGTTTGCATTTCCCAGGAACTTTGAGCTGCCTATGCAGAAAACGTTTGCTGCATGATAACAAGGATTTCAGCATTATTACATATTGGATTACATGTGTACTATACAGACTATGAAATTTTACAGCCCCCCCCCCCCCCAAAAAAAAAAAAAACATCCCAATACCATCCAGATAATGAAAACCTGATTATTCAAGAAAATAAAACAAAATAAAAATTATGTCTAAGGCCCCTTTATTTGTGTTTAAAACAAAATATGATAACCTTTAACCACTTGCCGACTGCCCACAGTATATTTACTGTGGCAGTCAGCCCCATGCGTAGTACTACATCGCTCGCTCCCGCGGGTCTGGGGCGTGCTCTCGCGCGCCCGCAGTCCCGCTGATGACCTGATTGGGTTCAGAACCGATCAGTCATCAGGTCCAGGCCTGAATGATTTTTGGCCTGGACCTGTTGATCGGTCCTGCCCAATCAGATTCTATGCTGAGCCTGTGTAATGTAAACACAGGCTCAGAAAAGACCTGCTCTCCCCTCCCATGATCCTTTTTGGATTCATCGAGAGGAGAGAGCACATCTAACTGTGAGTACTGCACCAAGCACATACATACACACGTAGATAGGCACATTTCACCCCTGATTGCCCCCCCAGTTAACCCCTACACCCCCTGTCACAACACACACTGTATACTGTATATAGCATTTTCCTATATACCGGTATAAGTGTGACTTGTGACCAGGTTTAGCGTTTGCGGCCCTTCCTTTTACACTTAAAATACCCGCCTGCCCCCCAATAAAGATTTAACCCCCTGATCCCCCCCCCCTGATCACCCCCAGTTAACCCCTTCCCCCCTGTCACATTGCACACTGATACACACGTAATATAGTGTTTTACTATATTTTGCATTAGTGTGATTGTGACTTGAGTTAGCGCTAGCGAGTTCGTTTCTGTCCCAAGGAGGTTTAGGGTCCCCGCCACCCCCCAATAAAGATTTAACCCCCTGATCACCCCCAGTTAACCACTTCATTGCCCTTGTCACAGTGTCACTTTTATAGTGTACAGTTTTTTTTCTGATCACTATTATTAGTGACATAGGTGACATTAGCTAGTGTTAGCG